>NC_091335.1:25614392-25769392 GCF_038502225.1 Cherax quadricarinatus | reverse complement strand
AGGTTGTGTGTCACATAGACACTCTGAGCAACTCAGGTCCTGAGCTGTAGCTTCTGACCTAATTTATACTGGTATCTGTGTACTGTCACAGTCGGGGATTTTCTTATGATGAACTTAGATTCAGTAGTATGAGAGTTTTGTGACTTGTGGAGGATCTGCCCATGGTCCCTACTTAGTGTCGTTATATTATCTCCTTGTTCCTGATTCTGTGTCACTTTTGCTTGTTATATTGTTGTTTGACTTATCAGTCGTTTTATTGTTCAAGCAAGCTGTTCTGATTGCCAGGTTGGTCAAGAAGTTAGTTAGTCACTGGTTTAAGTCTAGTCGAGTCGTGAGACATAGCGAACTACTTAAAAGCACTTGCACACATACACTCAAGCTTATTTGTATATTGTATTATTAAATGTTAATGTACCAGACGGTACTTAAGACGTATAAATGTGATATGTGCCTTCAGCACAATATTACTGTACACGAGAGAAGTGATTATTATTATTTTGATTTATTTAATTTAATTTGATAATATACTCCTAGACATCTTCATTAATAAACTTATTGAATTTTAATTTCTTTAGTTAGTAGCCTACCAGTTGTAATCCTGAAGCACTAATAATTCTTATTGAATTCTAATGGATAATTGGACCAGGATACAGACTACTAGTTACGAAAACCCAGTAACAGGCTGGATGCTAGAAGGGCAGTCCTTTCTAGTATTCACTGGAGATCTCTATGCTTATTAGAAATCGCGTTTTTTGTAACACAAGACAAGAGTTATCACCTCAGGGTCAGTCACTACTGTGATAACATTCAATAACTTTAAGACAAACTCGTGTCTTACCTGGAAAGAGAACGAGATGTAGTATAATGCGACTCTTTATTGGCGACGTTTCACCCCCCACACAGTGAGCTTTATCGAGTTACGAGTATATTTGTTTGTAACTTAGTAACACGTTCCTTTATTAACAACGTTTCGCCCACACGAGTCCTAAATTTTGACTAGGTAAAGCTCACTGTAAGAGCGAAACGTAGTCAATAAAGATTAGCATTATACCGAATTCCAGTCTGTTCCATCATGTCAATATTTAATATTCTTTCTCCTCCTTTCTACTCCTCAACCCCCCCCCCCCCCCCACAAATTATTTTCATTAAACAAATTTACTTAATCAAATAAACTAATTAATAAAAAAAGTTAAAAAAAAATTATTAACTCTGAGTTTCATCCGGGTGAAAAAAAAAAAAACGAAATAGTTCAATCCTTTGAAATTCATTCTACGTTCATTTGAAAACATCACATTAGGGATAATTAAATCGTAAAATATTATTACATTAAACAGAACATCAGTATTCCTGCCCGGTAATCAAGCTAAATGAAAAACATGTTGACATTGATATATATATATAACAGGAGAGGAGGGCAGGTTGTTGCAAAAGTACCTTTTACGTGAAGGTATTTACAGGTGCATATACGCCAGGAGGCGTAATGTTTGACTGTTACTTAAATACTCCCGGAAAAATACAGCATTATATTTGACAGACTTCTTCTTGAGTACTACGGGGAAAATGCGTAAGGGAAATATTTGACTGATTTGTTTCCTTGCATTTTACGGATATATATATATATATATATATATATATATATATATATATATATATATATATATATATATATATATTAAAAATTGATAATAAAGTCATTTGGAGATAAGAGTGCAAGTGGTGACCTTTTAGCAACAGTTTGTTTATATACATATAGTTACACATTAAAAAATTATCTGAATTAGTTATTCCAACGTCGATCCGAAATGATTTTATTAGTTTTAAGAGGTTCATTTGCGAACAGTGACTGCACGTCGAAGCTTGTCATTATTACCAGACCAAATATTTTGTTTGCTTAGAGCTATGTTAACTTATTACAGATTTATTCTGGGTTAGAGAACCTATTATTACATTAAAATGCTTCGCAAGACTGCAACTGTAGTAACATTGAAATTATAGTCCTTAGTGGATTACTGATATCTGGAATTCTTGGTAGTCCGCATATTTTACTTGGTCTGGCATTAACTGTACTAAGTTTATCATTTATACTGTCTACAATTGGGCCTTCTGTAACTCTCAGCATTTCATTGAACTTGTCTCTGTCAACTTATTCAGGCTTCAACAACACAATCAACTTGGAAGGCGCTAATATCATCTATACAGTTGAAGCTTAATACGAACGATAACCCCCTGAAGCGGCATTAATTGAGGCAGAGCGAAGCTTTAACATTTTAAAAGGGCATTTTTAAACCAGATGCAATTACCAATTATGTGCTAAAACACATTCTGGCAGAGTTCAATTAGCCATTCGTACAATAACACTAACACACACACACACACACACACACACACACACACCTAACGTAAGCCAGCCTACCCTGAGATGTCATATAAATACCATGGGCGCCTTAGACCCTCATACAACGAAAATTAAGTTATCGTTCTTAAACAACTGTCTATTCTCGTATATCAAAATTCCTTCACTCAGCAGTTAGAACACCATCGCAGATTCTGCAAAAGACTCTTCCACTCTTCCTACCTCTGTGTATTCCTGGCTCCCCTCCCCCTTTTTTCGTAACTACTGAAGAGGACCTCGGTTAAAGGACGAAATATACATCACAGCTAACAGTTCTTGTGATTTTTCTTCCTGTCATTGACCGACATTTATTACACATAATGTACTATAGCGTACAAAGTATGTACTTTTGATTATCAAAAAATATACTTTCATTACTGGCATTGAATGTGTATGAGACATGACTAGTGTAACAGTTTTTTTACGTCAGTGATGTAATTTATATTTGCATTTGTGTGTGTGTGTGTGTGAGAGAGAGAGAGAGAGAGAGAGAGAGAGAGAGAGAGAGAGAGAGAGAGAGAGAGAAAATGAGAATATATTTACACGACCTGGAGAAACTTCAGCCTGTGTTGTGGACTTGGATCTTAACTTACGAATTTGAGAGACAAAAAGTTGTGTTTGTCCCCGAACGTAGAGCGTCACGCGACCTTGTCTCTCTGATCCTTCATTCCCTGATTTTTCCCTCCTATGATATTTCCCTCCCTGATCCTTCACTCCCCTAATAATTCCCTGCCTGATATTTCGCTACCCTGATAATTCCCTGCCTAATCCTTTCCCTCCTGACACTTTCTCCCTGAAACTTTCCGCCTTGATACTTTCCTCCTTGATACTTCTCTCCCTGATACCACCCTAATACCCCTATAGTAATGCTCTCCTTAACATTAACCTCTCTAATATTTTCTTGCCTGATACTTCCCTTATACTGCCCTCTCTGATACCTCCTTACCTCATTAAGAAGAGCAGGTAGTTACCTCATTGAGAAGAGCAGGTAGTTACTTCATTAAGAAGAGCAGGTAGTTACTTCATTAAGAAGAGCAGGTAGTTATCTCATTAAGAAGAGCAGGTAGTTACCTCATTAAGAAGAGCAGGTAGTTACCTCATTAAGAAGAGCAGGTAGTTACCTCATTAAGAAGAGCAGGTAGTTATCTCATTGAGAAGAGCAGGTAGTTACCTCATTAAGAAGAGCAGGTAGTTACCTCATTAAGAAGAGCAGGTAGTTACCTCACTAAGAAGAGCAGGTAGTTACCTCATTGAGAAGAGCAGGTAGTTACCTCATTAAGAAGAGCAGGTAGTTACCTCATTAAGAAGAGCAGGTAGTTACTTCATTAAGAAGACCAGGTACTTACCTCATTAAGACCAGGTAGTTACCTCAAAAAGACCAGGTAGGTACCTCATTAAAAAGACCAGGTAATTACCTCATTAAGAAGACCAGGTACTTACCTCATTAAGAAGAGCAGGTAGTTACCTCATTAAGAAGAGCAGGTAGTTACCTCATTAAGAAGACCAGGTAGTTACCTCATTAAGAAGACCAGGTAGTTACCTCATTAAGAAGACCAGGTAGTTACCTCATTAAGAAAGCCAAGTACTTACCTCATTAAGAAGACCAGGTAGTTACCTCACTAAGAAGACCATAGTTATCTCGTTACAAAAAACGCGATTTCTAATAATGATAGAGATCTCCAGTGAATACTAGAAAGGACTGCCCTTCTAGCATCCAGCCTGTTACTGGGTTTTTGTAAGAAATAGTCAGTATCCTGGTCCAATTATCCATTAGAATTCAATAAGAATTATTAGTGCTTCAGGATTACAACTGGTAGGCTACCAACTAAAGAAATTAAAATTTAATAAATTTATTAACAAAGTCTAAAGGTATAAGATCAAAGTAAATTAAATTAATCAATTGAATATAATATAGGATACAAGTTCCTACACTTTTCTCGTGTACAGTAGTATTGTGCTGAAGGCACATATCACATTTATACGTCTTAAGTAACGTCTAGTACATTAACATTTAATAATGTGACACAACCTCAGTACAACGTCGAAAATCACTAAGTCTAGACAATGTTCTGTGAACAGAGTTCTACAGAACCAACAACAAGAAAGCGACAGAGACGATCTCCCAACAAGGGCCAATAAGGGAGAGTTAGGCACGTCTTGTCAGGAATACGTCCAACCACCAAGAGAGTCTAGCCCAGACTGACTACTCCAGGCGAGGTGTGAGCACCCCCCTCGATCACGTGATAGCTCCGTGGACAGTTGCTGCCCAACAACACAGAGAAGCTGGCAGAGTAACAAGCCACGAGCGATAATTACAGTCGTTAGACAATCAAGACTTGAACTATGAGCACTGAATAATGTATATAAATGTTACATCCTACCTAACAATATAACTAAATCAAATAATATAAAGCAGTATATTTAAGATTTAGCTATTATCGCAAATATAAGCAATATAAAATTATATGAAAAGGTAATATACATTATATATATTGTGACCCATTCAGGGGTCGCAACACCTCATTAAGAAGACGAGGTAGTTACCTTATTAAGAAGACGAGGTAGTTACCTCATTAAGAAGACCAGGTAGTTACCTCACTAAGAAGACCAGGTAGTTACCTCACTAAGAAGACCAGGTAGTTACCTCATTAAGTCAGGTAGTTACCTCATTAAGAAGACCAGGTAGTTGCCTCATTAAGAAGACCAGGTAGTTACCTCAAGAAAACCAGGTAGTTACCTCAAGAAGGCCAGGTAGTTGCCTCATTAATAAGACCAGGTAGTTGCCTCATTAAGAAGACCAGGTAGTTGCCTCATTAAGAAGACCAGGTAGTTACCTCATTAAGACCAGGTAGTTACCTCATTAAGAAGGCCAGGTAGTTACCTCATTAAGACCAGATAGTTACCTCATTAAGAAGACCAGGTAGTTACCTCACTAAGAAGACCAGGTAGTTACCTCATTAAGAAGACCAGATAGTTACCTCATTAAGAAGACCAGGTAGTTACCTCATTAAGACCAGATAGTTACCTCATTAAGAAGACCAGGTAGTTACCTCACTAAGAAGACCAGGTTGTTACCTCATTAAGACCAGGTCGTTAAAGTAGTTACCTGGAAATATAAACACATATGCAGTATAATGTGATCCTTTATTGACAACGTTTCGCCCACACAGTGGGTTTTTTCAAGTCACAAACAGATCTGTTAGGTAAGACACATATGCAACAGTTAGGTATCTTTATTTCGAAACGTTTCGCCTACACAGTAGGCTTCTTCAGTCGAGTACAGAAAAGTTGATAGAAGCAGAAGATACTTGAAGACGATGTAATCAGTCCATCACCTTTAAGGGTGATGGACTGATTACATCGTCTTCAAGTATCTTCTGCTTCTATCAACTTTTCTGTACTCGACTGAAGAAGCCTACTGTGTAGGCGAAACGTTTCGAAATAAAGATACCTAACTGTTGCATATGTGTCTTACCTAACAATCTGTCGGTATTTTATACCATTTTAATGTTCACAAACAGATCTACCTGGGGTGGAAGGTACGTGAGTATTTATAGTCAGGTTGAGAATGTTGAGGTCAGGTGGAGAATGCTGCATCTGATGATCTACCGAGTGGGGTTATAGAGTCTAAAATCTTAGGTAGCTTGGCAGGGGTATTGGATAAGTTGTGAGCAGATCTTCTGCAGTGTTCTTCCATTCCTATGTTCTCATGTGGGATAGCGATGAAGAAGTTTCTTGGCAAGTGGTTCAGCTATGTTATTGAAGCCACTATTCTGGTTGAAGTTGTCACTTATTTCTATATACGACAACTTCAACCAGAACAACGGCTTCTATAACATAGCTGAACCACTCGCCAAGAAACTTCTTCATCGCTATCCCACATAAGAACATAGAACACTGCAGAAGGTCTACTCACAACTTGTCCAATACCCCTGCCAAGCTACCTAAGACTCTATAACCCCACCCGGTAGATCATCAGATGCAGCATTCTCCACCTGACCTCAACATTCTCAACCTGACTATAAATATTCACATACCTTCCACCCCAGGTAGATCTGTTTGTGACTTGAAAAAGCCCACTGTGTGGGCGAAACGTTGTCAATAAAGGATCACATTATACTGCATATGTTTATATTTCCATTGTGTCGGTATTTTATACCATTTACTTCCAAAGTAGTTACCTCATGGAGAATATCGTCACAGGTGTTGTTACATTATTTTTCTTTACTGTTAACAAAGCAAATTATTACAAAGTAATGCTTACCTGAGTCAACTTTGTAATTAAACCATTTTTATTATATTTTTTAAGCTTTATTGACGTTGGACGAGTGTGTACGTGGTGGTGGGTGTAGTGTATTAACCCACTACTGTACGTGGTGGTGGGTGTAGTGTATTAATCCACTACTGTACGTGGTGGTGGGGTGTAGTGTATTAACCCACTACTGTACGTGGTGGTGGGTGTAGTGTATTAACCCACTACTGCACGTGGTGGTGGGTGTAGTGTATTAACCCACTACTGTACGTGGTGGTGGGGTGTAGTGTATTAACCCACTACTGTACGTGGTGGTGGGTGTAGTGTATTAACCCACTACTGTACGTGGTGGTGGGTGTAGTGTATTAACCCACTACTGTACGTGGTGGTGGGTGTAGTGTATTAACCCACTACTGTACGTGGTGGTGGGTGTAGTGTATTAACCCACTACTGTACGTGGTGGTGGGTGTAGTGTATTAACCCACTACTGTACGTGGTGGTGGGTGTAGTGTATTAACCCACTACTGTACGTGGTGGTGGGTGTAGTGTATTAACCCACTACTGTACGTGGTGGTGGGTGTAGTTTATTAACCCACTACTGTACGTGGTGGTGGGTGTAGTTTATTAACCCACTACTGTACGTGGTGGTGGGTGTAGTTTATTAACCCACTACTGTACGTGGTGGTGGGATGTAGTGTATTAACCCACTACTGTACGTGGTGGTGGGTGTAGTGTATTAACCCACTACTGTACGTGGTGGTGGGGTGTAGTGTATTAACCCACTACTGTACGTGGTGGTGGGTGTAGTGTATTAACCCACTACTGTACGTGGTGGTGGGTGTAGTGTATTAACCCACTACTGTACGTGGTGGTGGGTGTAGTGTATTAACCCACTACTGTACGTGGTGGTGGGTGTAGTGTATTAACCCACTACTGTACGTGGTGGTGGGTGTAGTGTATTAACCCACTACTGCACGTGGTGGTGGGTGTAGTGTATTAACCCACTACTGTACGTGGTGGTGGGGTGTAGTGTATTAACCCACTACTGTACGTGGTGGTGGGTGTAGTGTATTAACCCACTACTGTACGTGGTGGTGGGTGTAGTGTATTAACCCACTACTGTACGTGGTGGTGGGTGTAGTGTATTAACCCACTACTGTACGTGGTGGTGGGGTGTAGTGTATTAACCCACTACTGTACGTGGTGGTGGGGTGTAGTGTATTAACCCACTACTGTACGTGGTGGTGGGTGTAGTGTATTAACCCACTACTGTACGTGGTGGTGGGGTGTAGTGTATTAACCCACTACTGTACGTGGTGGTGGGTGTAGTGTATTAACCCACTACTGTACGTGGTGGTGGGTGTAGTGTATTAACCCACTACTGTACGTGGTGGTGGGTGTAGTGTATTAACCCACTAGTGTACGTGGTGGGTGTAGTGTATTACCGCACTAGTGTACGTGGTGGGTGTAGTGTATTAACCCACTAGTGTACGTGGTGGTGGGTGTAGTGTATTAACCCACTAGTGTACGTTGTGGTGGGTGTAGTGTATTAACCCACTACTGTACGTGGTGGTGGGTGTAGTGTATTAACCCACTACTGTACGTGGTGGTGGGGTGTAGTGTATTAACCCACTACTGTACGTGGTGGTGGGTGTAGTGTATTAACCCACTACTGTACGTGGTGGTGGGGTGTAGTGTATTAACCCACTACTGTACGTGGTGGTGGGGTGTAGTGTATTAACCCACTACTGTACGTGGTGGTGGGTGTAGTGTATTAACCCACTACTGTACGTGGTGGTGGGGTGTAGTGTATTAACCCACTACTGTACGGGGTGGTGGGTGTTGTGTATTAACCAACTAGTGTACGTGGTGGTGGGTGTAGTGTATTAACCCACTACTGTACGTGGTGGTGGGTGTAGTGTATTAACCCACTAGTGTACGTGGTGGGTGTAGTGTATTACCGCACTAGTGTACGTTAGTGTATTAACCCAATAGTGTACGTGGTGGTGGGGGTAGTGTATGAACCCACTAGTGTACGTGGTGGTGGGTGTAGTGTATTAACCGACTAGTGTACGTTGTGGTAGGCGTAGTGTATTAACCCACTAGTGTATGTGGTGGTGGGTGTAGTGTATTAACCCACTAGTGTACGTTGTGGTGGGTGCAGTATATTAACCCACTAGTGTACGTGGTGGTGGGTGTAGTGTATTATCCCACTAGTGTACGTTGTGGTGGTTGTAGTGTATTGACCCACTAGTGTACGTGGTGGGTGTAGTGTATTAATCCACTAGGGTACGTGGTGGTGGGTGTAGTGTATTAACCCACTAGTGTACGTGGTGGTGGGTGTAGTGTATTAACCCACTAAGGTACGTGGTGGTGAGTGTAGTGTATTACCGCACTAGTGTACGTGGTGGTGGGTGTAGTGTATTACCGCACTAGTGTACGTGGTGGTGGGTGTAGTGTATTACCGCACTAGTGTACGTGGTGGGTGTAGTGTATTAACCCACTAGTGTACGTGGTGGTGGGTGTAGTGTATTAACCCACTAGTGTACGTTGTGGTGGGTGTAGTGTATTAACCCACTAGTGTACGTGGTGGTGGGTGTAGTGTATTAACCCACTAGTGTACGTGGTGGTGGGTGTAGTGTATTAGCCCACTAGTGTACGTGGTGGTGGGCGTAGTGTATTAACCCACTAGTGTACATGGTGGTGGGTGTAGTATATTAACCGACTAGTGTACGTTGTGGTGGGCGTAGTGTATTAACCCACTAGTGTACGTGGTGGTGGGTGTAGTGTATTATCCCACTAGTGTACGTTGTGGTGGTTGTAGTGTATTAACCCACAAGTGTACGTGGTGGATGTAGTATATTAATACACTAGTGTACGTGGTGGTGGGTGTAGTGTATTAACCCACTAGTGTACGTGGTGGTGGGTGTAGTGTATTAACCCACTAGGGTACGTGGTGGTGGGTGTAGTGTATTACCGCACTAGTGTACGTGGTGGTGGGTGTAGTGTATTAACTCACTAGTGTACGTGGTGGTGGGTGTAGTGTATTAACTCACTAGTGTACGTGGTGGTGGGTGTAGTGTATTAACCCACTAGGGTACGTGGTGGTGGGTGTAGTGTATTACCGCACTAGTGTACGTGGTGGTGGGTGTAGTGTATTAACTCACTAGTGTACGTGGTGGTGGGTGTAGTGTATTAACTCACTAGTGTACGTGGTGGTGGGTGTAGTGTATTAACCCATTACTGTACGTGGTGGTGGTTGGCATAGTACATTTGTACGTGATTATCAAGCTTCCTATATATATTTAGTGAAATATTATTTAACATCTATGCATACAGGAAGTGGGAAGTTAACTCTCTCTCTCTCTCTCTCTCTCTCTCTCTCTCTCTCTCTCTCTCTCTCTCTCTCTCTCTCTCCTGCCTTACTATTTATATATGCTGACCCCTTTCATTAAGAAAAGATATACGGCATAATTTCCAGCAGATAATCTACATAGCAAGATATATCCTCTGCAACGTGTTCTCTGGAACATATTCTGGCTAGAAACCTAGAGACGGTCTGGTTTCTAGCACACAGTTCTCTCTTAATTCTCTCTCTCTCTCTCTCTCTCTCTCTCTCTCTCTCTCTCTCTCTCTCTCTCTCTCTCTCTCTCTCTCTCTCTCTCTCTCTCTCTCGACAGAGAGAGATGCTACTCTCTCTAAAGACTTAGATGCCCTCTGCGAGTAGCTTTTCTTTCGTTTACTGCCAGTTGTTTCCCGTGTACTGCCAGTTGTTTCCCGTGTACTGCCAGTTGTTTCCCGTGTACTGCCAGTTGTTTCCCGTGTACTGCCAGTTCGTTCCCGTGTACTGCCAGTTGTTTCCCGTGTACTGCCAGTTGTTTCCCGTGTACTGCCAGTTGTTTCCCGTGTACTGCCAGTTCGTTCCCGTGTACTGCCAGTTCGTTCCCGTGTACTGCCAGTTGTTTCCCGTATACTGCCAGTTGTTTCCCGTGTACTGCCAGTTGTTTCCCGTGTACTGCCAGTTGTTTCCCGTGTACTGCCAGTTCGTTCCCGTGTACTGCCAGTTGTTTCCCGTGTACTGTCAGTTGTTTCCCGTGTACTGCCAGTTGTTTCCCGTATACTGCCAGTTGTTTCCCGTGTACTGCCAGTTCGTTGCCGTGTACTGCCAGTTGTTTCCCGTGTACTGCCAGTTGTTTCCCGTGTACTGCCAGTTCGTTGCCGTGTACTGCCAGTTGTTTCCCGTGTACTGCCAGGTCTTTCTCGTGTACTACCAGTTGTTTCCCGTGTACTGCCAGTTCTTTCCCATATACTGCCAGTTGTTTCCCGTGTACTGCCAGTTCGTTGCCGTGTACTGCCAGTTGTTTCCCGTGTACTGCCAGTTGTTTCCCGTGTACTGCCAGTTCGTTGCCGTGTACTGCCAGTTGTTTCCCGTGTACTGCCAGGTCTTTCCCGTGTATTGCCAGTTGTTTTCCGTGTACTGCCAGGTCTTTCTCGTGTACTACCAGTTGTTTCCCGTGTACTGCCAGTTCTTTCCCGTATACTGCCAGTTGTTTCCCGTGTACTGCCAGTTCGTTGCCGTGTACTGCCAGTTGTTTCCCGTGTACTGCCAGTTGTTTCCCGTGTACTGCCAGTTCGTTGCCGTGTACTGCCAGTTGTTTCCCGTGTACTGCCAGGTCTTTCCCGTGTATTGCCAGTTGTTTTCCGTGTACTGCCAGGTCTTTCTCGTGTACTACCAGTTGTTTCCCGTGTACTGCCAGTTCGTTGCCGTGTACTGCCAGTTGTTTCCCGTGTACTGCCAGTTGTTTCCCGTGTACTGCCAGTTCGTTGCCGTGTACTGCCAGTTGTTTCCCGTGTACTGCCAGTTCGTTGCCGTGTACTGCCAGTTGTTTCCCGTGTACTGCCAGTTCGTTGCCGTGTACTGCCAGTTGTTTCCCGTGTACTGCCAGTTCGTTGCCGTGTACTGCCAGTTGTTTCCCGTGTACTGCCAGGTCTTTCCCGTGTATTGCCAGTTCTTTCCCGTGTACTGCCAGTTCTTTCCCGTGTACTGCCGGTTCTTCAAACCTGGTGTCTGGGGCAGTGCAAGTCATTAGACGATGTCTCGCTCGGGAGTCCTGAGCGAAACGTTTGTAATGAAGACGTTATCTGCTGCATTGTGGGTAACGAAGAGTTGCCAACACGACTAAAGAGACAAATGCACTAAATGAAAAATTACAACGTTTCGCTCATGCATTGGGTTCTATCAAGTCACGAGCAGATTTGTATAAATTGTTTAAAAAGTCAAAAGTTGATGAATGTAACACTTTCGTTGTTATGGGAACGTTTCGCCAGTGGATTCTTCAGTCCAAAACCAAGAATGGTGGAAGATCAGGAATTTGAGGTAATCAGTCCCTCAGCCTGGAGTGGATGTGTTTAGTCCATCAATCATTGATGGACTAAACGGGACTACACGCGACCAAACGGGACTACACGCGACCAAACGGGACTACACGCGACCAAACGAGACTAAACGCGACCAAACGGGACTACACGCGACCAAACGCGACCAAACGCGACCAAACGGGACTACACGCGACCAAACGGGACTACACGCGACCAAACGGGACTACACGCGACCAAACGAGACTAAACGCGACCAAACGGGACTACACGCGACCAAACGCGACCAAACGGGACTACACGCGACCAAACGGGACTACACGCGACCAAACGGGACTACACGCGACCAAACGCGACCAAACGGGACTAAACGCGACCAAACGGGACTAAACGCGAACAAACGGGACTAAACGCGACCAAACGGGACTAAACGCCCTGGTTCTGCCGTGGTCTCGCGCAGGAGCTACCAGTCTTACTCTCGCTCCACACATTTTTATTATTTTCGCAATTTATCTTATATTTACAGTTTTTTGTTGTGTTTTTTTTATATTGGGCAGACTAGCTTGACCTAACCTCCATGTACACTAGTGGGTTAATGTACTATAACCCACCATCACGTGCACTAGTGGGTTAATACACTATAACCCACCACCACGTACACTAGTAAGTTAATACACTAAACCCACCTCCATGTACACTAGTGGGTTAATGTACTATAACCCACCATCACGTGCACTAGTGGGTTAATACACTATAACCCACCACCACGTACACTAGTAAGTTAATACACTAAACCCACCTCCATGTACACTAGTGGGTTAATGTACTATAACCCACCATCACGTGCACTAGTAAGTTAATACACTAAACCCACCTCCATGTACACTAGTAAGTTAATACACTAAACCCACCTCCATGTACACTAGTGGTTTAATGTACTATAACCCACCATCACGTGCACTAGTGGGTTAATACACTATAACCCACCACCACGTACACTAGTAAGTTAATACACTAAACCCACCTCCATGTACGCTAGTGGGTTAATGTACTATAACCCACCATCACGTGCACTAGTGGGTTAATACACTATAACCCACCACCACGTACACTAGTAAGTTAATACACTAAACCCACCTCCATGTACACTAGTGGGTTAATGTACTATAACCCACCACCACGTACACTAGTAAGTTAATACACTAAACCCACCTCCATGTACACTAGTAAGTTAATACACTAAACCCACCTCCATGTACACTAGTGGGTTAATGTACTATAACCCACCATCACGTGCACTAGTGGGTTAATACACTATAACCCACCACCACGTACACTAGTAAGTTAATACACTAAACCCACCTCCATGTACGCTAGTGGGTTAATGTACTATAACCCACCATCACGTGCACTAGTGGGTTAATACACTATAACCCACCACCACGTACACTAGTAAGTTAATACACTAAACCCACCTCCATGTACACTAGTGGGTTAATGTACTATAACCCACCATCACGTGCACTAGTGGGTTAATACACTATAACCCACCAATACGTACACTAGTGGGTTAATACACTATAACCCACCACCACGTACACTAGTAAGTTAATACACTAAACCCACCTCCATGTACACTAGTGGGTTAATGTACTATAACCCACCATCACGTGCACTAGTGGGTTAATACACTATAACCCACCAATACGTACACTAGTGGGTTAATACACTACACCCACCTCCATGTACACTAGTGGGTTAATACACTGTAACCCACCACCACGTACACTAGTAGGTTGATACACTAAACCCACCTCCATGTACACTAGTGGGTTAATACACTATAACCCACCACCACGTACACTAGTGGGCTGATACACTGCAACCACCTCCACGTACACTAGTGGGTTAATACAGTACACCCACCTCCATGTACACCAGTGGGTTAATACACTATACCCTCCACCACGTACACTAGTGGGTTAATACACTACACCCACCACCACGTACACTAGTGGGTTAGTGTACTACATCCTCCACAACGTACACTAGTGGGTTAGTGCACTACACCCTCCACAACGTACACTAGTGGGTTAATACACTACACCCACCACTATCACGTACACTAGTGGGTTAATATACTACACCCACCACCACGTACACTAATGGGTTAGTGCACTACACCCTCCACAACGTATACTAGTGGGTTAATACACTACACCCACCACCATCACGTACACTAGTGGGTTAATACACTACACCCACCACCACCACGTACACTAGTGGGTTAATACACTACACCCACCACCACCACGTACTTAGCCTAACTTAGAACTGTGTTACAAACCGTACGTTAAGAATCTCCATCCCCTGCAGAAGGACGGGCTGATAATGTGGTTGACACAGTTAACGACACTGACACGTACGTATTAACATCGTACTTTCGACGTTTCGGAATGGTTTGAGTAACTTTCTGACATATTTACACTTTTGATTGCGAAATGCAGATAAATACGAGAATCGACGTGATTTTCTTCAGAAACAAGTGGGTTTTCATCCGTGTTTTCTCCTCCATGGTAATTAGTGCCGCACTGCCGTAGCTCCCCTCTTATTGAGCAATTAGACATGTGTAATCTGGGTATTTCTATCTGAACACTGTATTCCAGACTGAGGGACTGATTACCTCATCTTTCACTGTCTTCTGTGCATCGTTCTGCATGTTGAAGAATGAGACACTTATGCAATATATGGGAATCTTTACTGAGGATACGTTTCACCAAACACTGCCTTCATCAGTCCATTACAAAGATGAACGGTGTAAAGGAAGGAGGAGTTTGAGGTAATCAGTCCCTTAGCCTGGTACCGATGTGTTCAGGCCATCAATCCACTGACTACAGTATACTATAAGCCACTTCTCCGACCATATCCTGCACTTTCTTCACCGTTTCGGGTTTCTAAACCATATATCACATCGTTCTGCAATGCTGAGGGATTGTGTACCTCATTTTTCACTGTCTCACTGTGGCCCGGTGGCCTGGTGGCTAAAGCTCCCGCTTCACACACGGAGGACCCGGGTTCGATTCCCGGCGGGTGGAAACATTTCGACACGTTTCCTTACACCTATTGTCCTGTTCACCTAGCAGCAAATAGGTACCTGGGTGTTAGTCGACTGGTGTGGGTCGCATCCTGGGGGACAAGATTAAGGACCCCAATGGAAATAAGTTAGACAGTCCTCGATGACGCACTGACTTTCTTGGGTTATCCTGGGTGGCTAACCCTCCGGGGTTAAAAATCCGAACGAAATCTTATCTTCTGTGTAGAGTTCTTCTAGACTAAGGGACTAATTACGGCATCTTTCGCTGTCTTCTTAAAGGCTGAGGTACTGCTTAATTTATCTTCTGTCTTTGTATACCTATGTATTGAAATGATAAGGCCATAGACAGGCGAAACGTCTTCAAGTACCCAGATGTTGTATATGTTTGTATTTCTTCATGTTGTTGGTATTCTAATGAACTCACATCCCTCCAGACCAGAAGTTATAATTCCAGCCTGAAAATGGGAGCCGGTGTATGCCTAGTAGGGTCACTGAAGCTAAAACCTTTGGTAGCTTCAAATTTAGGTTAGATAAATATATGAGTGGGGGAAGGGTTGGATGTGAGTGGGATTTGCACATGAGTTAGCAGGGGTTATCAAACGAGAAATGGTATGATAATACTAAGACGATGTGGAAAAAGACAGTTCAGGACATTAAAGGAAACGTTTCGCCACGAGTGGCTTCTTCAGTCCTAATACATAGATATAAGTGTAATGAATGGTTTTGAAAACCGACAAAATGAAGAACTGAGACACTTATGCAACACATAGGAATCTTTATTGAAGAAACGTTTCGCCACACAGTGGCTTCATCAGTCCAATACAAAGCAGGAAGGTAAAAGGAGAGGAAACGAGTATATACATTGGCAGGAGTCAGGTGGAATGTCGCGTGGGTAGTAGTAGTAATTGTGGAGAGACGGGTTGGGCTAGAGAAGGACCTGTCAACATCTTGTTACAGCGGTCTTTAGAATGGGTAATATTCTGTTGATTAGCAATTTGGAGATATTGTAACTACCGGACTTTTGATGGATAGTGTTACTGACAGCAATTAGGGCAGCTTCTATGCAGTTTAGCCGTCTTAAATCGTCTTCTTTAATGACTATTCTGGCCTCGCTGAATTTCATGAGGTGTCCAACATCGTCACTATGTTGAACACACGCGTTTTTACGATCATCATTGCTGCAAGTGTTTTTGTGTTCTTTGATCGCAGTATCCAGAGATCTGGCCGTTTCACCCACATATACTTTGTCACGCTCTCCACATGGTTCAGTGAATGCTCCTGCACTCGTGCCAGAGTCATTCTTGAGTTTTTGTTAAAGTAGTTGAAGAGCCGGTGGATATTTCAGCTAGTGTTCTGTCAAAAATTTTGAAACGATAGTGGCGACATCGCTGACCGGTAAAATGATGTAACTTGGAGGTTTTTCTTCAGCTTGATCGGTATTGATCTTGTTGAAGATTCGTGTCGCACGCTTCCTGCAGTCACGTATGAAGTGTAGGGGGGAAGTGTAGTAAACTAAAAGAATGGGTCATGTATGCGCGCTCTTTCTCGAGAAACTGCATTTCTTCTCTCACCATAACTATAAGAGGGGTGGTCATAGGCTTCTCTCCGAGAGCTTACAGAATTTCCAGTCCTATGACACCCTCACTTTGGTGTTTTTTCCTCCACTTGGCACGACGCATCGTAAAACGCTCTGAATGCTTAAAAAAACTACCCCACTCTATCCCAAACAGCTTCAAACCAACTGGAATGAACGGTTTGCTTAGGCCCACTAACCTGGGACCAAGTTCCTACGGTTTAGGTATTATCCCTCAAAAAGCGGTCTTGGGACACACACTCATTTTAAACACTCGCTAATTTCAAACGCTCATCTCAAACACTGTGGAGCCGCCCAGCCCCAAGGCGACCACAAGGGGAAACAATTATTCCACATAATGGCCACGAAAGACCTTGCATTCCAAGGCCTATCTGTGGCTTAGCGCTTCTTTTTGATTATAATATAATATATAATCCAAGGCCTATTCTTCAAGTCGTTTGTGGGCCTCTACCTAGGCACCCCAGACGTAGTCCTCACCAACAGAGACTGCGACTTGTTCCACTGCAGTCTCTCCCCAGGCGGCAACGTCGGGTCAGATCACATCCCCGTGGTAATCAAGCTACAGTCCACTCCGTTCCGAGCACCCATCCTCCCCAAACCCAACCTGAAGACGCTAGGTTTTGACCCCTTTAGAGCCTTCCTAGGAAATGACCAAACCATTTCTCTCGAAGACCAGCCCTCCAATGGAATAGACGGGGCAGTTAACTCCCTCCATGCCAGAATCAACGAGGCCACTCAAGCCTGCTGCACACTAACATCGTCCAAGATCTACCAACAATACAAACCAACCAGGGAAATCAAAGACAGAATGAACATGTACCAGTCAGAGTGCAGCAGACACTTCCTCACAGGGCAACCCTCCCGGGAAGTCCTACAAAGATTGAGAAGAGAGCTAATCGCCCTAATAACCCAACATAAGAGATCTTGTGCAAGACAGGTATACAGTACCGACAAGATGAAAGTTAAGACACTTGTGCAACATCTGGTTATCTTTATTGTAGACGTTTCGCCATCCAGTGGCTTTATCAATACAGATTCTTGGACATAATTAGAAAACAGAAGAATTATATACAAAAGATGAGGTAATCAGTCCCTCAGCCTTGGAGGTGGTGTTTAGAGCATCGTGGTTGTAGAGATTCTCTACAACCACGGTGCTGTAAACACCACCTCCAAGGCTGAGGGACTGATTACCTAGAATCTGTATTGATAAAGCCACTGGATGGCGAAACGTCTACAATAAAGATAACCAGATGTTGCACAAGTGTCTTAACTTTCATAAAAGAGATCTTGGGATTATCTGGTGTGCCAGGCAAATCAGTATAAACGCCACCCAGACCAATTCTGGATCAAGATCCGTAGACTCCTTGGGGCCAATCACACTCCCACTCAACACCTCACTCACTCCTTCACCGACGAAGACGGCGAGGAAGTGACTACCCTACTTGATGACCCACAGGACCAAGCCAAGCTGATGGGCGAAGTATGGGAGAACATTCTCTCACACAACGACAGCAGAAGATTTAACAATATTCACTACCAGTGGGTCAACCAATGGCGTGACGAAAACCTAGAAGACTTTCATCCTGTACCATCAATTGACACATCTCTCGAAAACGAACACCCCCCTTACCAGACCAATTACGCTCAGAGAAGTGTCCCAAGTCATAGGGCGACTGAGAAACAGCTCCTGGCTCATCAGGCATAACAGCTAAATAAAGTACCTTTCCCGTAACTGCAAGATGTCACTGGTGAATATCTACAGTGCCACTTCCCAGTGGCTTTCAAGACAGCTAAGATGATCTTCATCGCCAAACCCAACAAGGACAACCGCAACCCCGAGAACTACAGGCCCATCTCCCTACTCGAAGTCACGGGCAAAGTCTTCGAAAGAATAATCTCTAACAGACTAAACTACTACATAGAGTTCAACCACCTATTCTCTGAAAGGCAGTTCGGCTTCAGGTCCCGCCGCAGCACACAGCATGCCATAAACATCATCTTTGATGCCGTGGCCAGCCTGAAGAAGCAAGGGAACCTGGCCCTTATCGCCACCAGGGATGTACACAAGGCCTTCGACAGCCTTTGGCACGACGGTCTCATTTACAAACTCGTAGACCTCCCTGATCACAACTGGACCTTTCTCAGGCTCATCTACAACTTCTTAACAGGAAGAAGAATCATCCCCACCTTTCACGGAGCAGAATCAACCCCCTTCACACCATCAGCAGGAGTACCCCAAGGCTCCTGCCTCAGCCCTATTCTCTTCAACATATACGTCAACGACCTCCCCCAACCTGAACATACCGACACCATCACCCAATTTGCAGACGATGTCATCAATGTTGTCTCCTCCACCCCCACAGCTGGTGCAAATAAGCATAGGAGAGCAATTGAGAAAATGAATGAAGAACTAAATAGAATAGCCAGGTGGGAGAAGAAATGGAGAATCACAACCAACCCAAAGTCCTCATCAGCACCATCGGATGCTTGCCATCAACCATAGAAGACAAAGGGGGCATTTCCATCAGAGGCACCCGAATTGCTATTAGGAATCCAAACAAGATCCTAGGATACGAGATCGGCAGATTACTCAATTCTACATCCCACATAACCAAAAAAGCAAATCTAGCAAAAGCTCGCCTTGACCAACTTTATCGATTTAAAGCAGCTCCTCCCCACATCAGACTACACCTGTACAAGATGATGACCAGACCTCTTCTGGAATACCCCTGTGTACCCATGTCGCTCACAACCAAAACCAATATGCTAAAACTCCAAAGAGTCCAAAACAGAGCCCTCTGCTTCGTCACTGACACCAGACTCAGAGACAGAATCAGGACCGAGGACCTACGCATACAACAGAGAATCCCCGCAATCAATGTCCGGCTAGACAAACTAACAAAAAGACAACTATATGACATGCAGGAACTCTATGTGCCTGACAGAGAGACCCCCCCCCCAACCAGTGAACACGACCGACTATATCATTAACACCCCTCCTCACAGATTCATCCACAAGGAGAACTTCCCTCGACCGAAAATCCTAAGCGACCTCTTCGCAGAAGAAGAATGGTTACCACCGGAACCATTCGATGTCCAGTAACATGGACTAACGCTCCCCATTTCCGGGTGACCCACTTCTATCAACCAACACCTCACAACTAACCTTGTTGCACCTACAACTACCCTCCAGCAGGACACCACCTCAGTCACTGCTTTCAAATGACCTGCAGCTGCGGCCTTCTGACCAACCTCTTGCAAAAAAAAAAAAAAAAAAAAAAAAGCAATTGCAAGCAGTATGCATCCTTCCAATTCAATGACGCACTGGTATAACAACAATATAGTAGTGTGCAATTGATGGGCAGGAGGTATACCCCACTCATAAAACCAACCTCTTTACGAATTACCCAATATGCACACACGCGTATTCAAAATACACCAAAGTGGATAGGCCACTAGCCTTTTAAAACCCCACCTTCCCCTCCTCCCTCCCAACCTTTCCTACATTCCATCCTTACCCATCCTTCTTCCTCCCTCCCATCTTACCAAAGCTTTGGTCAGAACCTCGTAAACCTCTCAAAATACTCATGAGACCTCAACAGCATTCACATCAACATAAACAAAAAATTCTACAAGTTGGAGGTGGTCTTCCTTTTCCTCAACGTACTTTATTCACCAGCCAATCATCTGTTGTAAAGAATTAATTAATTTGCTTTATCTATTCCTGTCTACGACTTCATGGAGCTCAGTGAACTCTGAGAACGTTTCAGGTATTTCTCCTTCAATGACTCCAACAGACCTTAAGCTTACCTGTGTGTTCCTCTTTAAGTGTAGTCTTAGCGAGCCTTGATAGGGAACATCATTAAGGTGAACATCACTCTGCCATTATCTCTACTTCCGTCACTTGAATGCACTATGTGGACCACATACTCTATGACATGTCCGCCCTTACACGAACTCCAGAACTTCTATAGCAGTCCTTCAGTACCTTCAGTACCACGGTTACTAACAGGTACAATCCATTAAGAAACAAAGGCTCAGTAAGAACTTTTCATTTAAATATACTGATTCGCTAGGTTATGTACGTTATATACACTGTGCACAACAGTAGCCAACACAAGCCAGTTTATCAGCCAACAGGAAATATAATAATCAGTTTGTACTCAGGACTACTAAGAGTTAATTCACTATCACGAGGAATCAACATAGGTAGCGACGTGTTGTGTGAACCAGCTGTCTGCCTAAGATAGTTTGAATGGGCAGAATTGTTCCAGCACTGAGGAAACCAAGCCATTTACCCATCCCTTCCCTGAAAGGTCAGAACACAGCAAACAGTGGTCACCAGACCTTTCCAGGGTTGTATACCAGCGCTTGGTGGCTCCAGCTTCCTTGCTGACAGCCGGCTGAGACGACCACAGGATCCTCGTTTGTCTTTCATGTCGATTACATAACAAGTGAGCCGTTACTAGAACTGAGCTGCGATGCAAAGTACACCGTTGACACAGCTGAAACTTAATTCAAGTTGAAACTTAATTTTCGACTTTAGTTATCTTGAGTTCATAGACTGTATGGCTCTGAGAGGGGGTACAGTTCCTGGGCTATAGGGAGGGGCAGTTGAACAAGCTGTCCGAAGACATTCACTATTACGCCAGCAGGACACACTACCCTCGTGCCAGTGGACTGGTGCATCATAAATATCGAAGGAGGACGACATTCAAGAAGACGAAACAGGCGAAGCGCCCTCGTCAGTACTTTAAACAAGTTCAGCTAGAACCACGCTTTCTTAAATATATCTGAACGTCTCTCCAGAAAATTTTTGGGATTTTTGGGAATTGATACGATCTGAGACACATACATCACTTATTTTTCCACTCACTAGCGACTCACTATTTTAAAAGCTATCTTCCACAGTCCAAATACATTTATTATAAAGAATTAGACACATCTGCAACAACTCGGCATCTTTATTATGTAGATGTTTCGCCATCCAGCGCCTTCATCATTACTTCATCTTCTACGTCATCAGCTTTCTGTTTTTTGTCCTTGTATTGACAAAGCCACTGGTTGGCGAAACGTCTACACAGTAAAGATACCCAGTTGTTACAAATGTGTCAAATGCATCAACTTGTCGGTATTATATACCACTGATGTTACCTGCTTGTGAGGTGAAGCTCACTGTGTGGACCGAACGTCAGTAAAAGATCCATATAACTGCATTTCTCTAACATTCACTATCAGCAAGAAACAAAGAGCGATCTCCACTGCTGTAGCTCAGACCTGTGTCCCTCAAGGGAGGGTTCTAGATGCCGGTGAAGGGCTGTTAATCAATGGAAATGGGCATATTCTTCCCTTCTTCCCTTCTGTATGACACTGGCTTTGCGTTCTCCTGTGAATGTAAGAATCTCATTCATGTTAAGCTGAACGTGGGTCAGAGTTAATTCTTATTAACGTTTGTGTTCAAGAACTGACATAGATTTTGAAGTGATTTAAGTGTGTTGTACACTGATACATACACGAGCGTAAGCCTTTTCAAGGTGTGTGTATACTTACCTATTTGTACTCAACTATTTGTGATTGCGGGGGTCGAGGTGTGTGTGTGTGTGTGTGTGTGTGTATTTGTGTACTCACCTATTTGTGGTTTCAGGGGTTGAGTCATAGCTCCTGTGTGTGTGTGTGTGTGAATACTCAGTTGTAGTAACAGGATTTCAAGTATTCTCGTTTTATCCCGTATTATGTTTGTCAAATATATCAATATTTTTTAAATTTTCATGCGGTTGTTAAACACACACACACACACACACACAAGCACACACACAAGCACACACACAACACAAGCACACACACACAACACACGCACACACATACAACACACACACGCAAAACACACACACACAACATAAGCACACACACAACACAAGCACACACACACGCAACACACACACAACACACAGACACACACACACACACACACACACACACACGTGAAGGCTTACTCAGCCCTGTAACAACTTCAGACAGTATTACCAAGGCTGGCTCCTCCTCAGGAAAATTAATGAATAGAAAAAGAAATAAATCACAAAGATAAACACTTTATTATTTAGTAATGCAAAGATAAAACAGTGAAAAAATGAATGTGTATCCTACTTGACAGAAAAATGAAAAATGAAATGGAAAAATGACATTTGAATTCAACGCTAATATGTACAGTTATACTGAGGTGCCTGGTGGAGGTTGACACCGTCTTGTAGAAATTGTAGCCGTTGCTGATGTGGGGAGGGGGGGGGTCACAGGTGTTGGTGACAACCCAACGACTAGTTCTTCACAGAGTCTAGAACCTTGAATAGTCAGTCCAGATGACAGGAACGCAGGTGATGAGGGGTAGTGTCCTGTACAGTTAATTAGGTAGGTAGATTATAAAGTGACGTCCCAAGACCGGTTTCAGTCCGTCTCCTTCAACACTTCTCGTTGGTTGGCAAGTGATCCGAGCTGTCATTCCAAGCTGGAAAGAGAGACAGGTTACCCACTGCTTAAGAAATCATTCTCCATGATAAGTGTAAGATACTTAAAAAAGGTGGTGATTATCTAAAAGTCTCATGTGGAGCTTAAAACTGAAAGGACTAAGTTCATTATTGGTCAAAAGTGAAGCTTTCAACCAATATCCACTAGAATAGGAGCAGAGGCTTTTACTTATAGTTGTGCTGGGAGCTGTGAGTCGAGTGATTACTGTTTGACCGGAGCCCCACACGTCACATTTCGGGGTGGGGAAAAAAGGGGGGACATAGAGGGAGCTAGACTGACCCTACCTTAACGAGCAGCCGGCATTCAAACTATTGTTACCATATACTCGCTCGCTACTCCTATCTGTTGAACTTTTCCCTCACAACACACACACACACACACACACACACACACACACACACACACAAAGGAAGAAGTGAAGAAGCTGCTAAGCGGGCAAGATACCTCAAAGGCGACATCTGTCGAAACATGGCGACTACCTGAGGTATGGAAGACAGCAAATGTAGCCCCAATTTTTAGAAAGACAGACAAGAAACATTACACTAAAGACCAGTATCACTAACATGTATAGTATGCAAAGTCATGAAGAAGATTATCAGGACAAGAGTGTTGGAACACCTAGAAAAGAATGAGCTTAACGACAGCCAGCACGGTCTCAGGGACGGGAAATCCTGTGTCACAAACAGCAGTAAGACAAGAGAGAGAGGGATGGGTAGACTGCGTTTTCTTGGACTGTAAGAAGGCGTTTAATACAGTTCCACACAAGAGATTAGCGCAAAAGCTGGACGACCAGACAGGGATAACAGGGAAGGCACTACAATGGATCAAGAAATACCTGTCAGGAAGACAACGAGTTATGGTACGTGGCGAGGTGTCAAAGTGGGCGCCTGTGACAAGCGGGGTTCCACAGGGGTCAGTCGTAGGACTAGTGCTGTTTCTGGTATTTGTGAACGACATGACGGAAGGAATAGACTCAGAAGTATCCCTGTTTGCAGATGTGAAGTTGATGAGAAGAATTCAATCGGACGAGGACCAGGCGCAACTACAAAGGAATCTGGACAGGCTGCAGACCTGGTCCAGCAACTGGCTCCTGGAGCTCAACCCCACCAAGTGCAAAGTCATGAAGATTGGGGAAGGGCAAAGAAGACTTCGGGGCCCCAGAAACTACAACCCTCACTCAAGGAAAAGGATCATGGGGTGAATATAACAGAGATCACATCTACTGAGGTGCACATTAACCAAATAACTGCTGCAGCACAAGAACATACCTTATAACAGCATTCCGACATCTCAATAAGGAATCATCCAGGTCCCTGTACACCGTGTACGTTAGGCCTATATTGGAGTATGCAGCATCAGCTTCGAACCCACACTTAGCCAAGCACGTAAGGAATCTAGAGAAAGGTTAAAGGTTTGTAACAAGACTAGTCCCAGAGCTAAGGGGCATGTTCTACGAGGAGAGGTTAAGGAAAATCAACCTGACGACACTGGAGGACAGGAGAGACAGGGGTGATATGATAACGACATATAAAATACTGAGAGGAATCGACAAGGTTACAGAGACAGGATGTTCCAGAGACGGGACACAGCAACAAGGGGTCACAGTTGGAAGTTGAAGACTCAGATGAATCGCAGGGATGTTAGGAAGTATTTCTTCAGTCATACAGTAGTCAGGAAGTGAAATACTCTGGGAAGTGATGTATTGGAGGCAGGAACAATACATAGCCTTAAGAAGCGGTATGATACACCTCATGGAGAAACAAGAGTGACCTAGGTAAGACACATATGCAACAGTTAGGTATCTTTATTTCGAAACGTTTCGCCTACACAGTAGGCTACTGTGTAGGCGAAACGTTTCGAAATAAAGATACCTAACTGTTGCATATGTGTCTTACCTAACAATCTGTCGGTATTTCATACCATTTTAATGTTCAAGAGTGACCTAGTATCGACCAGTGAAGATGCGGGGCCAGGAACTGTGACTCGACCCCTGCAACCAAAACTAGGTGAGTACACACACACACACACACAAATATACATACACACACATACACACAAACGCACACACACACACACACACACACACACACGCACACACACACACACACGCACACACAGACACGCGCATACACACACGCACACACACACACGCATACACACACGCACACACGCACACACACGCACATACACACACACACACACACACACACACACACACACACACACACACACACACACACACACACACACACCCAGGAGCTCGGACTCGACCCCCGCAACCTCAACTAGGTGAGTACACACACACACACACACACACACACTCACACCCACACATACACACACATAAGCACACACACACACATATACACACACACACACATGCACACACACACACATGCACACACACACACACACACACACACACACACACACACACACACACACACACACACACACACACACACACAGGAAAATCAGTAAACGAGATGATGGAATATGTGGCAACAAAGTGCAAGGAGGCAGAGGAAAGTTTTGTTCCCAAGGGAAACAGAAATAATAGGAAGACCAAAACGAGTCCTTGGTTTACCCGAAGGTGTAGGGAGGCAAAAACTAAGTGCAACAGAGAATGGAAAAGGTACAGGAGGCATAGGACCCAGGAAAACAAGGAGATTAGTAGAAGAGCCAGAAACGAGTATGCACAGATAAGGAGGGAGGCCCAGCGACAATATGAAAACGACATAGCATCGAAAGTCAAATCTGACCCGAAACTGCTGTATAGCCACATTAGGAGGAAGACAACAGTCAAGGACCAGGTGATAAGGCTGAGGAAAGAAGGTGGAGAACTCACAAGAAACGATCAAGAGGTATGTGAGGAGCTCAACACGAGATTTAAGGAAGTATTTACAGGAGAGACAGGAAGGACTCTGGGGGGACAGACCAGATGGGGACACCAGCAAGGAATACACCAACAAGTGTTGGACGACATACGTACAGATGAGGAGAAGGTGAAGAAACTGCTAA
The DNA here is from genome assembly GCF_038502225.1 of Cherax quadricarinatus. NCBI lineage: Eukaryota > Metazoa > Arthropoda > Malacostraca > Decapoda > Parastacidae > Cherax > Cherax quadricarinatus. Next base: position 25,743,144 of record NC_091335.1, on the reverse strand, counting down.
GGGACATCGATACCTCAAAGGCAATGGGACCGGACATCTCCCCGTGGGTCCTTAGAGAGGGAGCAGATATGTTGTGCGTGCCACTTACCACAATCTTCAACACGTCCCTGGAAACTGGGCAACTACCTGAGGTGGAAGACGGCAAATGTAGTTCCCATTTTTAAAAAAGGAGACAGAAAAGAGGCACTAAACTATAGACCTGTGTCATTGACGTGTATAGTATGCAAAATTATGGAGAAGATTATCAGGAGGAGAGTGGTGGAGCACCTGGAACGGAACAAGAGTATAAATGCCAGCCAGCACGGATTCACGGAAGGCAAATCCTGTGTCACAAACCTTCTGGAGTTTTATGATAAAATAACAGAAGTAAGACACGAGAGAGAGGGGTGGGTTGATTGCATCTTCTTGGACTGCAAGAAGGCCTTTGACACAGTTCCTCACAAGAGATTAGTGCAGAAGCTAGAGCATCAGGTGCATATAACAGGAAGGGCACTGCAATGGATCAGGGAATACCTGACAGGGAGGCAACAACGAGTCATGGTACGTAATGATGTATCACAGTGGGCACCTGTGACGAGCGGGGTCCCACAGGGGTCGGTCCTAGGACCAGTGCTATTTTTGGTATAAGTGAACGACATGACGGAAGGGTTAGTCTCAGAAGTGTCCCTGTTTGCAGATGATGTGAAGTTAATGAGGAGAATTAAATCTGATGAGGACCAGGCAGGACTTCAAAGAGGCCTGGACAGACTGGACACCTGGTCCAGCAAATGGCTTCTCGAATTTAATCCTGCCAAATGCAAAGTCATGAAGATAGGGGAAGGGCACAGAAGACCACAGACAGAGTATAGGCTAGGTGGCCAAACACTGCAAACCTCACTCAAGGAGAAAGATCTTGGGGTGAGTATAACACCGAGCATGTCTCCGGAAGCACACATCAATCAGATAACTGCTGCAGCATATGGGCGCCTGGCAAACCTGAGAACAGCATTCCGATACCTTAGTAAGGAATCATTCAAGACACTGTACACCGTGTATGTCAGGCCCATACTGGAGTATGCAGCACCTGTTTGGAACCCGCACTTGATAAAGCACGTCAAGAAACTAAAGAAAGTACAAAGGTTTGCGACAAGGTTAGTTCCAGAGCTAAGGGGAATGTCCTATGAAGAAAGATTAAGGGAAATCGGCCTGACGACACTGGAGGACAGGAGGGTCAGGGGAGACATGATAACGACATATAAAATACTGCGTGGAATAGACAAGGTGGACAAAGACAGGATGTTCCAGGGAGGGGACACAGAAACAAGAGGCCACAATTGGAAGTTGAAGACACAAATGAGTCAGAGAGATAGTAGGAAGTATTTCTTCAGTCATAGAGTTGTAAGGCAGTGGAATAGCCTAGAAAATGACGTAGTGGAGGCAGGAACCATACACAGTTTTAAGACGAGGTTTGATAAAGCTCATGGAGCGGGGAGAGAGAGGGCCCAGTAGCAACCGGTGAAGAGGCGGGGCCAGGAGCTAAGACTCGACCCCTGCAACCACAAATAGGTGAGTACACACACACACACACACACACACACACACACACACACACACACACACACACACACACACACACACACACACACACACACACACACACACACACACACACACAAGGAGCAGAGATGCTGCGTGTGCCCCTAACCATATCCCTTGAAACTGGGCAACTACCTGAGGTATGGAAGACGGCAAATGTAGTCCCCATTTTTAAGAAAGGAGACAGAAACGAGGCACTAAACTACAGACCTGTGTCTCTGACATGTATAGTATGCAAAGTCATGGAGAAGATTATCAGGAGGAGAGTGGTGGAACACCTGGAACGGAACAAGATTATAAATGAAAACCAGCATGGATTCATGGAAGGCAAATCCTGTGTCACAAACCTTCTGGAGTTTTATGACAAGGTAACAGAAGTAAGACACGAGAGAGAGGGGTGGGTTGATTGCATTTTCCTGGACTGCAGGAAGGCCTTTGACACAGTTCCTCACAAGAGATTAGCGCAGAAGCTGGAGGATCAGGCGCATATAACAGGGAGGGCACTGCAATGGATCAGGGAATACCTGACAGGGAGGCAACAACGAGTCATGGTACGAGAAGAGGTATCACAGTGGGCGCCTGTGACGAGCGGGGTCCCACAAGGGTCAGTTCTAGGACCAGTGCTATTTTTGATATATGTGAATGACATGATGGAAGTGATAGACTCTGAAGTGTCCCTATTCGCAGATGATGTGAAGTTAATGAGAAGAATTAAATCGGATGAGGATGAGGCAGGACTGCAAAGAGGCCTGGACAGGCTGGACACGTTGTCCAGAAAATGGCTTCTCGAATTCAACCCTGCCAAATGCAAACTCATGAAGATTGGGGAAGGGCAAAGAAGACCTCAGACAGAGTATAGGCTAGGTGGACAAAGACTACAGACCTCACTCAGGGAGAAAGATCTTGGGGTGACCATAACACCGAGCACGTCACCGGAGGCACACATCAACCAGATAACTGCTGCAGCATACGGGCGCCTGGCGAACCTGAGAATAGCGTTCCGATACCTTAATAAGGAATCGTTCAAGACACTGTTCACTGTGTATGTTAGGCCCATACTGGAGTATGCAGCACCAGTTTGGAACCCACACCTGGTCAAACACGTCAAGAAGTTAGAGAAAATACAAAGGTTTGCAACAAGGCTAGTCCCAGAGCTCAGGGGAATGTCGTACGAGGAAAGGTTGAGGGAAATCGGACTGACGACACTGGAAGACAGAAGGGTCAGGGGAGATATGATAACGACATACAAGATACTGCTGGGAATAGACAAGGTGGACAGATATAGGATGTTCCAGGGAGGGGACACAGAAACAAGGGGTCACAACTGGAAGCTGAAGACTCAGACGAGTCACAGGGATGTTAGGAAGTATTTCTTCAGTCATAGAGTCGTCAGCAAGTGGAATAGCCTAGCAAGTGAAGTAGTGGAGGCAGGAACCATACATAGTTTTAAGAAGAGGTATGACAAAGCTCAGGAAGCAGAGAGGGAGAGGACCCAGTAGCGATCAGTGAAGAGGCGGGGCCAGGAGCTGAGTCTCGACCCCTGCAACCACAATTAGGTGAGCACGCACACACACACACACACACACACACACACACACACACACACACACACACACACACACACACACACACACACACACACACACACAGTCTCCTGAATCATGTTCTATTATTCTCTCAGCCACTTTGTAAAAAATATATGTTCTTGTGTTTTATTTTCACTCTTTTTTTTTCTTGTTTTGGTTGAACCATGTAGTAACCTGCGGCTTCATATCTGTTATTCCCTTTGATCTGCTTATCTTTCAGACTTTCTGATTTCAATCTTTCTCCTTGTATGGCTGTTATAAATGCCATTACAGGAGTAACATGGACAAGACACCTGAGGAAAACAGATTACGCAAGACTATGCAACGTACACTTCAAGCTATCTTGATCCTAGCTTCACGGACCACTATTTTCCACTGACAGTAGACAGATATTGAGTCAGGTATTCCAGTACTCTCTTCCCTTCTTTTACTATAAATGGAAAGAATCTTTTAGAAGTCTAGTTTGTCTCTTGTGATGAACTACTCCCATCACTTTCCACTATCACCACTGCTACACCCAGCCTTACAATACCACTACTACTACTGCTACACCCAGCCTTACAATACCACTACTACTACTGCTACACCCAGCCTTACAATACCACTACTACTACTGCTACACCCAGCCTTACAATACCACTACTAATACTGCTACACCCAGCCTTACAATACCACTACTACTGCTACACCCAGCCTTACAATACCACTACTACTACTGCTACACCCAGCCTTACAATACCACTTCTACTACTACTGCTACACCCAATCTTACAATACCACCACTACTACTGCTACATCCAGCCTTACAATACAACCACTACTACTGCTACACCCAGCCTTACAATACCACCACTACTACTGCTACACCCAGCCTTACAATACCACCACTACTACTGCTACACCCAGCCTTACAATACCACCACTACTACTGCTACACCCAGCCTTACAATACCACCACTACTACTGCTACATCCAGCCTTACAATACCACCACTACTACTGCTACACCCAGCCTTACAATACCACCACTACTACTGCTACACCCAGCCTTACAATACCACTACTACTACTGCTACACCCAGCCTTACAATACCACTTCTACTACTACTGCTACACCCAATCTTACAATGCCACCACTACTACTGCTACATCCAGCCTTACAATACCACCACTACTACTGCTACACCCAGCCTTACAATACCACCACTACTACTGCTACACCCAGCCTTACAATACCACCACTACTACTGCTACACCCAGCCTTACAATACCACTACTACTACTGCTACACCCAGCCTTACAATACCACTTCTACTACTACTGCTACACCCAACCTTACAATACCACCACTACTACTGCTACACCCAGCCTTACAATACCACCACTACTACTGCTACACCCAGCCTTACAATACCACTACTACTACTGCTACACCCAGCCTTACAATACCACTTCTACTACTACTGCTACACCCAACCTTACAATACCACCACTACTACTGCTACACCCAGCCTTACAATACCACCACTACTACTGCTACACCCAGCCTTACAATACCACTACTACTACTGCTACACCCAGCCTTACAATACCACTTCTACTACTACTGCTACACCCAGCCTTACAATACCACCACTACTACTGCTACACCCAGCCTTACAATACCACTACTACTACTGCTACACCCAGCCTTACAATACCACTTCTACTACTACTGCTACACCCAGCCTTACAATACCACTTCTACTACTACTGCTACACCCAGCCTTACAATACCACCACTACTACTGCTACACCCAGCCTTACAATACCACTTCTACTACTACTGCTACACCCAGCCTTACAATACCACTTCTACTACTACTGCTACACCCAGCCTTACAATACCACCACTACTATTGCTACATCCAGCCTTACAATACCACTTCTACTACTACTGCTACACCCAGCCTTACAATACCACCACTACTACTGCTACATCCAGCCTTACAATACCACCACTACTACTGCTACACCCAGCCTTACAATACCACCACTACTACTGCTACATCCAGCCTTACAATACCACCACTACTACTGCTACACCCAGCCTTACAATACCACCACTACTACTGCTACATCCAGCCTTACAATACCACCACTACTACTGCTACACCCAGCCTTACAATACCACCACTACTACTGCTACACCCAACCTTACAATACCACCACTACTACTGCTACATCCAGCCTTACAATACCACCACTACTACTGCTACACCCAACCTTACAATACCACCACTACTACTGCTACATCCAGCCTTACAATACCACCACTACTACTGCTACACCCAGCCTTACAATACCACTACTACTACTGCTACACCCAGCCTTACAATACCACTACTACTGCTACACCCAGCCTTACAATACCACTACTACTACTGCTACACCCAGCCTTACAATACCACCACTACTACTGCTACACCCAGCCTTACAATACCACCACTACTACTGCTACACCCAGCCTTACAATACCACTACTACTACTGCTACACCCAGCCTTACAATACCACCACTACTACTGCTACACCCAGCCTTACAATACCACCACTACTACTGCTACACCCAGCCTTACAATACCACCACTACTACTGCTACACCCAGCCTTACAATACCACCACTACTACTGCTACACCCAGCCTTACAATACCACCACTACTACTGCTACACCCAGCCTTACAATACCACTACTACTACTGCTACACCCAGCCTTACAATACCACCACTACTACTGCTACATCCAGCCTTACAATACCACTACTACTACTGCTACACCCAGCCTTACAATACCACCACTACTACTGCTACACCCAGCCTTACAATACCACTACTACTACTGCTACACCCAGCCTTACAATACCACCACTACTACTGCTACATCCAGCCTTACGATACCACTACTTCGTGTCATTCCTCTCTTTTCCCCGTCCCTGTCCTCCTCGCTTATGTGTACTAGCTCACTCACTCCCTTCTGTCAGTGTGACTTGTAAATGGTCCAAGAAAGACTGAAAAGTCTTCGTAAGCTTGTCTCTCTCCTATGTGCGGGTTATTTGTGTATTGTTCAGGTCACGGTATTGTTCAGGTCACGGTATTGTTCAGGTCACGGTATTGTTCAGGTCACGGTATTGTTCAGGTCACGGTATTGTTCAGGTCACGGTATTGTTCAGGTCACGGTATTGTTCAGGTCACGGTATTGTTCAGGTCACGGTATTGTGACTTTTTTGTTCTTTATCTCTGTAAGATGCACTCCGAATCCATTTAATTTTACTCTGCATCTCGTCGTCTTAATGGATTTTAACTACGAGTTTTCTCATTCCCTCGCAGCTACCATTCATCTATCTCAACATCTTTTTTATATTCCACTTGCCACAGTCGTAATCCTTACTTTAGATTTTTTAACAAAACGAGGCTGTGATGTTTCATATTCTAGTTCCTTGATGCATGATTCTCCTTGAGTAAATATTACACTTAGAGAGGCTGGGTCACCATCGCCTCTGGTTCCTCAATGCCTGAGTTACTCTGGGTGACTATCACGTGTAGACAGACTGGTTTATCTTCTTCACTTATACTATTTTTACATTGTGTCAGTCCAAAATTCTGTCATTACAACTTTTATCTCTGATATTTAGATTTATTCTTCATGCAGGTATATTTCTCAAAATATTTCTTTGGGTTAAAAGACACCAATAACTGTTCATTACGCTTAATCTTCCTGGTGGTGTGAGAAACTTCAGTGCACACTTCTCTAGTTCCTTACCTTTGATGAATTTCTACTCCCAGAGCCCGGTCTTGGGCCAGGTTTGTCTGGTGCTTGCCTGGTCAATCAGGCTGTCACTGCTGCTGGCGGCCCGCTGACTCTTTGATGAACATTACTCAGTCTCCTCCTTTCATTGATTTGTCTAAGAATTGTTTGCATCTCTGATATATTAAGAATTGTTTGCATCTCAGATATATTAAGAATTGTTTGCAGCCTCTCGGATATATTAAGAATTGTTTGCATCTCAGATATATTAAGAATTGTTTGCATCCTTTCAGATATATTAAGAATTGTTTGCATCCTCTCAGATATATTAAGAATTGTTTGCATCCTCTCAGATATATTAAGAATTGTTTGCATCCTCTCGGATATATTAAGAATTGTTTGCATCCACTCGGATATATTAGATTATAATTGTCACTGGTTTAGTTTCTGTAGTTGCTATATATTTCCGTTGTCATCCTCCACTCTCTCTATAAGTTACCGTGTATTATTTTTTTACATCTGCACTTACATAATACATTGAATAATCGTTTTAGGATGTTGTGGAAGGTTCTCCGAAAACTGGAATGGGTTGAGTTAGTGGGGGAAAGGGTCAGGGTTTAAGGGAGGCGAGAGGGAGGGGGGGGGAAGAAATATAGAAAGTGAGGTAGGGAAGGAGAAATGATGAGGGAGAGTGAAGAATGGGGGAGGAATTTGGTGGGACGGTAGATTTGGTGACAAGTTTGGTAGTGGGGTTTGTTTCTGGGAATGGGGGAGGGCTACTGGAGAATGGAGGAGGGTTACTGGGGAATGGGAAAGGGTGAATGGAGATGGTTACCGGGGAATGGGGGAGGGTTACTGGGGAATGGTGAGTGGGGGAGAGTTACTGGGGAATGGTGAGTTGGGGAGGGTTACTGGGGAATGGTGAGTGGGGGAGGGTTACTGGGGGGAAGGGGAAAGGTGAGTGGGGGGAGGGTTGCTGGGAAGGGGAAGGGTGAGTGGGAGAGGGTTACTGGAGAATGAGGAAGGGTGAGATTTTTACCGCATCTGTCCCTTCCCTTCCAGTTGCAAAATCTATAGCCCTTGTCCCTCGACTTCTGGCCTCCATTTATTTAACAGAGGTGATATATATATATATATATATATATATATATATATATATATATATATATATATATATATATATATATATATATATATATATATATATATGTATATATATATGTCGTGCCGAATATGTAAAACTGGTCAATTAGCAAGAACTCATTTAAAATTAAGTCCTTTCTAAAATTTTCTCTTATATGTTTAAAGATATATTTTTTTCATTAATGTTAATATAAAAAAAATTAATTTTGCTCCAAAAGAATCTTAGAAAACTTACCTAACCTTATTATAACAAGAACAATTTATTTTAGCCTAACCCAACTAAATATATTTTAGATTTGTTTACAATAATTTAATACTAAACAAACACAGTGAAATATATTTTTTTCGTTAGGTTCAGAATGATTTTGGCGAAATTATTGTATACACAAAATTTCACTTGATCTATATGGCAAGATGAGCGTTGCTATTTAAGCCAAGATCGCAAGTTCTGCCTATTCGGCACGAGATATATATATATATATATATATATATATATATATATATATATATATATATATATATATATATATATATATATTGAGAGAGAGAGAGAGAGAGAGAGGAACTAGGAGCCAAAGGGTTTAATAGTAGTACATCTGGATTTACATCAACAGTTCTTTTATGTTTCAAGCATATTTTGGAAATTTTTCTATCATTAAAAAGATGCCATGACATATCACATAGGTTATTATACTGTCTATCTATCTGTTCCTTAATAAGTGGACAGTAAAGTACATAATGTTCAAGATAGTGACCATAGGGCTGGCCAAGTACTTTACATTTGCTTTGAACATCATTTGTGTGTCTACCAAAGTGCCAGAAGTACTTGTAATCAAGTACTTCTGGCAGTTTGCATTCTTATCTACGTTCATGTTATCGTAATGGGTTATAGATCTACTCAGGCTTCTAAATGCATTTCTATGATATTTATTTTCATTATTTGCTTCTCTCCTAATATTATTCCTAATGATAAATACAGACACACCAAATATTTTCTGCTTTTTCCGTCAAGATTTTTTTTTTTTTGTCTAACGTATCAATTTTATCATGAAGAAGTAGTCCAGTGTGTGATGGAATCCCTGATTATTTATCCTTTCCAATGAGTATGTTGTTATTATGTGCGTCAAGAGCCTCCAGTGATGACATAGAATCAGTAAGAATCACAGAATCAGGCTCATTGTCATGAGTTAACTTTAACACCATTAAGGTGGCAAGCAATTAATTTTGCAGTGTAGACACCCAGGTGTTAATATTTATGCCTAGCTCAACGTAATTCCCAACGTTATTAACGAGGAAGCTGACAATAACAGCAGATGCAAGTAGGGAGAGAAATGGAGCACGTGAGTAGAGCAGACGGCTGCAGACTCCATGCTTCATTACGAGGCTAAGTGTTGAGGACTAACTTTAGTCCAGCTACCTCTAACTCTCTCTAGATAGTTGAGATTAGAATATTATAGCAGAGAGAGAGAGAGAGAGAGAGAGAGAAAGAGAGGCAAAAGATGAAGAGTGTAGAAAGAGAAGGAACAGAGTATGTAAGAAGCGAATACAAGAACTGCAGCAGCCTGGCGGTGCGCTGCACGCAGACCTTCACACTGTAATGGAGCAGCCGCATCTAAAGTTGTATCATAAACACCGCCGGCTAGGTTTCTGGTGGTGGTGGTGGTGGTGGTGGTGGTGGTGGTGGTGGTGGTGGTGGTGGTGGTGGTGGTGGGGTGTTTTGGGGGTGTGGTGTCGGGGATGGGGTTGGTGAGGCTGCAGGTCGGCTTCACGGGGGATCTGTACCCATCTGTCACACGTCACCTGGATGTTTTGGTCTGGACGCGAGGTTCGCATACGGGGATTTAATGAGGCTTAATGTGCATATACATGACTACACGTTTACACAAGTACACACACACACACACACACACACACACACACACACACACACACACACACACACACACACACACACACACACACACACACACACACACACAGAAGCTCGGACTCGATCCCCGCAACCTCAACTAGGTGAGTACACACACACACACACACACACACACACCGCATCAGGAAATATTTCTGTTATTTGTGATTGAAACGCCAGAAAAGATTGTCAGTTGTATTCCTGTCCGCAGATGTAAAATTAGCGATGGGGAGTAAAAACTGATAGGGGATTGGAAAGGCTACAAATGGCCCTGGACTACCTCCGAGAATCATTAGACAAATGGCTACCGGAATTCAACCCCGGAAAATGCAAGGAAGTGAAAATTGGGATAAAAGAGGACCGAAAATTGATTGTAGATTCGGAGGACAGAAGCTACGGTCCTGGCACAAATAGGAGGGTGAGCATAGTGCCGAACATATCACCAGAAAACTATATCAGCCGGAAAACCTCTGCAGTAAATAAAATCCTCGTTTGACAGATCTAAGAGTAACTGTTAGGAATTTCAATACAGTTATTGACGTGCTATGGTAAGCGGGGATGAGCAGAAAATAAAGGGACTGATCCTGGCAACAGAGGATAGAAAAGCCAGGAGAGACATGATAACGACATACTTGATAACGACATACATGATAACGACATAAATGATAACGACATACTTGATAACGACATACTTGATAACGACATACATGATAACGACATAAATGATAACGACATACTTGATAACGACATACTTGATAACGATATACCTGATAACGACATACTTGATAACGACATTCATGATAACGACATACTTGATAACGACATACTTGATAACGATATACCTGATAACGACATACTTGATAACGACACACTTGATAACGACATTCTTGATAACGACATACTTGATAACGATATACCTGATAACGACATACTTGATAACGACATACTTGATAACGACATACTTGATAACGACATACTTGATAACGACATACTTGATAACGACATACTTGATAACGACATACATGATAACGACTTACTTGATAACGACATACTTGATAACGACTTACTTGATAACGACATACATGATAACGACATGATAACGACACCCATGATAACGACTTCAGTAAACTCAGAGGATATGGTAAAGTGATTGGACTTGAGTGAGTTCACTGAGAGGTGAGCAACAAGTACACGAGGGCACAGATGGAAGTTTAATGACACAGATGAGTGACAGGTACTCAGGAAGTACTCATCCTGAGGAAGGTCAGGAAGTGGAATGATCTGGACGAAATAGCAGTTGTGAGAAATTTCATACACTGTTTTACAAATAGGTATGACAGGGCCCTACAAGGCTACAAAGAAGTAAATCCAGCAAGTTTAAAGGCTGGGCCATAAATTGGTAAACACACACACACACACACAGACTGGGCCAGGAGCTATGAATCGACCCCTGCAACCACAACTAGGTGAGTACACACACGGTGGTGAAAATAACTCTGGAAAACTGTGTGCGGGTTATTTATGTATTATTCTAGCCACAGTAATGTGCCTTTTTCTCCTTTATGAATGTCGAGAATAATGATGTACAAATATTTGTCTCTCAAAATGCACTCCTCTTGAAAGACGCAGAGGATAACACGGTGTTGTGTGCGACAATAAAGAAGTCAAAACGAGAGATAAAAAATAGAATTACAGATATGAAAGATGAGAGATAAGTCAACATGAAAATAGATGTGATGTAAGGATGGGGGGAATATATGGTGACTAAAATGTACACGAAAGATACCCAAGTGTGCACTGGTGTCTAATTCATCGTCCTGTTGGTTCTCTGAACCATTTTCTACAGTAAAAGAGGAGTTAAGATAATGGTGAGGGAGTGTTTAAGGTGAGTAAATAAGAGTGTGGATGAGGGAGTGTTTAAGGTGAGTAAACAAGAGTGTGGATGACGGGGTGTAAAAGGAGAGTAAATAAGACAGTGGATGAGGTTCTGTCAACTAATTTTGCCGAGTATAAGAAAAAAACTTGAATGACTAAAGAAACATTAATGAAAGTAGTGAAGGAGATGGTCCGTGAACCAGACTCCAGGTTCTGAGATGTTACAAGCAGACTCCAGGTTCTGAGATGTTACAACCAGACTCCAGGTTCTGAGATGTTACAAGCAGACTCCAGGTTCTGAGATGTTACAACCAGACTCCAGGTTCTGAGATGTTACAAGCAGACTCCAGGTTCTGAGATGTTACAACCAGACTCCAGGTTCTGAGATGTTACAAGCAGACTCCAGGTTCTGAGATGTTACAACCAGACTCCAGGTTCTGAGATGTTACAACCAGACTCCAGGTTCTGAGATGTTACAAGCAGACTCCAGGTTCTGAGATGTTACAACCAGACTCCAGGTTCTGAGATGTTACAAGCAGACTCCAGGTTCTGAGATGTTACAAGCAGACTCCAGGTTCTGAGATGTTACAACCAGACTCCAGGTTCTGAGATGTTACAAGCAGACTCCAGGTTCTGAGATGTTACAAGCAGACTCCAGGTTCTGAGATGTTACAACCAGACTCCAGGTTCTGAGATGTTACAAGCAGACTCCAGGTTCTGAGATGTTACAACCAGACTCCAGGTTCTGAGATGTTACAACCAGACTCCAGGTTCTGAGATGTTACAACCAGACTCCAGGTTCTGAGATGTTACAACCAGACAGACTCCAGGTTCTGAGATGTTACAACCAGACTCCAGGTTCTGAGATGTTACAACCAGACTCCAGGTTCTGAGATGTTACAACCAGACTCCAGGTTCTGAGATGTTACAACTCAGAGATGTTACAACCAGACTCCAGGTTCTGAGATGTTACAACCAGACTCCAGGTTCTGAGATGTTACAGGCAGACTCCAGGTTCTGAGATGTTACAACCAGACTCCAGGTTCTGAGATGTTACAGGCAGACTCCAGGTTCTGAGATGTTACAACCAGACTCCAGGTTCAGACTCCAGGTTCTGAGATGTTACAACCAGACTCCAGGTTCTGAGATGTTACAACCAGACTCCAGGTTCTGAGATGTTACAAGCAGACTCCAGGTTCTGAGATGTTACAAGCAGACTCCAGGTTCTGAGATGTTACAACCAGACTCCAGGTTCTGAGATGTTACAACCAGACTCCAGGTTCTGAGATGTTACAACCAGACTCCAGGTTCTGAGATGTTACAACCAGACTCCAGGTTCTGAGATGTTACAACCAGACTCCAGGTTCTGAGATGTTACAACCAGACTCCAGGTTCTGAGATGTTACAAGCAGACTCCAGGTTCTGAGATGTTACAAGCAGACTCCAGGTTCTGAGATGTTACAACCAGACTCCAGGTTCTGAGATGTTACAACCAGACTCCAGGTTCTGAGATGTTACAGGCAGACTCCAGGTTCTGAGATGTTACAACCAGACTCCAGGTTCTGAGATGTTACAAGCAGACTCCAGGTTCTGAGATGTTACAACAGACAGACTCCAGGTTCTGAGATGTTACAACCAGACTCCAGGTTCTGAGATGTTACAAGCAGACTCCAGGTTCTGAGATGTTACAAGCAGACTCCAGGTTCTGAGATGTTACAACCAGACTCCAGGTTCTGAGATGTTACAACCAGACTCCAGGTTCTGAGATGTTACAAGCAGACTCCAGGTTCTGAGATGTTACAACCAGACTCCAGGTTCTGAGATGTTACAACCAGACTCCAGGTTCTGAGATGTTACAAGCAGACTCCAGGTTCTGAGATGTTACAAGCAGACTCCAGGTTCTGAGATGTTACAACCAGACTCCAGGTTCTGAGATGTTACAACCAGACTCCAGGTTCTGAGATGTTACAACCAGACTCCAGGTTCTGAGATGTTACAACAGAGATGTTACTCCAGGTTCTGAGATGTTACAACCAGACTCCAGGTTCTGAGATGTTACAAGACTCCAGGTTCTGAGATGTTACAACCAGACTCCAGGTTCTGAGATGTTACAACCAGACTCCAGGTTCTGAGATGTTACAACAGACTCCAGGTTCTGAGATGTTACAAGCAGGTTCTGAGATGTTACAGGCAGACTCCAGGTTCTGAGATGTTACAAGCAGACTCCAGGTTCTGAGATGTTACAACCCAGGTTCTGAGATGTTACAAGCAGACTCCAGGTTCTGAGATGTTACAAGCAGACTCCAGGTTCTGAGATGTTACAACCAGACTCCAGGTTCTGAGATGTTACAACCAGACTCCAGGTTCTGAGATGTTACAACAGACTCCCGGTTCTCAGATGTTACAGGCAGACTCCAGGTTCTGAGATGTTACAGGCAGACTCCAGGTTCTGAGATGTTACAGGCAGACTCCAGGTTCTGAGATGTTACAACCAGACTCCAGGTTCTGAGATGTTACAAGCAGACTCCAGGTTCTGAGATGTTACAACCAGACTCCAGGTTCTGAGATGTTACAACCAGACTCCAGGTTCTGAGATGTTACAACCAGACTCCAGGTTCTGAGATGTTACAACCAGACTCCAGGTTCTGAGATGTTACAACCAGACTCCAGGTTCTGAGATGTTACAACCAGACTCCAGGTTCTGAGATGTTACAACCAGACTCCAGGTTCTGAGATGTTACAACCAGACTCCAGGTTCTGAGATGTTACAACCAGACTCCAGGTTCTGAGATGTTACAACCAGACTCCAGGTTCTGAGATGTTACAACCAGACTCCAGGTTCTGAGATGTTACAAGCAGACTCCAGGTTCTGAGATGTTACAACCAGACTCCAGGTTCTGAGATGTTACAACCAGACTCCAGGTTCTGAGATGTTACAACCAGACTCCAGGTTCTGAGATGTTACAACCAGACTCCAGGTTCTGAGATGTTACAACCAGACTCCAGGTTCTGAGATGTTACAACCAGACTCCAGGTTCTGAGATGTTACAACCAGACTCCAGGTTCTGAGATGTTACAACCAGACTCCAGGTTCTGAGATGTTACAACCAGACTCCAGGTTCTGAGATGTTACAAGCAGACTCCAGGTTCTGAGATGTTACAAGCAGACTCCAGGTTCTGAGATGTTACAAGCAGACTCCAGGTTCTGAGATGTTACAACCAGACTCCAGGTTCTGAGATGTTACAAGCAGACTCCAGGTTCTGAGATGTTACAAGCAGACTCCAGGTTCTGAGATGTTACAACCAGACTCCAGGTTCTGAGATGTTACAAGCAGACTCCAGGTTCTGAGATGTTACAACCAGACTCCAGGTTCTGAGATGTTACAAACAGACTCCAGGTTCTGAGATGTTACAACCAGACTCCAGGTTCTGAGATGTTACAAGACTCCAGGTTCTGAGATGTTACAACAGACTCCAGGTTCTGAGATGTTACAACCAGACTCCAGGTTCTGAGATGTTACAACCAGACTCCAGGTTCTGAGATGTTACAAGCAGACTCCAGGTTCTGAGATGTTACAACCAGACTCCAGGTTCTGAGATGTTACAACCAGACTCCAGGTTCTGAGATGTTACAAGCAGACTCCAGGTTCTGAGATGTTACAACCAGACTCCAGGTTCTGAGATGTTACAAGCAGACTCCAGGTTCTGAGATGTTACAACCAGACTCCAGGTTCTGAGATGTTACAAGCAGACTCCAGGTTCTGAGATGTTACAACCAGACTCCAGGTTCTGAGATGTTACAACCAGACTCCAGGTTCTGAGATGTTACAACCAGACTCCAGGTTCTGAGATGTTACAAGACCCAGACTCCAGGTTCTGCAGAGATGTTACAGGCAGACTCCAGGTTCTGAGATGTTACAGGCAGACTCCAGGTTCTGAGATGTTACAGGCAGACTCCAGGTTCTGAGATGTTACAAGCAGACTCCAGAGATGTTACTCCAGGTTCTGAGATGTTACAACCAGACTCCAGGTTCTGAGATGTTACAAGCAGACTCCAGGTTCTGAGATGTTACAACCAGACTCCAGGTTCTGAGATGTTACAAGCAGAGATGTTACTCCAGGTTCTGAGATGTTACAACCAGACTCCAGGTTCTGAGATGTTACAACCAGACTCCAGGTTCTGAGATGTTACAACCAGACTCCAGGTTCTGAGATGTTACAAGACTCAGACTCCAGGTTCTGAGATGTTACAGGCAGACAGACTCCAGGTTCTGAGATGTTACAAGCAGACTCCAGGTTCTGAGATGTTACAACCAGACTCCAGGTTCTGAGATGTTACAGGCAGACTCCAGGTTCTGAGATGTTACAGGCAGACTCCAGGTTCTGAGATGTTACAGGCAGACTCCAGGTTCTGAGATGTTACAAGCAGACTCCAGGTTCTGAGATGTTACAACCAGACTCCAGGTTCTGAGATGTTACAAGCAGACTCCAGGTTCTGAGATGTTACAACCAGACTCCAGGTTCTGAGATGTTACAGGCAGATGTTACAGGCAGACTCCAGAGATGTTACAGGCAGACTCCAGGTTCTGAGATGTTACAGGCAGACTCCAGGTTCTGAGATGTTACAAGCAGACTCCAGGTTCTGAGATGTTACAACCAGACTCCAGGTTCTGAGATGTTACAAGCAGACTCCAGGTTCTGAGATGTTACAACCAGACTCCAGGTTCTGAGATGTTACAGGCAGACTCCAGGTTCTGAGATGTTACAGGCAGACTCCAGGTTCTGAGATGTTACAGGCAGACTCCAGGTTCTGAGATGTTACAGGCAGACTCCAGGTTCTGAGATGTTACAGGCAGACTCCAGGTTCTGAGATGTTACAGGCAGACTCCAGGTTCTGAGATGTTACAGGCAGACTCCAGGTTCTGAGATGTTACAGGCAGACTCCAGGTTCTGAGATGTTACAGGCAGACTCCAGGTTCTGAGATGTTACAGGCAGACTCCAGGTTCTGAGATGTTACAGGCAGACTCCAGGTTCTGAGATGTTACAGGCAGACTCCAGGTTCTGAGATGTTACAGGCAGACTCCAGGTTCTGAGATGTTACAGGCAGACTCCAGGTTCTGAGATGTTACAACCAGACTCCAGGTTCTGAGATGTTACAAGCAGACTCCAGGTTCTGAGATGTTACAACCAGACTCCAGGTTCTGAGATGTTACAAGCAGACTCCAGGTTCTGAGATGTTACAAGCAGACTCCAGGTTCTGAGATGTTACAAGCAGACTCCAGGTTCTGAGATGTTACAAGCAGACTCCAGGTTCTGAGATGTTACAAGCAGACTCCAGGTTCTGAGATGTTACAAGCAGACTCCAGGTTCTGAGATGTTACAAGCAGACTCCAGGTTCTGAGATGTTACAACCAGACTCCAGGTTCTGAGATGTTACAAGCAGACTCCAGGTTCTGAGATGTTACAAGCAGACTCCAGGTTCTGAGATGTTACAACCAGACTCCAGGTTCTGAGATGTTACAACCAGACTCCAGGTTCTGAGATGTTACAAGCAGACTCCAGGTTCTGAGATGTTACAAGCAGACTCCAGGTTCTGAGATGTTACAAGCAGACTCCAGGTTCTGAGATGTTACAAGCAGACTCCAGGTTCTGAGATGTTACAAGCAGACTCCAGGTTCTGAGATGTTACAACCAGACTCCAGGTTCTGAGATGTTACAACCAGACTCCAGGTTCTGAGATGTTACAACCAGACTCCAGGTTCTGAGATGTTACAACCAGAGGGACTGAACGAGAGAGAGATTTGGTTAGTTCACTCCTGTCTATATGAGGTGATGGACACTTCAGATTCCCAGCTAAATGCATTTTTTGGACGCCCTATTTTAAAATATTTGTCCATTTTTGGCAGGTTTGGAATATATTATTTTATTTTTAACTCATTAATAGCCATTTCTGATAAAATTTACCCTTTATTAAAAGTTCTTTATAATGTCATTTAACAGAAGTGGCCATTATTACTTTAGGGAAACAAATTCTGTTGTATTAATATTGCAAAAAATGGCCTTTTTCAGATTTATACAATAAAGTGCACTCTAATTTTAGGTAATTAAAAGAAGTGACTGAGATGTACGTATTGACATGCAGTCAGACATGATGACACTTAAAAAAATAATGAAATATTTTTTAAAAACTATGCATAGCTCGTACAGTGCCATTACTGTACTAGGCATGACTTGTACAGTGCCACGACTGTACTACGTATGACTTATACAGTGCCACGACTGTACAAGATATGACATACAGTGCCACGACTGTACTAGATATGACTTGTACAGTGCCACGACTGTAATAGGTATGACTTATACAGTGCCACGACTGTACTACGCATGACTTATACAGTGCCACGACCGTACTAGGTATGACTTATACAGTGCCACGACCGTACTAGATATGACTTGTACAGTGCCACGACTGTACTACGTATGACTTATACAGTGCCACGACTGTACAAGATATGACATACAGAGCCACGACTGTACTAGATATGACTTGTACAGTGCCACGACTGTAATAGGTATGACTTATACAGTGCCACGACTGTACTACGCATGACTTATACAGTGCCACGACCGTACTAGGTATGACTTATACAGTGCCACGACCGTACTAGATATGACTTGTACAGTGCCACGACTGTACTAGATATGACTTGTACAGTGCCACGACTGTAATAGGTATGACTTATACAGTGCCACGACCGTACTAGGTATGACTTATACAGTGCCACGACCGTACTAGGTATGACTTGTACAGTGCCACGACTGTACTAGATATGACTTGTACAGTGCCACGACTATAATAGATATGACTTATACAGTGCCACGACCGTACTAGGTATGACTTATACAGTGCCACGACCGTACTAGATATGACTTGTACAGTGCCACGACTGTACTAGATATGACTTGTACAGTGCCACGACTATAATAGATATGACTTATACAGTGCCACGACCGTACTAGGTATGACTTGTACAGTGCCACGACCGTACTAGGTATGACTTGTACAGTGCCACGACTGTACTAGATATGACTTGTACAGTGCCACGACTATAATAGGTATGACTTACACAGTGCCACGACCGTACTAGGTATGACTTGTACAGTGCCCAGTACGGCGCTAAGTTTATATGTTACTCAAATTCAGCCCAGTTTTGTATATAACAGGTATTATATATTATTGGTATATTATACAAAGATGAATTAGACAACTGTGAAACATCTGGATATATCAGTTCTGTCGAGGTTTCGCCTACCTGTTGGTTTATCAGTATACCCAGATGTTGCACAGGTGTGTAATTCATTATATCAGGTAGTTCACTATACATGTGTGTTGGAGAACGTTAGACTTACTAATAAACAATTTAATTTTTGGGGGGACCGAGAGTCTAAAGAAATTTGGGTAGCAAATGGCGTCTTAGGCTTATTGAAGTATTTCCATCATAGCTGGAAATACGTCAATATGCCTAAGTAGAAATATGGAAAAAGAACATAAATGAGAAGGAAGACTGTAGTAGGCCTACTGGCCCCTACTAGGCAGGTCATTCTCCAACCCAGACCTTCTGGTTATTTATTTTCCGTTATAGAACCAGTTTCTCACAGATTAAATAAATAATACACTTGAAATATGGTCAAGTTCCTTAGAACAGTCAGTGAACGTTACATTATTGTGCCGAGGCAGCCACTGCAATTTAGTTATTCAGTGTAAAAAGAAAACAGGGTACGGGTAGGGTTTGAACCCGTTCCGTGGTTTGTTTGACCTCGTTTCATGGTTTGACCTCGTTGCATGGTTTGACCTCGTTGCGTGGCTTGTGTGACCTCGTTTCATGGTTTGTTTGACCTTGTTGCGTGGTTTGTTTGACCTCGTTGCGTGGTTTGTTTGACCTCGTTCCATAGTTTGATCTCGTTCTGTGGTTTGACCTCGTTCCATGGTTTGTTTGACCTCGTTCTGTGGTTTGTTTGACCTCGTTCTGTGGTTTGACCACGTTCCATGGTTTGACCACGTTCTATGGTTTGACCACGTTCTATGGTTTGTTTGACCTCGTTCTGTGGTTTGACCATGTTCCATGGTTTGTTTGACCTCGTTCTGTGGTTTGACCTCGTTCCATGGTTTGACCTCGTTCCATGTTTTGTTTGACCTCGTTCCATGTTTTGTTTGACCTCGTTCCATGGTTTGACCTCGTTCCATGTTTTGTTTGACCTCGTTCTGTGGTTTGTTTGACCTCGTTCCATAGTTTGATCTCGTTCTGTGGTTTGACCTCGTTCCATGGTTTGTTTGACCTCGTTCTGTGGTTTGTTTGACCTCGTTCTGTGGTTTGACCACGTTCCATGGTTTGACCACGTTCTATGGTTTGACCACGTTCTATGGTTTGACCACGTTCTATGGTTTGTTTGACCTCGTTCCATGGTTTGACCTCGTTCCATGGTTTGTTTGACCTCGTTCTGTGGTTTGACCTCGTTCCATGGTTTGACCTCGTTCCATGTTTTGTTTAACCTCGTTCCATGGTTTGTTTGACCTCGTTCCATGGTTTGACCTCGTTCCATGTTTTGTTTGACCTCGTTCCATGTTTTGTTTGACCTCGTTCCATGGTTTGTTTGACCTCGTTCTGTGGTTTGACCTCGTTCCATGGTTTGACCTCGTTCCATGTTTTGTTTGACCTCGTTCCATGTTTTGTTTGACCTCGTTCCATGGTTTATTTGACCTCGTTCTGTGGTTTGTTTGACCTCGTTCCATAGTTTAACCTTGTTCCATGGTTTCTTTGACCTCGTTCCGTGGTTTGACCTCGTTCCATGGTTTGACCTCGTTCCATGGTTTGTTTGACCTCGTTCTGTGGCTTCACCACGTTCCATGGTTTGTTTGACCTCGTTCTGTGGTTTGTTTGGCTTTTTCTGAGGTTTGTTTGACCTCGTTTCATGGTTTGTTTGGCCTCGTTCCATGGTTTGTTTGACCTCGTTCTGTGGTTTGTTTGACCTCGTTCTGTGGTTTGACGACGTTCCATGGTTTGTTTGACCTCGTTCTGTGGTTTGACCTTTTTCTGTGGTTTGTTTGACCTCGTTTCATGGTTTGTTTGGCCTCGTTCCATGATTTGTTTGACCTCGTTCCATGGTTTGACCTCGTTCCGTGGTTTGTTTGACCTCGTTCTGTGATTTGTTTGACCTCGTTCCATGGTTTGTTTGACCTCGTTCTGTAGTTTGATCTCGTTCTGTGGTTTGTTTGACCTCGTTCCATGGTTTGTTTGACCACGTTCTATGGTTTGACCTCGTTCTGTGGTTTGTTTGACCTCTTTCCATGGTTTGTTTGACCTCGTTCCATGGTTTGTTTGACCCCCTTCCGTGGTTTGTGTGACCTCGTTCCATGGTTTGTTTGACCTCGTTCCATGGTTTGAACCCCTTCCATGGTTTGTGTGACCTCGTTCCATGGTTTGTTTGACCTCGTTCCATGGTTTGAACCCCTTCCATGGTTTGTGTGACCTCGTTCCATGGCTTGTTTGACCCCGTTCCATGGTTTGGCCCCGTTCCGTGGTTTGTTTGACCTCGTTCCATGGTTTGACCTCGTTCCATGGTTTGACCTCGTTCCATGGTTTGACCTCGTTCCGTGGTTTGCAATAGTATTATTAAGATATCATACCTATGATACAGTAAGATGATACATTTATTGAAAACACTTGTTACACCTCTAAAGAATCGGATATATAGCTGTGTCACAGTGCCAAAATTAACATAGTAATTCCGTCATAATGGTGGTCACTGTAACACTGATCCTCTGTATCCTCATCATGGTGGTCACTGTAACACTGATCCTCTGTATCCTCATCATGGTGGTCACTGTAACACAGATCCTCTGTATCCTCATCATGGTGGTCACTGTAACACTGATCCTCTGTATCCTCATCATGGTGGTCACTGTAACACTGATCCTCTGTATCCTCATCATGGTGGTCACTGTAACACTGATCCTCTGTATCCTCATCATGGTGGTCACTGTAACACAGATCCTCTGTATCCTCATCATGGTGGTCACTGTAACACTGATCCTCTGTATCCTCATCATGGTGGTCACTGTAACACAGATCCTCTGTATCCTCATCATGGTGGTCACTGTAACACAGATCCTCTGTATCCTCATCATGGTGGTCACTGTAACACTGATCCTCTGTATCCTCATCATGGTGGTCACTGTAACACTGATCCTCTGTATACTCATCATGGTGGTCACTGTAACACTGATCCACTGTATCCTCATCATGATGGTCACTGTAACACTGATCCTCTGTATCCTCATCATGGTGGTCACTGTAACACTGATCCACTGTATCCTCATCATGATGGTCACTGTAACACTGATCCTCTGTATCCTCATCATGGTGGTCACTGTAACACTGATCCTCTGTATCCTCATCATGATGGTCACTGTAACACTGATCCTCTGTATCCTCATCATGGTGGTCACTGTAACACTGATCCACTGTATCCTCATCATGATGGTCACTGTAACACTGATCCACTGTATCCTCATCATGGTGGTCACTGTAACACTGATCCTCTGTATCCTCATCATGGTGGTCACTGTAACACAGATCCTCTGTATCCTCATCATGGTGGTCACTGTAACACTGATCCACTGTATCCTCATCATGATGGTCACTGTAACACTGATCCACTGTATCCTCATCATGGTGGTCACTGTAACACTGATCCTCTGTATCCTCATCATGGTGGTCACTGTAACACTGATCCTCTGTATCCTCATCATGGTGGTCACTGTAACACAGATCCTCTGTATCCTCATCATGGTGGTCACTGTAACACTGATCCTCTGTATCCTCATCATGGTGGTCACTGTAACACTGATCCACTGTATCCTCATCATGATGGTCACTGTAACACTGATCCACTGTATCCTCATCATGGTGGTCACTGTAACACAGATCCTCTGTATCCTCATCATGATGGTCACTGTAACACTGATCCTCTGTATCCTCATCATGGTGGTCACTGTAACACTCCACTGTATCCTCATCATGGTGGTCACTGTAACACTGATCCACTGTATCCTCATCATGGTGGTCACTGTAACACTGATCCACTGTATCCTCATCATGGTGGTCACTGTAACACTGATCCACTGTATCCTCATAATGGTCACTGTAACACTGATCCTCTGTATCCTCATCACGGTGGTCACTGTAACACTGATCCTCTGTATCCTCATCACGGTGGTCACTGTAACACTGATCCTCTGTATCCTCATCATGGTGGTCACTGTAACACTGATCCTCTGTATCCTCATCATGGTGGTCACTGTAACACTGATCCACTGTATCCTCATCATGGTGGTCACTGTAACACTGATCCTCTGTATCCTCATCATGGTGGTCACTGTAACACTGGTCCACTGTATCCTCATCATGGTGGTCACTGTAACACTGATCCACTGTATCCTCATCATGGTGGTCACTGTAACACTGATCCACTGTATCATCATGGTGGTCACTGTAACACTGATCCACTGTATCCTCATCATGGTGGTCACTGTAACACTGATCCTCTGTATCCTCATCATGGTGGTCACTGTAACACTGATCCACTGTATCCTCATCATGGTGGTCACTGTAACACTGATCCACTGTATCCTCATCATGGTGGTCACTGTAACACTGATCCACTGTATCCTCATCATGGTGGTCACTGTAACACTGATCCTCTGTATCCTCATCATGGTGGTCACTGTAACACTGATCCTCTGTATCCTCATCATGGTGGTCACTGTAACACTGATCCTCTGTATCCTCATCATGGTGGTCACTGTAGCACTGATCCACTGTATCCTCATCATGGTGGTCACTGTAACACTGATCCACTGTATCCTCATCATGGTGGTCACTGTAACACTGATCCTCTGTATCCTCATCATGGTGGTCACTGTAACACTGATCCACTGTATCCTCATCATGGTGGTCACTGTAACACTGATCCTCTGTATCCTCATCATGGTGGTCACTGTAACACTGATCCACTGTATCCTCATCATGGTGGTCACTGTAACACTGATCCACTGTATCCTCATCATGGTGGTCACTGTAACACTGATCCACTGTATCCTCATCATGGTGGTCACTGTAACACTGATCCACTGTATCCTCATCATGATGGTCACTGTAACACAGATCCTCTGTATCCTCATCATGGTGGTCACTGTAACACTGATCCTCTGTATCCTCATCATGGTGGTCACTGTAACACTGATCCTCTGTATCCTCATCATGGTGGTCAATGTAACACTGATCCACTGTATCCTCATCATGGTGGTCACTGTAACACTGATCCTCTGTATCTTCATCATGGTGGTCACTGTAACACAGATCCTCTGTATCCTCATCACGGTGGTCACTGTAACACAGATCCTCTGTATCCTCATCATGGTGGTCACTGTAACACTGATCCACTGTATCCTGCCGTGGGTGATCATTATCTTCAATATTTGTGTCTGAATATGACTGAAAATGTTATTTAGAGAAGCGACAGCTTGATAATTGAGACAGTTGTACGACATTTAGGAATCTTTATTCAGGAAACGTTTCGTCAGCCAGTGGCTTCTTCGGTCCAGTGCAGAGAACGGTGGTAATCAGTCCCTCTCAGCCTGGAGTCGATGTGTATAGTCCATTAATCTTGGACTGAACACGGTGACTAAAGGCAGAGGGACTGATTACCTCAAACTCCTCATCTTCCACCGTTCTCTGCATTGAACTGAGGAAGCCACTGGCTGGTAAAACGTTTCCAGAATAAAGATACCCAAATGTTACGCAAGTGTCTCATATATCAACTTGTGAACGTGACTGTAGACTGCAAGCAGGTGTGTATTTCAAAGAATTTAAGATACAGGCAAAGTCAGATGGCCTGCAAGCCTTTTAAGATATACACATCAGGGTGATGACTAGCATGTGGACCAGCATGTGGACCAGCATGTGGACCAGCATATGGACCAGCATGTGGACCAGCATGTGGACCAGCATATGGACCAGCATGTGGACCAGCAACATCAGCATCAGGGCTCTGGTGGTCTGGTGGTTAACGCTCTCGCTTCACACGGCGAGGGCCTGGGTTCGATTCCCAGCCAGAGTAGAAACATTGGACGTGTTTCTTTCAACCTGTTGTCTATGTTCCCCATCAGTAAAATGGGTACCTGGGTGTTAGTCGACTGGTGTGGGTCGCATCCTGGGACACTGACCTAAGGAGGCCTGGTCACAGACCGGGCCGCGGGGGCGTTGACCCCCGGAACTCTCTCCAGGTATCCAGGTATCTCAGTTATCCACTGGATAAAAATGGTTTCCTTCGTTGCTGTTTTTTCCGAGAATGACCATTAGTAGCGTTAGAAACACTAGGATAATTTTCAAGGAAACACCTGGTGTCGTAATTCATTTACTTTGCCGACATTGCTATTTTTTGCAATACAGTTAACAAGTAAATGAATGACATGTATTGAAATCATTCCTGGAAACCTCCCACACTGAGCCAAGAGTTGTAAATGCGTCCCTGAATTTTCTGTTTTCAAGAATCATTTAAATCGCATTTTCTTGTCGAAAAAGCGCACATCCAGCACCAGCATGGAGTCCCAGCAAATCAGAGAATATTTCCTTCCGAAGTGTTGCTGTTAGTTTTGAATGTCGAGTAGTCTGGGTTCAGGTTTTGCTTCCCAACTAATTGAGATCCTGCTCTTGATGTCGTTGTATAGAGCAAGACAAATGAAGATGTCTGTCTCATGTTTTAGGCAAGGTAGTATGTCAGCGAGATGTTTAACTTAAAACAAGATACCAGTATCTGCTTCTTAGCTGGTCTTCAGAGCACTGACCTCTTCATGACTTTCTTGGGCAAGTTGAGTGCATTGCTCACCGTATGTAACATAGTGCAAGGCTTTCTGTTCTTCTGTCTCTCCATCTATCAGTCAAATAAAATGTCTCAGTTCATTATTGCTCACTGTTCCTGCCAGTAATAGTCTCCAGTTCTTTATTTTTTATCCAAGTTTTATGTCACCGAAGCAAATTCCTGCTGCTTGGAACCAGGGCAAACACTCTCAGCAGATTTAACTGGCTATTCATTGTACACATCAAGGATCACATCACTACTTCTGCTGTCTATTCTAGTATGAAAAATCTGTACAAAAACTTTATCAGAAAGTTCCTCAAATGTTTAATTTTTATCATTACCGTTCTGTATTTGTTCAATGGCATCCACAAGCGTGGTAGCAGGATGAAGTGTGTCTTCAGTTAGTGACACATTATCTTGCAGCTGCTTTGTAAGAACAGTTTTGTTAGCTTTTTTTCTGAGTTCCATCAGCATTAGTCAGTAGCCAAGGTAATAATGTAAGTAGGTAAGGTTAGGTAAGATTGGTCAGGAAACAGGACCAGTGTTTCCTGACCCGCCACGGGAGTCGTTGGTCATCTGACAGAGACCTTTCACTAACTTACCGGTCCTCCATTTTAAAAATTTATATTAATGAAACAAGTGATTTTTTTAAAGCAAAGATACTGTGACTGACCAGGATTTGAACCTAAGTCGTCTGGACAGCCTCCCAGGAAGCTAGCTGAACTATTGATAGTTCTAGACGAGTACGTCTCCAAGCCACAAGCCTGGTGCAAGTAGATGGTGAGAAGCCTCGCGCTTGTCTAAGTCTCTTTTCAGAGCAATCACTATCATATATCCAGCCATCTTTCTGTTAGCCTTTAAGATATCCTCTTTACTTTTATCTTTAAATATTTTCTGCTTTAATGTACTGAAAGTTTTGAATCTGAGATTCAAAAAACCTTCATCTGTTTTTGGTTCCTGGAAATATTGGTAAGTTTCTTTCCCGTCTGTTCAGCTGTCAGTAGATCAACAGTAACATCAAGTGGAGCAACTACTACAAGGGTAATGTGAAATGTAAAGTCTGCAGAGTCTTGTTGAAATGGATTAGTTCAATTGTTGTTAAGTAGATCAACCAGCGAGGCAACATCAGATTTATTTCTATAGAATATGAGGTTTTCATGGTGCGGATGACTGAATCCTGGACACCACAGGATGATCTGTTCACGTAGCTGTCTCAGTGCTGTTACTCGAGGCTCTGCTGTCAGAACACACGTGTATCTAATAGTTACAATGGACCACTAATTCTTAAAGGGACCAGTAAGCCAGCGGAAGGCCTTGGTCAGATGACCTAAAGCTTCAACTGTGGGTCATCATTTGACTAAACCCTCGTCAGGAAGTACTTGCCCTGTTTCCTGACAAACCTTTTTTCTGCTATGTGGTAACAGCGGGTCTCAGTTCCAGGTCTGAGACTGAATTCATGTGTGCCACCTGAGTTTGTATATCCTTACTTGCTGTTTCGTCTGTGGTCTGGTATACAGCAATGCGTCTAATTATATTTCCTTGTTTAAGCTGGGCTGAAAAATCCATGTTTCTGAAAATGGAATTGAACTTACGGGCATTTTCTCTAACCGCGTCGTTTGGGCGTTGTAAACAGAGAGGTACCTGAAATAATTTATTTTATCCATTGCAAAACATAACGGGATAATTTTTCAAATACAGAAAAGATGAAGATACCAGTTTCCCTTTCTGCACCAGCACGCAGCAGGCCCAGCAAAATTTCGACCATTCAACTTTAGTCATCCAAGGTGTTGTGAGTGGTTCCCCTCCCTGTTGCAACTCTTTTAGATAGGCTCTGAATAAATTCATAATTTTACTGTGTCATCCTTCAAAGCATCTTCACATGTTGCTGCACATGTGTTGTGGAGCTCATGAACTCTAGTTACTGTATCATTCAAATGGTGGACTTTATCAGTGCTGTTGATGTGAAGTCAGTCATCACATCCTCTACTTGTTAACCTCATCAATGCTTCACATGCAAGCTTATGAAAGCAGCACGAGTGTAGTGTTTTTCTTAAAGAACTTCGCCAATTGACCGGGCAGTATTTACACCAGACTCCACTTTTGGGTCGTGAAGTCCAGCATCCCCAAACAGTTTTCCAATTGTTGACAATAAGTTTTAGATTGTGTGTGAGTTTCTTGTCATTAAGGTAATGCTCATGTACCAGCGTGTATATTTCCAAGCAATTTCTCTTGTTTTAACAAAGTTTGAGTATAATAATGTTGGTATAATTACCGACGATATGTTAGATAAAAGGACACAAGTGCAACTAATGTGACTTTTAATTGTGGCAACTTTTCGCTCTCCAGTAATTTTGTCAAGCCGTTATAATGTTTTTTACGTCTCTAATAACTATATATACTCTGTGTGTCCCTGTGTTGTTTGAAAGGGCTTGACAGAGGTCCTGGAGAGCGAAACGTTGCCACAATAAAATATCGCATTAGTTGCACTTGTGCCTCTTTACTTAATAAGTTTTAGAACAACCGTAGTATTTTTTAAGCTGTAAGGACAGTACAGGTGAAATTTCTGATGCTGGAGCGGAATGAGGAATGACGTGTGTCTGCTGGTACTACCATGGTATCCTAGGCAGCAGTATTATGACCTGTCCATGAACTTATTTTCTGCTTAGTCACATCATGTTAAGGTTAGAAAACACAATCAAAGTCACAAAACTCCAGACCGACTCCCTGATCGCGGGTTCTAACCCCACCCGTGGTATGGTTTATTTGCAATCGTGTCATTACGATTTCGTGAGTCTCTGCTATAGTCCTTTCAATGATGCGCCTTCAAGTTTCTGTGAAAGATTTGCTGGTGTTTCTGTCCTTAACCCTCTTGATCAGTGACCTCTTTTCTCACACATTTTAAGTGAAGCTTTTGGTGTTATCTACATAGTGTTTTGGACTGAACAATAATTCCATTTGCCTGTGCGATGCTCCTGCACACTAACAACTTCCTTTTGGTTACCAAACACTGTCGTAAGACAGTATTGTAGGAAGAGAAATATTGCCACTGTTTACATTTTTTTCATCTTATGAATGCCCAGAGCAGAATCAGTATCTTCTAAGGTAGAATATGAACACGAATGTCCCGACTTATTCTTGGTTTTAATTAGTTCCACATCACCTGTGAAAAACCTTTTTGACTCATGGAATCAGAACATGTTTTGAAGTAGTGATAATATCGTGACCAACAGGCCATTATATCCCCCATGATTATAATAATGATAATAGCAGGCCATTATAAACACATCTCAACTCATATAATGGTGACTGTAACTTATTAAGCAGATTCCACATGTCTTCTGGAGTTGACAGTCCCTTCAATTTCTTCTGACTTCTAGTTTTAAATTCTGGTTGGGATCCGAAAAGAAAAAACTGATTCAGTATCCTTACTAAGCAGTGTAAATTCGTAAGAAAATAAAGATGCCACTACCAAAAAAAAGTAATTACGTGGCTAAAGCAAAATACTTTTCCCAAAAGGGATTCAGTGTTTTACATAAGATATTTTTGGTGGAATTCTGTCGTTGTCAGTTATATTTAAAATATAATATTACTGGGTCAGTGACAGAACATTGACTATTGACTATACTAGGGCTCTGGTGGCCTGGTGGTTAACGCTCTCGCTTCACACGGTGAGGGCCTGGGTTCGATTCCCAGCCAGAGTAGAAACATTGGACGTGTTTCTTTCCACCTGTTGTCTATGTTCCCCATCAGTAAAATGGGTACCTGGGTGTTAGTCGACTGGTGTGGGTCGCATCCTGGGACACTGACCTAAGGAGGCCTGGTCACAGACCGGGCCGCGGAGGCGTTGACCCCCGGAACTCTCTCCAGATAAACTCCAGATATTGGAATTACTGTTTTAAAATGTAGATTCGGTCCACTTATTATTTTCATTCTCAAAAGTTGTGTATTTTGTAATATCGGTAGATTTACTGTATGCCTAAGCAGGAAAATCTGATTGACAAATAATCTGCACGTAGGAATGAAACTTTTGACGACGTTTCGGCTTAACTTGGACAACTAACTAGTCCAAGTCGGACCGAAACGTCGTGGTAAGCTCCTCTCTCCTATGTGCGGGTTATTTGCGTATTGTTCCAGTCACGGTATTGTGCCTTTTTTGTTCTTCCTGTAAATGGATAATAATTAAGTGTAATACTGTCGGATACAGTCTCAAAATGGACTATACAGAATCACCACAACAGGGCTGCACTTAAGTAATATATTACCTGGAGGGGGTTTCGGGGGTCAACGCCCCCGCGGCTCGGTCTGAGACCAACATAGTTCCAGAATAAAACAAGTTATGTTACTCTGAAGCATTTTATTTTTGTTTATAATGATTAGTTAAAATCACAGTGAAATGTTTGAAATTGAAAAATGCCAGTTTTTTGACATTACATCAAATATTTCAATATACTTAGTTAAAATTTCACCTTATGCACAATGATATTCTAAAGAATATTGAATAAGTGAGACATTTTTTTTCTATAATCAACGATTAATGAATTATTACCCAAAAGAATAGTGAACTTTGGTCCCACAGATTCACCTGGGCGGACATTTTTCCATGGGAAGACCTGGAAGCATTGTTCTATGGGAAGACCTGGAAACATTGTTCTATGGGAAGACCTGGAAGCATTGTTCTATAGGAAGACCTGGAAACATTGTTCTATGGGAAGACCTGGAAGCATTGTTCTATGGGAAGACCTGGAAACATTGTTCTATGGGAAGACCTGGAAGCAATGCTCCATGGGAAGACCTGGAAGCATTGTTCTATGGGAAGACCTGGAAACATTGTTCTATGGGAAGATCTGGAAGCATTGTTCTATGGGAAGACTTGGAAGCATTGCTCTATGGGAAGACCTGGAAACATTGTTCTATGGGAAGACCTGGAAGCATTGTTCTATGGGAAGACCTGGAAGCATTGTTCTATGGGAAGACCTGGAAACATTGTTCTATGGGAAGACCTGGAAGCATTGTTCTATGGGAAGACCTGGAAACATTGTTCTATGGGAAGACCTGGAAGCATTGCTCTATGGGAAGACCTGGAAGCATTGTTCTATGGGAAGACCTGGAAGCATTGTTCCATGGGAAGACCTGGAAGCATTGTTCTATGGGAAGACCTGGAAGCAATGTTCTATGGGAAGACCTGGAAGCAATGCTCCATGGGAAGACCTGGAAGCATTGCTCTATGGGAAGACCTGGAAGCATTGTTCTATGGGAAGACCTGGAAGCATTGTTCTATGGGAAGACCTGGAAGCATTGTTCTATGGGAAGACCTGGAAGCATTGTTCTATGGGAAGACCTGGAAACATTGTTCTATGGGAAGACCTGGAAGCATTGCTCTATGGGAAGACCTGGAAACATTGTTCTATGGGAAGACCTGGAAGCATTGCTCTATGGGAAGACCTGGAAACATTGTTCTATGGGAAGACCTGGAAGCATTGCTCTATGGGAAGACCTGGAAACATTGTTCTATGGAAAGACCTGGAAGCATTGCTCTATGGGAAGACCTGGAAGCATTGTTCTATGGGAAGACCTGGAAGCATTGTTCTATGGGAAGACCTGGAAGCATTGTTCTATGGGAAGACCTGGAAGCATTGTTCTATGGGAAGACCTGGAAGCAATGCTCCATGGGAAGACCTGGAAGCATTGTTCTATGGGAAGACCTGGAAACATTGTTCTATGGGAAGACCTGGAAACATTGTTCTATGGGAAGACCTGGAAGCATTGCTTTATGGGAAGACCTGGAAACATTGTTCTATGGGAAGACCTGGAAGCATTGTTCTATGGGAAGACCTGGAAGCAATGCTCCATGGGAAGACCTGGAAGCATTGTTCTATGGGAAGACCTGGAAACATTGTTCTATGGGAAGACCTGGAAGCATTGCTCTATGGGAAGACCTGGAAACATTGTTCTATGGGAAGACCTGGAAGCATTGTTCTATGGGAAGACCTGGAAACATTGTTCTATGGGAAGACCTGGAAACATTGTTCTATGGGAAGACCTGGAAGCAATGCTCCATGGGAAGACCTGGAAGCATTGTTCTATGGGAAGACCTGGAAGCATTGTTCTATGGGAAGACCTGGAAGCATTGTTCTATGGGAAGACCTGGAAGCAATGCTCCATGGGAAGACCTGGAAGCAGTGTTCCATGGGAAGACCTGGAAGCATTGTTCTATGGGAAGACCTGGAAACATTGTTCTATGGGAAGACCTGGAAGCATTGTTCTATGGGAAGACCTGGAAGCATTGTTCTATGGGAAGACCTGGAAGCATTGTTCTATGGGAAGACCTGGAAGCATTGCTCTATGGGAAGACCTGGAAGCATTGCTCTATGGGAAGACCTGGAAGCATTGCTCTATGGGAAGACCTGGAAACATTGTTCTATGGGAAGACCTTGAAGCATTGTTCTATGGGAAGACCTGGAAGCAATGTTCTATGGGAAGACCTGGAAGCATTGTTCTATGGGAAGACCTGGAAACATTGTTCTATGGGAAGACCTGGAAGCATTGCTCTATGGGAAAACCTGGAAACATTGTTCTATGGAAAGACCTGGAAGCATTGTTCTATGGGAAGACCTGGAAGCAATGTTCCATTGGAAGACCTGGAAGCAATGTTCCATGTGAAAAAAATACAAGCATTACTGTATGGAAACACTTCCCTACATACTGATAATATCACAGGGACCAAAGAGAGGTGACCGCTCTGGGGTGATCATTCAGTGTAAAAACACACTACTCTGATTTCTCCACATTTGTGCACTCTCTCTTGTTTATGAACCAACCAGGCCTCGACCCAAGATATTATACTATACCATGTGCCACCACTTCGTCAGTCTTCCGTATGGAACTCTATCAAAGGCCTTCCTAGAGGTCTTATACACAGTATCATATTCTTTATCATGGTGTACCCCGTCCCCTCAAATACCTTACAAATAGGTTAGTAAATTTGTAAGGTAGGAACACCTTGCAAAACCATGCCGAGATTCATTAATCAAATTACATCTTTTAAACTGGTTTTAAACTGCATCCACAATTATTGATTCCATTAACTTTCCCTCGATTAAGGCTACTCTGAAAGTTCTACAATTTGAAGGTGAGGAATTATCCTCCAGAGTAAGGCACATGTGCATCAGCTGCACATGTGACTTATCAGCTTGTTGGTATTGTATTATTTTTTCAACTTAGTTATCTCCCAGTTTGTAAATGGTTATCACTTTATTATTTTCCTCGTATGTGGTATAAATCTTCAAGGCTGATGTTGATCTGCATTAGAAACCTAAGCCGCACTGTGCACTATTCCTTTTGCGCTTATTGAGATAGAAGTGGTCGGGTTTATGGGAAATGGGGAAAGGTTTCATTGAATCCTCTTACGTAAGTATCCTTGAAGCCAGTGCACTTGGTGTCAGTGTCCTTGGTGTAGCGAGTCCTTGGCGACAGTGTCCTTGGCGTTCGTGTCCTTAGCGCCGAGTTCTGCTCTTGTCTGGTAGGAATGTATTTGTTGCAGCATGGACAACGAGGGCTAATTGGCCGCTCAAGTTGGGTGTAGAAATGCTTGAACGTTGTCGCTAGTTAGTAGCAGTGAGGAGGCAGGGGCAGGGTGAGGGTGAGGTTGAGGGTGAAGGTGAGGGTGAAGGTGAGAGGGTGAGGGTGAAGGTGAGAGGGTGAAGGTGAGAGAGTGAATGTGAAGGTGACAGAGATTGTGAAAGGATATATATATATATATATATATATATATATATATATATATATATATATATATATATATATATATATATATATATATATATATATATATATATATATATATATTGTATTATATTATTGTAACCACGAACGAGTGGTATTGAATCAATTACTACACTGCAATTAGCCGAGGATTCGAACCCATGTCGTTAGAGCGTTATGTGATTTTTCGCTCACCTCATGGTGAGCGAGAATCACATGATGCTCTAACCCAGAAGACCACCAAATCCGACAAGAATCAAGCACCTAGCCAAGCTAGGTGTGCTACTCTTGGTCCTAGGACATACGGTGGTGTGGGAGCTTTTGAGATTGTACACCAAACAGGGAGTAGAATGAAATTAACTCAGATCATGCCTAGTACAGTCGTGACACTGTACAAACCATGCCTTGTACAGTTGTGGTACTGTACAAGTCATGCCTAGTACAATCGTGGCAATGTACAAGCCATTGCCTAGTACAATCGTGGCAATCTACAAGCCATTGCCTAGTACAATCGTGGCAATGTACAAGCCATGCCTAGTACAATCGTGACAGTCTACAAGCCATTGCCTAGTACAATCGTGGCAATGTACAAGCCATGCCTAGTACAATCGTGGCAATCTACAAGCCATTGCCTAGTACAATTATAGCAATCTACAAGCCATGCCTAATACAGTCATGTCACTGTACAAGCCATGCCTAATACAGTCATGTCGCTGTACAAGCCATGCCTAATACAGTCATGTCACTGTAGAAGCCATGCCTAATACAGTCATGTCACTGTACAAGCCATGCCTAATACAGTCATGTCACTGTAGAAGCCATGCCTAATACAGTCATGTCACTGTACAAGCCATGCCTAATACAGTCATGTCACTGTACAAGCCATGCCTAATACAGTCATGTCACTGTACAAGCCATGCCTAATACAGTCATGTCACTGTACAAGCCATGCCTAATACAGTCATGTCACTGTACAAGCCATGCCTAATACAGTCATGTCACTGTACAAGCCATGCCTAATACAGTCATGTCACTGTACAAGCCATGCCATCCTCAATAAAGATACCCAAGAGTTACACATGTGTCTAATTTATCAACGTGTCGGTTCTGTGAACCATTCATCTACAATAACTCATTCATACATAAGGTTTAAATTCCTAGCATTTAAAGCCTCCTTCCCTCCCTCCCCCATCCCTTTGTTCACGACTCCCTATACCTTCTGCTCCGTCCTCTGTAAATGCTCCAAGCACCTCATGTCTCTTCTTTGCATTCTGAGTTATTACTGCCATAACCCAACACCATTCTCTAATTTTTGCTCTCTATCTTTGATTATTACTCACACCATATGTTGCTCTCATATATGACTTTTCCACTGTCTTCGGCCTCCTAGCTTCAACGTTTAAAGCCCATACATCATACCCACATGAAAGTGTTCGTACCGCTATTACGTGGTGTATTATCTCTTGTGTCTCAATGAATAAACTTTTTTTTCCCACATGCTTCATCATGTTACCTCAAGTTTTCTCTTCATCTTACGTTTTCTGCGGTTCACTTCGTCTTTCTCATAGTCATTTGTAGTCACGTTCACTCTTAGATATCTCAATATATTCGCTTTCTCCATACTCCTTTCAGTTTGATATTCAGTTTTTAATTTTGATCTTCTCATTGCCCTCATCACCTGCTCTTTTCTATGCTTACTTTTAATTTTCATTGTTTTACACACCTAGGTCCATCTACCAATCTTTGCTGCTCTTCAGATATTCCCAGATGAACCAACAACGGCAGAGAGGAATTGTGTCAGTTCACAACTCTCAAAATCATTAACACCTCTATTCATTCTTTACAATCCCATCAACAGAGGTCTTAAACACCGAAGGTGACATCGCACGTTCGTTCTTGTCTAAGGTCACCTTCTGCTGGAAAATAATTCCCCTCTCTCCTATATGCCTTAACTTGAGCCTCACTCTCCACATAAACTCCCTTATTACTTTTAGTAACCTAGCACCTATTTCATACACTAGCAACATCTTTTTTCACAACCTGCTACTTATTACATACACTTACAGCATCTGCCACATTACTTCCCTATCACTCCTTTCAAACGCCTTTTCTTTCAGATACATAAATGCGACAAAATAATTCCTTACCCTTATCTTAGTAATTTTCACTGATATGCTTCAGTGTCATCAGTGTCTGTGTTTGCACATCCCCTTCCTTTCTAAATCCTCTTTGTTTCCTCGTAATCCATCTGTCTTCCTTATGTTTAACTCATTCCATGATAATTTTCCTGTACACTTCACTTAGTAAATTCATCAGGTTTATTTCCCTATAATTCTCTCCCTCATCCTCTTTTACCCTTAAACATGAGAATTATACTTGCTCTCTGTCGATCAGTATGTAACTTCCCTTCTTTCATGTATAATTTAACTAATGCACCACCCACTCCAAAACTGTCTCTCCACCTGGTTTGAGCATCACTGTCATCTTCCAATTTGTCTAAGTTGCTCTACCCTTTCAATCCATTCCCTTTTCATCCTACCCGATGTCTCACACACCTCTGCACTTTTTACTCTACCTTAATCCTGTCAGATTGTAGTCCTCCCTGCCCAACACAAGATCTACCTTCCTTTCATCAACAACATTTAACAACTTAAAAATTCTGCTCGTCTTTCCAGTACCTCCGACTCTCTCTTTATCCTTTCTCCTCTGTCCTTCTTATCTGACTACTTAACAAGGCTTTCTTATCTGCTCTCTTTAGGTATATCATATTTATTTATTTATCCTCTTACCTCTTACTTTAACATCTTTCATCATATAATTTTCTCCTGGTTGCCAAAATATTTTTCTTTATTCTTAATTCAACTTTTCGTTTTTTCTTTAGCTTATAACTTGAAACTGGGAACTGGAAGGAGATTCTTGGAGCAATCTGCAAGTGCAGGCGCCCCACAACCACGGTTGCTGAACCCATTCCCAGCATCCTGTAATGGCTGGGATAACTTGTAAAAGCCTGAGTGGTGGAGCTTCATTCCAGATAATCCGCCTCTTAATTCGACGATGGTGATACTAAAATGTGTGGTTGCAAATTTGCCCATTTTTATATATTAAACAGTGTGAAATTTTAATACCTGTTAAATCACGTGAAATAAAAGTTTATCACTTGTGACCTTCAATATTTAATCCCCGATGCAGTTTACGGCCAGGATACCGTATTTTGCGGCTTATAAGACGCGGCTTATGAGATTTGTTTTAGTTTCAAAGGCTGGGCATATGACGTAACTGGGAGAGCTACAGCCCACCCCACACCCCAGAGTTATAGCTCCCGTCACTGACCTTCAGTTTATAGGACGCAGTGTGGTTTTTGGAGACATTTTATGGAAAAGAACATGCGCCTAATAAGCAGCGAAATACAGTATTTACCATTGATCAGAGGCACTTGTTGCGAGACTCTTGACGTGTAATACCCGTTAACTTTCCTTCCCATGCAGACAGATTTGTCAGCATAGTGAATTTCTTAAGAAAAATCTTGGAATCTTTGTAATCTATGCCGAACTGTAGAATGACTTGCCTGATCGGCTTAAAATTTGCACCACTGGTTTGGTTTCTTGAGCACAAGATTCACTCTGTTATTAAACGGCTTAAGTCCCAGTTTGCCAATTTATTGAATGTATAGTGATATTGATTTGTAATCAGTCACTAAAGAATGCTTAAGGAAAGATCCTAGACTTCACCTTACGAAAGTAGACAAAGCAAATGCAATAGTAGTTATGGACAAGTTAAATTATAAGGGAAAAATAAACATAATATTAGGAGACAGTGGAACTGACGTGCCACTTAACATTGCCCTGGCATCTCGCTTTGGAGGGTCTGTCTATCCATCCTCTCATTTTTATCCCGTTGTGTTAGTAACATTATTGTGCTTCTTGAATGTGAGACCTTCTGACATTATCACTCCCAAGTCTCTCACATTTGGGTTATGTTCTGTTGAATGGCTTGAATTTGTCTTGTACTCTGATCTTATTTTTATTTTCTCCATTCTTCTGTGACGTAATAACTGAAATTTGTCCTCATTAACAATATATTGTTGCCAGTAGCCCACTGGAAGACTTGGCTTGTATCAACTTGGAGGTTCACTGTGTCTTCTGTGGATGTCACTTTAATGCAAATTCTAGAATCATCTGCAAAAGATGGATACAGTGCTAGAATTGATGTCCTTGTCTGTGTCAGATATGAGAATGAGGAAGAAAAGTGTTGCGAGTACGGGGAGAGTACTTTTCACTGTAGCAGCGTCTAGGTTCATTCTGTTTACTCTTGGTCTTTGGATTCTGTTTGTTAGGAAGTTAAATATCCCTCTGTCCACCTTCCATGAGAGCACTTGTCAAACGATTTTGCAAAGTCATCATGTGTTACATCTGTATTTTGTTTGTTTTCAAATGCATCCAAGACTATGTCCTAATGGTCGAGTAATTGTGAAGGTCAGGAGCGACCAGTTCTGAACCCATGTTGACCTGGGTTGGACAACTTCTGCGATCCTATATGACTGGTAATCTTACTTCTTAAAACCCTTTCAACAAACTTGATAAAATGGGATGCTAGTGGTATTGGTCTGTAGTTTTTGCCATTGCTTTACTGCCAAATGGTTTTAATGACTGTGGTATGACTCCAATGTCTAGGCTTTTTATAGAATATTTAAGGCACGTGATAAGGGTATCTTGTAGTTCTTGATGAAAATCGAGTTCCACGAGTCTGGGCCTGTGGTGGAATGCACAAGCATGTAATAAGTGGCTTCTTCGAAGTCAGGTTATGTCTCTACTGTACTCTGTATGATGCAAGTAGCTACTAGTTGCAAGATTTACCTGTCATTCTACGTGTTTATAATGAAGAAAATGACAGCAATCCTGTCAGAGAATAAAACATTCAACAAATTTTAATTTCACACTTGAAGAAATTGGAGGTAGTATCTCCCTGGGTTGGAAATATAAACACATATGCAGTATAATGTGATCCTTTATTGACAACGTTTCGCCCACACAGTGGGCTTTTTCAAGTCACAAACAGATCTGTTTGTGACTTGAAAGAGCCCACTGTGAGGGCGAAACGTTGTCAATAAAGGATCACATTATACTGCATATGTGTTTATATTTCCATTGTGTCGGTATTTTACACCATTTATTTCCGTCTCCCTGGGTTGTTGCTCTGTACCAACTTATTACCCAATACATATATATATATATATATATATATATATATATATATATATATATATATATATATATATATATATATATATATATATTATATATAGATAGATATATATGCAAAACAACCACTCTGAAAGAATATAGAAATTCCAAGCGCTTTCGTGACTACTCACATTATCAAGGAACTAAGAAAGTAAAGCATCCAAGGAAGCTATATAAGGGGTCAGGCCAGCACCTCACTATCAGATCCCACAACGGTTAAACACCTGACGCGCGCCGACCCAACTTGGATAGGTCCTTTGCACAACTCACCCACAAACTATTCTACCCAAGAAAATTTAAAAATTATTATTTGTCCAGTGTATTATTAAATTCTTCCCAAATTCTATTAATTATAATTATAAGCGCTTGGAATTTCTCTATTCTTTCAGAGTGGTTGTTTTGCATATATATATATATATATATATATATATATATATATATATATATATATATATATATATATATATATATATATATATATATATATATATATATATTTACAATACATATATACATATATACAATATATATATATATATATATATATATATATATATATATATATATATATATATATATATATATATATATATATATATATATATATATATACGAAAGAGAGAGAGAGAGAGATATCCTTGACATTTTATGTGATATATTTGTATTAATGTGACTAAGATTGCTTGAGGAACGATACTGCTCCATCAGTGAAGGAGAGTTGGATTGTATTCTGCGACTCATTACGTAATCCTACCTAAGATAAACATTAATCTGGGACAATTTAACATTAAATTAGACTGTTTCGTCTTGCAAGGTCGTGCCTTCGTCTTGTCTCATAAACAGAAAATATGACTCGAAATTAATAGCGAGTCCAGTGTAATGACCAATTGTAGCCAACCTTATTGGTCTCTATTAGCAACGATATGTGACATGCTATTGACCTCGCTTATGTTAGATATGTGGCGTGTATTACTGACCTCAGCTGCCACATAGAGGTGGCGTTTTATTCACCACTGTGACGGAAGTCGTGGGAAAAAATAGAATTCTGGAGACGAGCCTTTGCTCGCGTTTTCAAGATTTAATTTCCTACTGATATATTTCTTCTTTTCTAGATAATTTTTAATATTGATATTGTAATAAAAGATTTCTGAATATCATGAATAATACACACACACACACACACACACACACACACACACACACACACACACACACACACACACACACACACACACAGACACACACACGAGCTGTTTGGGCGTAGTGAAAACAGTAAATAGGGGGGTTGCAGATAGAAAAGATGACAGGTTTCATGCAGAGGCAAGACCAAGTCACCAAGAGTTATGTGAAAAAATAAGGGAGACAATGGATATGAACAAACGGGACCCAGAGACACGGAAAGGCAATGGGAGGAAGAGAGGTAGAGGTCAGTCTTTGTTCTTGGGCTTCATGAGAACGATGGGAGAACACACAATGGAAGATGATAGAAAGAAAAACAAGAGCTTGAAAACATTATCAAAGAAATAGGTGAGGAGAGCATGACTGAGATATTAAATTTTCAGAGAACAGTGGGGTACTCGAAGGGAATAAATTGTCCAGTCAAACTGATTTTCAAGACAGAAACGGTGCAGAAGAGGATCCTGCAAGAGAAACCACGGCTGAAGGAATCATCAACATAGAGGGTGTTCCTAGACTGCGACAGAAAGAGAAAAGAATGACAACAGCCGAGGGAGAGGACAGAAACAAAAGGGGCTAGAAAGAGACACAAGGATAGTCAGCAGAGGACAACCAGAGCCGGGCAGAGGAACAAGTGCAAACACACACAGAATGACCCTCAGAACCCCGCAGCCAAACACACTATCTATCTCAATACAAACCACAATCCACACTCGCAACCCCCACCCCACTCTATTCAATAGAATCTCACAGCACCCTGCAAGGTCCCCCACTCCCCAATCGTTATAAACCCCCCAGAACACTGTGTTGGAGAGGAAACTGAAGGTATGGCACACCATCGCTGATGGAATAGCGAATAAGTGGGAGGAGTGGCATGAAAGAATCAAAGAGACATCATTGGATATCATTGCTCTCACAGAAACCATGCTCACGTGAATGATAACAGATGCCATCTTTCCAACAGAATATCAGAGCCTAAGGAAAGACAGAGGAAACAGAGGGGGGTAGAGGAATGGCACTGCTCATCAAAAACCAATGAGATTTTGAGGAGCTGGAGAGAGGAGACAGAGAAGAAGAGACTACATAATAGGAACACTTCAGTCTCGAGGTTCCACGGTGGTAATTGCAGTGATGTATAACCCACCACAGAATAGCAGGAGGCCAAGACGTGAATAGGAAGAGACTAACAGAGCACTGGTTGACACACTGGCTGAAGTGGCCAGAAGGGCCCATGTGGGCAGAGGAAAACTACTGGCTGTGGGTGACTTCAACCACATAGAAACCACATAGAAATGGGGTTCCACAGGGGTCAGTCCAAGGGCCGGTGCTGTTTCTGGTATATGTGAATGACATGATGGAAGGAATAGACTCAGAAGTGTGTCTGTTTGCAGACGATGCCAAGTTAATAAGGATAATTCAACCGGAGGAGGACCAGGCAGGACTACAAAGGAATCTGGACAGGCTACAAGCCTGGTCCAGCAAATGGTTCCTGGAGTTCAACCCCGTCAAGTGCAAAGTCTTGCAGATAGGGGAAGGACAAAGAAGACCGCAGACAGAATACAGACTATAAATCTCACTCAAGGAAAAGGATCTTGGGGTGAGTATAACACTGAACACATCTCCTGAGGCTCACATCAACCAAATAACTGCTGAGGCATACGAGCGACTAGCAAACCTAAGAATAGCATTTCGGCATCTCACTAAGGAGTCGTTCAGGACCCTTTACACCGTGTACGTTAGGCCTATATTAGAGTATGCAGAATCAGTTTGGAACTCACAGCTGGTCAAGCACGTCAAGAAATTAGAAAAAGTGCAAAGGTTTGCAACAAGACAAGTCCCAGGGTTAAGGGAAATATCCTATGAAGAAAGGTTATGGGAAATCGGCTTGACGACACTGGAGGACAGGAGGGTCAGGGGAGACATGATAACGACATATAAAAATACTGCGAGGAATTGACAAGGTGGACAGAGACAGGATATTCCAGAGATGGGACACAGAAACAAGGGGTCACTATTGGAAGTTGACAACTAAGATGAGTCAAGGGAATGTTAGGAAGTATTTCTTCAGTCATAGAGTTGTCAGGAAGTGGAATAGTCTGCAAGTGACGTAGTGAGGCAGGAATCATATAAAGTTTTAAGACGAAGTTTGATGAAGTTCATGGAACAGGGAGAGAGGACATAGTAGCGATCAGTGAAGAGGCGGGGCCAGGAGCTATGAGTCGATTCCTGCAACCGCAAATAGGTGAGTACACACACACATGATAACGACATACAAAATACTTCATGGAATAGACAAAGTGGACAGAGACAAGATGTTCCAGAGATGGGACACAGAAACAAGGGGACACTCTTGGAAGTTGAAGATTCAGATGAGTCACAGGGATGTTAGGAAGTATTTCTTCAGTCATAGAGCAGTCAGGAAGTGGAACAGTCTGGTGAGTGATGTAGTGGAGGCAGGGACCATACATAGGTTTATCATGCGAGGTATGATAAAGCTCATGGAGCAGGGAGAGAGTGGACCTAGTAGCG
The DNA here is from genome assembly GCF_038502225.1 of Cherax quadricarinatus. Classification (NCBI taxonomy): domain Eukaryota; kingdom Metazoa; phylum Arthropoda; class Malacostraca; order Decapoda; family Parastacidae; genus Cherax; species Cherax quadricarinatus. The sequence continues at coordinate 25,700,646 of NC_091335.1, read as the reverse complement.
TTCAGTGAAGAGGCAGGGCCAGGAGCTGTACACTGTGTATGTTAGGCCCATACTGGAGTATGCAGCACCAGTCTGGAACACACACCTGGTCAAGCACGTCAAGAAGTTAGAGAAAGTACAAAGGTTTGCAACAAGGCTAGTCCCAGAGCTGTTGTTAGGTAAGACACATATGCAACAGTTAGACAACTTTATTCCGAAACGTTTCGCCTACACAGTAGGCTTCTTCAGTCGAATACAGAAAATAGGCAGGAACAGTAGAGATGTGAAGACGATGTAATCAGTCCATCACCCTTGTAGTCGTAGAATTTGAGGTTGTCAGTCCCTCGGCCTGGAGAAGTTCAGTTCAGTATTATATATTATATACCATTTTGATGTTCATCTTGTCAGACACTGCAACACATGGCATCTTGGTACAGAAAACACTTTGGACAAGCTTTTCAAGTGAGAAGTGTTGGATCTGAGAGGGACATGACCTTTCAGTGGTTACATTCTCACTACTACTACTACTACTATTACTACTACTCTGCACCTCTCCTTCCGACAGTATTTAAGTCTCCGCACTGTCGCTTGATCTTCAGATAGTTCCTGACTATGGAACTGAACTTCTCCAGGCCGAGGGACTGACAACCTCAAATTCTACGACTACAAGGGTGATGGACTGATTACATCGTCTTCACATCTCTACTGTTCCTGCCTATTTTCTGTATTCGACTGAAGAAGCCTACTGTGTAGGCGAAACGTTTCGGAATAAAGTTGTCTAACTGTTGCATATGTGTCTTACCTAACAACCTGTCGGTATTATATACCATTTTGATGTTCATAGTCCCAGAGCTCAAGGGAATGTCGTACGAGGAAAGGTTAAGGGAAATCGGACTGACGACACTGGAGGACAGAAGGGTCAGGGGAGACATGATAACGACATACAAGATACTGCGGGGAATAGACAAGGTGGACAGAGATAGGATGTTCCAGAGAGGGGACACAGGGACAAGGGGTCACAACTGGAAGCTGAAGACTCAGACGAGTCACAGGGACGTTAGGAAGTATTTCTTCAGTCATAGAGTTGTCAGCAAGTGGAATAGCCTAGCAAGTGAAGTAGTGGAGGCAGGAACCATACATAGTTTTAAGAAGAGGTATGACAAAGCTCAGGAAGCAGAGAGAGAGAGGATCCAGTAGCGATCAGTGAAGAGGCGGGGCCAGGAGCTGAGTCTCGACCCCTACAACCACAATTAGGTGAGTGAGTACACGCGCGCACACACACACACACACACACACACACACACACACACACACACACACACACACACACACACACACACACACACACACACACACACACAACACACACATACACACACACAACACACACACACACACACACACACACACACACACACACACACACACACACACACACACACACACACACACACACACACACACACACACACACACACACACGCACACACACACACACACATTTCAAATCAGAATACTACATAATAAATCAGATAAGTTTAATAAGGTAATATCATCATTATTAACAATAAAAATATGAACATATTTTGAGCACTGTAATAATAACCTCGGTTCATACGATCGGTTATCATGAATTATTAATCTGTGTTGATCTATGATTATTTTATTCAGTTTTCTCTTCAAGCGGCAAGCTTCATGCTGCTGGAGTGCTCGTGGTCAAAGGAATTGGAGTTACCATCATCTTCCTCGGATCAAACCTGATTGCTTCTTAATTTTTAGGTACTGCACAAATCCTGCTTGATTTAGCATGTCTTCAGGAATGTAAAATTATGCTGGTGTGTTTTGGTAGCTGCGAGAAAGTTGTGCCCCGTATTGCATAACCTCAGCCCCCTCTACCTCAATACACGTGGCAGGAACAGTGCAAAGTGCGGCATAAGTTTGCAGTGTAGTTAAATATTAGCGTTCAAGGGGCCAGGGGCTGTACTTCAACGTGAATGGGTTCAAGGACTATACCTTAGCATTACAGATTCATATAATTGATTCAGGGATTCTACCTCAACATTAGAGAGGCACATAATGGGTCCAAGGACTGTACCTCAACATTACAGAGGCACATAATGGGTCCAAGGACTGTACCTCAACATTACAGAGGCACATAATGGGTCCAAGGACTGTACCTCAACATTACAGAGGCACATAATGGGTCCAAGGACTGTACCTCAACATTACAGAGGCACATAATGGGTCCAAGGACTGTACCTCAACATTAGAGAGGCACATAATGGGTCCAAGGACTGTACCTCAACATTACAGAGGCACATAATGGGTCCAAGGACTGTACCTCAACATTAGAGAGGCACATAATGAGTCCAAGGACTGTACCTCAACATTACAGACACACATAATGGGTCCAAGGACTGTACCTCAACATTACAGAGGCACATAATGGGTCCAAGAACTGTACCTCAACATTAAAGGGGCGCATAATGGGTGCAGGGACCCATTATGTGTCTCTGGAATGCATTAACAGGTTATCACATAGAAACTAATAACCAAAATTCTTACCATACCCCGGCCGGGATTGAACCCGCGGTCATAGAGTTTGTTTGCAATCGTGTCATTACGATTTCTTGAGTCAACCAAAATTCTTCACCAAAAATGCCGAATTAGGACCTGTACAAACCGAAACTAATTCAAACGTTCGTCTAAGAAACATCAGTTTTGAAACCAAGCTGAAGCTGCATTCTTTTGTTGTCTCAGAGGTGCCAGTATCCTAAAATATACATTAAGTTTGAAGCCGCTCGGAAGTTGCATTACCAAGTTATCGTCACAGAGGTCAGCTGTTAGCTTCTAGTGCTGACGTGTTGAAGGAAAGCTTTTTCCTTGGTTTTATATTGAAAAGAAAATTAAATGACGTAGGTCAAGATGAAATACAACAACTGGCAGGTTGTAAAATACGTAAAAATACGTAAAATACGTAAAAATACGTAAAATACGTAAAAATACGTAAAATACGTAAAAATACGTAAAATACGTAAAAATACGTAAAATACGTAAAATACGTAAAAATACGTAAAATACGTAAAAATACGTAAAATACTTAAAAAATACGTAAATTATCACACTTATAATTGAAATCCTCGCTACAATTGAATTTTATGGGAGACGTGACCCAAATCGAATTTTTTTTTTTTCACTATCACATATTCCAGGTAAAAACTGCGGTTGTCAAAAATAATATACAGTTTTATTAATCAAATTATGTTAGTTAATTGTAAAAAGATCTCTTACGAAGGGAAACATTACCAGTATCTTGCAAAGAAAAGCAAATTGAGCCCAATTGGCCTGGTGGCTAACGCTCTCGCTTCACACGGCGAGGGCCTGGGTTCGATTCCCAGCCAGAGTAGAAACATTGGACGTGTTTCTTTCCACTTGTTGTCTATGTTCCCCATCAGTAAAATGGGTACCTGGGTGTTAGTCGACTGGTGTGGGTCGCATCCTGGGACACTGACCTAAGGAGGCCTGGTCACAGACCGGGCCGCGGGGGCGTTGACCCCCGGAACTCTCTACAGGTAGACCAATATAAACTTTTCTCTATGTAAAACTGACCAGCTTTTAATCAAGTATAATAAGAAAGTAATTACTTTAATTACGCTGTAAGCTTTGGGTAGATAGAATACAAGTTTGTACTATAATCTTGAGGGTGTACATTATAGCCACATAGAAGTACGTTATATAGATTTAAGTCAGAATAGTTATATTTTGTCAAGGACTGTGACTTATTTCTGACCAAAAGAATATTTCCCAGTTATTTGACACAAACTGATTAATGTGATTGATACATGGTAACTTACTCGAGATGTTTGTTCTATTGAAGTCTCTAAGATCAGGCTGACACTACTGGAGTCTGCCAGCTCAGGCTGACACTACTGGAGTCTGCCAGCTCAGGCTGACACTACTGGAGTCTGCCAGCTCAGGCTGACACTACTGGAGTCTGCCAGCTCAGGCTGACACTACTGGAGTCTGCCAGCTCAGGCTGACACTGGAGTAGTCTACCAGCTCAGGCTGACACTACTGGCCAGCTAGTCTACCAGCTCAGGCTGACACTACTGTAGTCTACCAGCTCAGGCTGACACTACTGTAGTCTACCAGCTCAGGCTGACACTACTGTAGTCTACCAGCTCAGGCTGACACTACTGTAGTCTGCCAGCTCAGGCTGACACTACTGTAGTCTACCAGCTCAGGCTGACACTACTGTAGTCTGCCAGCTCAGGCTGACACTACTGTAGTCTACCAGCTCAGGCTGACACTACTGTAGTCTACCAGCTCAGGCTGACACTACTGGAGTCTGCCAGCTCAGGCTGACACTACTGGAGTCTGCCAGCTCAGGCTGACACTACTGTAGTCTGCCAGCTCAGGCTGACACTACTGGAGTCTGCCAGCTCAGGCTGACACTACTGGAGCCTGCCAGCTCAGGCTGACACTACTGTAGTCTACCAGCTCAGGCTGACACTGCTGTAGTCTACCAGCTCAGGCTGACACTGTAGTAGTCTACCAGCTCAGGCTGACACTGTAGTAGTCTGCCAGCTCAGGCTGACACTGCTGTAGTCTACCAGCTCAGGCTGACACAACTGTAGTCTACCAGCTCAGGCTGACACTGCTGAAGTCTGCCAGCTCAGGCTGACACAACTGTAGTCTACCAGCTCAGGCTGACACTGCTGAAGTCTGCCAGCTCAGGCTGACACTGCTGTAGTCTACCAGCTCAGGCTGACACTGCTGTAGTCTACCAGCTCAGGCTGACACTGCTGTAGTCTACCAGCTCAGGCTGACACTACTGTAGTCTGCCAGCTCAGGCTGACACTACTGTAGTCTGCCAGCTCAGGCTGACACTGTACTAGTCTGCCAGCTCAGGCTGACACTGCTGTAGTCTGCCAGCTCAGGCTGACACTGCTGTAGTCTGCCAGCTCAGGCTGACACCACTGTAGTCTGCCAGCTCAGGCTGACACTGTAGTAGTCTGCCAGCTCAGGCTGACACTGCTGTAGTCTGCCAGCTCAGGCTGACACTACTGTAGTCTGCCAGCTCAGGCTGACACTACTGTAGTCTACCAGCTCAGGCTGACACTACTGTAGTCTGCCAGCTCAGGCTGACACTACTGTAGTCTGCCAGCTCAGGCTGACACTACTGTAGTCTGCCAGCTCAGGCTGACACTACTGTAGTCTGCCAGCTCAGCTCAGGTCTGACAGGCTGACACCACTGTAGTCTGCCAGCTCAGGCTGACACCACTGTAGTCTGCTGCCAGCCAGCTCAGGCTGACACTACTGTAGTCTGCCATCTCAGGCTGACACTACTGTAGTCTTCCAGCTCAGGCTGACACTACTGTAGTCTGCCAGCTCAGGCTGACACCACTGTAGTCTACCAGCTCAGGCTGACACAGCTCAGGCTGACTACTGTAGTCTACCAGCTCAGCTCAGGCTGACACTACTGCTCAGGCTGACACTGTAGTAGTCTGCCAGCTCAGGCTGACACTACTGTAGTCTACCAGCTCAGGCTGACACTGTAGTAGCTCTGAGTCTACAGGGCTGACACTGTAGTAGTCTGCCAGCTCAGGCTGACACTACTGTAGTCTACCAGCTCAGGCTGACACTACTGTAGGCTGACACTGCTGTAGTCTACAGCTCAGGCTGACACTACTGTAGTCTACCAGCTCAGGCTGACACTGCTGTAGTCTACCAGCTCAGGCTGACACTACTGTAGTCTGCCAGCTCAGGCTGACACTACTGTAGTCTGCCAGCTCAGGCTGACACTACTGTCAGTGACACTGCTACCAGCTCCGGCTGACACTACTGTAGTCTGCCAGCTCAGGCTGACACTACTGTAGTCTACCAGCTCAGGCTGACACTACTGTAGTCTGCCAGCTCAGGCTGACACTACTGTAGTCTGCCAGCTCAGGCTGACACTACTGTAGTCTACCAGCTCAGGCTGACACTACTGTAGTCTGCCAGCTCAGGCTGACACTACTGTAGTCTACCAGCTCAGGCTGACACTACTGTAGTCTACCAGCTCAGGCTGACACTACTGTAGTCTACCAGCTCAGGCTGACACTACTGTAGTCTGCCAGCTCAGGCTGACACTACTGTAGTCTACCAGCTCAGGCTGACACTGCTGTAGTCTGCCAGCTCAGGCTGACACTACTGTAGTCTGCCAGCTCAGGCTGACACTACTGTAGTCTACCAGCTCAGGCTGACACTGCTGTAGTCTACCAGCTCAGGCTGACACTACTGTAGTCTGCCAGCTCAGGCTGACACTGCTGTAGTCTACCAGCTCAGGCTGACACCTTGTATGAACAACATCCTGCCTGATGTAATATTATTCATAAATAACACTAAAATAATCTTTCACATAAATGTACAATAACTTTCGTTGCTTCATCCAGGTTAATTATTGCGTAATGAATTATTGTATGTATAAAAATGTACAATATTTTCTTTAATTATATATTACATTAGTTTTACCGTAAATGATGTCAATTTAATGAGAGGGTAAATGATGTCGATGTAGTGAGAGGGTAAATGATGTCGATGTAATGAGAGGGTAAATGATGTCGATGTAATGAGTGGGTAAATGATGTCGATGTAATGAGAGGGTAAATGATGTCGATGTAATGAGTGGGTAAATGATGTCGATGTAATGAGAGGGTAAATGATGTCGATGTAATGAGAGGGTAAATGATGTCGATGTAGTGAGTGGGTAAATGATGTCGATGTAATGAGAGGGTAAATGATGTCGATGTAATGAGAGGGTAAATGATGTCGATGTAATGAGTGATGGTAAATGATGTCGATGTAATGAGAGGGTAAATGATGTCGATGTAATGAGAGGGTAAATGATGTCGATGTAATGAGAGGGTAAATGATGTCGATGTAATGAGAGGGTAAATGATGTCGATGTAATGAGAGGGTAAATGATGTCGATGTAATGAGAGGGTAAATGATGTCGATGTAATGAGAGGGTAAATGATGTCGATGTAATGAGAGGGTAAATGATGTCGATGTAATGAGAGGGTAAATGATGTCGATGTAATGAGAGGGTAAATGATGTCGATGTAATGAGAGGGTAAATGATGGCACACGACCTGTGTTTCTTCATGATGTTTGGAGCAAGATTAGTCGGTATAATACGAAGCCCGTGGCCTGATCGCTTAAGCTCTCGCTTCACACGGCGACGGTCTGAGTTCTATTCCCAGCGAGGGTAGAAACATTGGGAGTGTTTCTTTACACCGGTTGTCTGTGTTCCCCCATCAGTAAAATGTGTACCTGGGTGTTAGTCAACTGGTGTGGGTCGCATCCTGGGACAAAACTGACCTAATTTACGGGAAATGCTCAGCATAACAAGTGGCTTTCTATGTAGTAGTATGTCCCTGATGTCAGCTAGGACTGTATACCTTGTACTTGTACTTGTAGTATAAGATATTATATTAATAATCTTTATTTCTGCAAGCACATGTACAAGGTATACAGACCTAGCTGACATCAGTGACATTCTAGTATATAGAAAGTCCCTTGTTATGCTGAGCATTTCCCGTGAATTAGGTCAGTTTTGTCCCAGGATGCGACCCACACCAGTCGAATAACACCCAGGTACATATTTTAGTGATAGATGAATAGGGACAGCAGGTGTCTTAAGGAAACACGTCCTAATGTTTGCACCTGTATCAGGGATCGAACCACGGACCTCAGTGTGTGAGCTGAGTGCGCTAATAGGCGACCTGTGTAAATGGTTTCGTAAACCGGTAAGATGAAGAACGAGACACTTGGTCAACATTTGGGAATATTTATTGTGGAGACGTTTCGCCAACCTGTCCATCAGTCTTGAGAAAAGTATTGAGAAAAGTACCTTTCTCAAGACTGATGGACTGAGCACGCCGACTCCTCCTGATATTCCATCGTTCTCTGTTTTGGACTGGAGAAGTCACGGACGGGGAGGCAAAACGTTTCCATAAGTGTCTCATTCGTCAAGATAAATCATCTTCCAGTCAAAAGCACTTTGCCTCCCTGATGTTTGAAACACAAGAGTATCTTAGAATTTTGGGTGAAATTCCATCCGGCTCTGTAGACTGGTGTTCAGCTGTTGTTATTTTTACACAACTGCTCTGTTGTTGATTTCACCGATATTTAGTACTTTTTTTTTTAATTCCTCAAAAAAATTGTTTAATTGGTAAACTGGTTTCGTTCTGGAACTTGACAAAGAGTTGACAGTGGCACTGAGAACAGTGGCACTGAGAACAGTGGCACTGAGAACAGTGGTACTGATAACAGTGGTACTGAGAACAGTGGTACTGAGAACAGTGGTACTGAGAACAGTGGTTATTACAACCTAGGATTTCAAATGGCCTGTTATCCCAGGTGTAATGGGAGCAAATAAACACAGTAGAAAAAGTTTAGACTTATATTATCCTTCACCAATTATAACAGCAATATGTACACTATGTACAGTGATAAATATAGTGCACTCCACGGTAAGCAAGGCAGAAATAGAAGCCACAAGATAGCAGACCGTGCTTCAACCAGCTCTAGAGTGGGAATGACAAGGGCAGACAGGAGAGCGGTATCCACATAACCTCTGCGATTGTCAATCCCACCTTCTTATTGGCTAGAACCTGGTCACTAGTTGAACGATGGGGCCCCATCATCAACTCTTAGCAACCTGGTTCGCTGGTTGGGGGAGATAGCCTGTAAATGAGGGTGTGTCCATGCGCCGAATAAAGGTTACGTACTCTTTGCATGCCACACCCCCACCCCCGAGAAGGCTCAGGATTAGGCTGCCACCTCCCAGTGGTAACCGTGCCGCCATGGCACAAAATAATGGGACCGCCTATCCTCTCCACCATCCAACTCTTAGATAGAGCTCAGCTTTCCTAGTGCCTGAAAGCCAAACCCTAAACTCAGAGTGAGACAGCAGTCAGATAAGCCAACATAGGTCCAAGATACAAGCGGACGGTAGCCCGTATCCCCTCACTAAAAAAAAACCCCACATCAGGGGATAAAAAAAAGAGCTTGAAAGGGGGGTTACCACAAATACATCCTAACCTAAATAAAATATTAAACTAGACTCTTGACAAAGAGTCTGCCAACACATTTTCTTTGCCGGCAATATATTTAATAAAAATATTGTAGGGCTGCAGCCTGAGAGTCCAACGCATAAGCCTTGTGTTGTGATTCTTCATGGCTTGGAGATAGACTAACGGGTTGTGATCACTGTAGACTGTGACCACCTGCGATGTTTGGCCCACATAAACATCGAAATGCTCCAAAGCCATTACCAGCGCGAGGGCTTCTTTTTCAATGGTAGAGTAAGCTCTCTGATGTGGCTGGAACTTGGCTGAAAAGTATGCGATTGGCTGCAGCTCCTTGTTCCCGATTTGTAATAGTACCGCCCCAACCCCAGACTCACAAGCATCAACCTGTAATGAAAAAGGTTTGGAGAAGTCTGGAGACAAGAGAATGGGTGCAGAGCACAATAATCTTTTTGCTTTATTAAAAGCAGTGTTACAATCTGACGTCCAATTAAAGGGAACTTTATGACTGGTAAGAGAGGTAAGAGGGGCTACAATATCTGAGAAATTCTTACAGAATCTTCTGTAAAATCCTATCATGCCTAGGAAACGTTGAAGAGATTTCCTATCATGAGGAACTGGATATTCTTTAATCGAAAGAACTTTAGCAAGTTTAGGTGCAACTTTACCACTACCTACTTCATGGCCTAGAAAAGTGACAGTGGCCTGGCCAAAGGAAGATTTAGACAAATTAACTGTTAATTGGGAATTCTTAAAGGTCTCAAACAGAGCTTTAAGTCTAAGTAGGTGTTGATCCCAAGTATCAGACACCACAACAATATCATCTAGGTATGCTGCCGTGCCTTCAAGTCCTTTAATAGCCTGATGGACGAGTTTCTGGAATGAAGAGGGGGAATTTTTCATTCCGAAGGGGGTAACTGTATACTGATAATGACCTCCTGGAATCACGAAGGCAGAGATTTCCTTCGCCTTATCTGTCAAAGGTACCTGATAGTAACCTTTAAGGAGATCTAATTTGGACACAAAAGTAGCCTTACCCACAAAGTCAATTACGTCATCCAGACGAGGAAGAGGGTAAGCATCTGTAATTGTGACCTCGTTCACTTTACGGTAGTCTGTGCACATACGAAACCCTCCATCAGCCTTTTTTACTAGGATGCACGGTGAAGCCCATGGACTAGACGACTCCTCCACTAAACCATGTTCTAACAAGAAGTCTACTTCCTGCTGAAGTAACCTTTGCTTTTCAGGATTAGCTCTGTAGGGGGAGAGTTTAATTGGTTTAGATTTTCCCACATCTACATCATGGTAACCTAACGTACATTTTTTCGGCACATCCGAAAAAATATTAGGATATGACTGTAGAAGCTCAGTTAAATTGGTTGCTTGTATTTCAGATAATCCATCCATTAACGGGCTAGGATCCTTGAGGAGGACAGAATTTGAAAGTTTAGTATTAATTTCAGAGATAGAGTGCAAAGAGTCAGAGTCGTCCTCAGAGGTAGAGGACAGAGTCATTACTGGGACTTTATCTGGTGTATGAAAGGCCTTGATTTGATTTATGTGGTAAGTTTTTGTTTTTGAGGTCTTATCAATGGGAGCTACCACATAATTTAAATCAGATAATCTACTTACTATCTGCATAGGTCCCGTAAATCTAGCTTTCAAGGTGTGGCCAGGTATAGGTTCCTGCACCAACACCTTGTCTCCTGGATGGAAGGAGCGGAATTGTGCACTTCTGTCATACCTCTGTTTCATCTTACTTTGAGCTGTCTTTAGCTTAGCCGTGGCTAACTCACGTGCCACCTGCAACCTTGAAGACGGGTTGTAGAGTGCTGAGCTTACGTCTTCTCCCATCCATCCTTCTTTGAGCACCCGAAGAGGACCTCGTACATTGTGCCCAAAGATCAGCTCAAACGGACTATACCCTGTAGACTCTTGCACCGTCTCTCGTACTGAGAACAGCAACAATGGTAGAGATTCATCCCAATCTGTCGGAAAGTGCATGCAAAAACTTCTCATCATTGTTTTTAATGTTTGGTGGAATCTTTCCAAGGCGCCTTGGGACTGAGGGTGATAGGCAGTGGATAAGTTGTGAATTATCCCTAACCTAGTTAATACTTCCCTAAATGCTTTGGCAGTGAAGTTAGTACCTTGATCACTTTGTATAGTTTTAGGAATGCCAAAACAAGAAATGAATTTTGTTAAAGCTTTGAGAATAGCTTTAGTATTGATACTACGCATTGGGATCGCTTCAGGATATCTGGTTACTTTATCCATAATTGTAAATAAATACTGATTTCCAGACTTTGACTTAGGTAGTGGACCTACACAATCTATAATTAAATCTGCAAAAGGTTCTCCATCAGCAGGTATGGGTTGGAGAGGTGCAGGTTTAATAGAATGTCCAGGTTTTCCAACTTGCTGACATTCTCGGCAACACCTAATATGATTCTTCACATCTTTCTTTAATGTTGGCCAATAAAATTCTTTTGTGATTCTATACAAGGTTTTTGTAATTCCTAAGTGACCTCCTGATGACGTATTATGAGCTATATTTAATATCTGAGGTCTATACTTGGTTGGAACCACTAACCTGTCGTATAATTGCCGGCCCTCTGTCTCCTTACCAGTCTCAGTGCATACCAAATAATCATTTTTAACTTCATACTTGACTGGATGACCCAAAGAGGATTTACCCATGGCTGCCTCAAAAGCGAATTTTAACGAAGGGTCCTTACGTTGTTCCTCCCGGAAGGACAGTCCCTCGGGCATGGAAACAGAGACATCTGGCAATCCTGCAACCTGGGAATAGGAAGGCTTGATCGGGGTCTGTTCACTTGATTTACGAGACTCCGGCCGGTGTGTCTCATAAAACAACGTGGCTATTCCGAGATCGGAGTCGTCCAAGGATAGGTCAACATTCTCCCCAGACAGCCCTTGGGATGTTGCCCGAGTTATGGCCAACACTGGAGAAGCATTAATCATTATAGGTTCAGGACACGAAGTAACAGTAGTAATGTTATTACCCAGTAATAACATGGCATTTTTCATGGGAAATCCTTTTGAGATACCTACAGTCAAGTACCCAGTGTAATATTTGCACTGTACATAAATTTTATGCAAAGGAACAGAATATATAGTTCCTCCATAGGCTTCCAATAAAACTGATGAATTCAAGGAAGTATTCTCTGAAAGGGGTAATATTCCTTCTCTGACAAGTGAGCAATATGCTCCAGTATCTCTAAAGGTATTTACTTTAGTTGGTTCTGAGTTTTCCTGAAGGGAAATAAGACTTTCGCAATAATAAGGGGCCATACCTTTTTCTACTTCTCTAGGGGACATGTTACTAGGGATATTAGAGATTTTCCCGATGGGTTGAGGTTTTTGGGGGCAGTTGGAACTGATATGACCTACTTTATTACACCTGAAGCAGACGACAGGCTTGCCCTTTACTCCCTGATGACGTTGCAAGTGGTGTCGTTCTGGCTGGTGCCTCTCTGGATATTGTTGTCGAGATGCTCCATAAGTAGTTTGCCTCTCCGCAGGGGGACCATATGTTGAGAAGCGTGGCTCACCAGGTGACTTGGTTGGATGTCGTAGACGCTCTCCCTCCGGCTGGCACTTCATTCTCCAATGTTGTCGATCTCTGCTCACGCCAGACTGTTGAAAAGAGAGACGGGACCGCTCGGACAAGGAGCGGTTCGTTTCGAAGGTATCAGCCAACCTGGCCGCCTCCAATGCAGTGGTTAAGTCACGATCCTGCAGAAAGACACGAACCTCTGGTCCCACAGACTCCAGCAGGTTATCAATCAGAATAAGCTGCACCAGCTCCTCAAAGTTAGAGACACCACTCGCTTTATACCAGCTGGTAAAAGCTTTGGTTTGCTGTCTCACAAAGTCCACCAGGGATTGACCAAGCTGCCGCCTGTTCAATTTGAAGGTCTTACGATATTTAGCTGGGATACATGTATATGCTCCCAACACTGTGGTCTTCACTACTTGATAATCAGAGAATTCAGCGTCAGTTAATACCGACGTAAATTCCTGTGCCTTACCCAATAATGCTGTATGAACCAACGCTGCCCAGTGCTGTTCCGGCCACCTCAAGGCTCGAGCCTGATTTTCGAAGCTTTCGAAAAATTGCTCTGGTTCGGCCTCATTGAAGCGGGGAACAAGCTGTACTGCTTTTTGTAAACTGAAATCGTTTACAGAATGCGAAAACTGCCTCCTTTCTCTTTCCCTATCAAATTCTTCCCTTGCGAATGCTCTCTGTTCCCTAGTTTGCTCAAGATTGATTTTTGCCAGCTGAAGTGCCAACGACGCTGATTCACCCTGAGACAACCCAGCTGCACTATACTGACCATTTTGCTCCGTAGGTGTATCATCTTCCTCCTGCGAGAACATAGTAGTTTTTGCCCTAGCTCCCGTAGAGGGAGGAGTCTGATGTGCCATCTCTTCTTCAATAAGTATGTCAGCAATAAGTGAACGCAGTTGCGCAGCTGTAAGAGTGCGTTTATAGGGAATGCCAATGGAACGAGCAATTTGCCAACAACGCTGTAGGGACAATTTAGGTAGGTTATGCAAAGTATATGCCGACACCAGGCGTCTGACTCGTCTAGGTGGCATAAGTTATTCGCTATGCACAGTACGAATACCCCAACGTAACACGTTAATTTGCAGAACACGCTTAGCTATGCACAGTACGATTGCAGAATACGCATACAAGCAAAGCCGACTGCACACAAGACTGACCGTAGCGAAGCGAGCACACTGAACAAGCTAGTAGCGAGCTGCTGAACGATCACACAATAGCAAGGCTGATCATAAGCAACTGACACGCAAAATTTGTAAAGCGAAGCGAAACAGCAAGCTACACAATGTTCCTGCTACAAGCTTCACCCTAAGCTCAACCGTTTCTCTAAGTCCAGCTCTCGGACAGGCTACCCATATTACAACCTAGGATTTCAAATGGCCTGTTATCCCAGGTGTAATGGGAGCAAATAAACACAGTAGAAAAAGTTTAGACTTATATTATCCTTCACCAATTATAACAGCAATATGTACACTATGTACAGTGATAAATATAGTGCACTCCACGGTAAGCAAGGCAGAAATAGAAGCCACAAGATAGCAGACCGTGCTTCAACCAGCTCTAGAGTGGGAATGACAAGGGCAGACAGGAGAGCGGTATCCACATAACCTCTGCGATTGTCAATCCCACCTTCTTATTGGCTAGAACCTGGTCACTAGTTGAACGATGGGGCCCCATCATCAACTCTTAGCAACCTGGTTCGCTGGTTGGGGGAGATAGCCTGTAAATGAGGGTGTGTCCATGCGCCGAATAAAGGTTACGTACTCTTTGCATGCCACAGTGGTACTGAGAACAGTGGTACTGAGAACAGTGGTACTGATAACAGTGGTACTGAGAACAGTGGTACTGAGAACAGAGGCACTGAGAACAGTGGTACTGAGAACAGTGGTACTGAGAACAGTGGTACTGAGAACAGTGGTACTGAGAACAGTGGTACTGATAACAGTGGTACTGAGAACAGTGGTACTGAGAACAGAGGCACTGAGAACAGTGGCACTGAGTACAGTGGTACTGAGAACAGAGGCACTGAGAACAGAGGCACTGAGAACAGAGGCTGTTTCTTCCATACTACTTATTAGTATACACAGTCTGTTAGAAGGATCTATTTCTTACCTGGGAAAGTCTACCTGGAGGACTAGGCCGGGGGTCAACGCCCCCTCTGTCTGGTCTTCGACCAGGTCTCCCAGTTTACATTTTTTCTTACTCTTTATGCATTTAAAAGTTCTTTAGAATTTGCTCTGAAATTGGAGTAATTCATCTCTCCAGGTCACGTCTGCCACTTTAAATGGTTCAGCTATATTATATGCAGATGTTGGTAACTGAGACGTAATAAACAGTTGTCAATGTTAAAAAGAACTGAAATGAAACTGAAACTGCATATTTCGATTCCCAGCTGGAGTCTTCATCAGCACAATGTACGCTATACACAAATAACCCGAACATAAAAGAGAGAAGCTTACGTGTGACTTTGTAAATGGTCCAAGTCGGACCGAAACGTCGTCGTAAGCTTCTCTCTTTTATGTGCGTGTTATTTGTGTATCGTTCCAGCCACGGTATTGTGCCTTTTTTTATTATTAATGTACGCTAGAGGAAAGAGAAAACTTTGTATAGGGTATCTGTGTTCTCTACACTACTGTAGGTGTATAAATTACCTTTCTTTGTATCTGTGTCATATTCTCATTATTGCAGTTTTTACAACAACTTCATGCTTGCAATATTTGTTTTAAGTTCAATTTTAAGTTCGGTCTGGTGTAGTATAGTGTAGTGTTAAGTTACTCACTGGAGGGCATCTTGGTTCAGTCCACAGAGAGTACACTAGACACGTCCTCACTCAGCTATGTACAAGTCACAACTGTGTCATGGTCCTGGTTCTTCATGGGTTGCATGATACAAGACTGTGTCATGGTCCTGGTTCTTCATGGGTTGCATGATACAAGACTGTGTCATGGTCCTGGTTCTTCATGGGTTGCATGATACAAGACTGTGTCATGGTCCTGGTTCTTCATGGGTTGCATGATACAAGACTGTGTCATGGTCCTGGTTCTTATTGGGATGGTTATAGACTTCTAACTGTAAATTTTGTGATGTATTTTATCAAAGCCATAATCTCCCATACAATTCTAGCACAGTCATATCCTTCCATATTTTCTTTCATCTTCAAGACTTCCAATCTCAGAGGAGCACTTTTCTCCCCTGTCTTAAAAGTCCTCAATAAGCAGCTGATAACCAGGACTTGCTAGTTCTTATACTGAGTGCTTCCAGTATTGTCCACGTCTCAGTGAAAGCTATAATATCAAAATGATCATCATGTTCATATGAAAATAATTCCTCTATAAAATTAAAGTACGTGCATTAGCATAGAAAATGAGAGAGAGAGAGAGAGAGAGAGAGAGAGAGACTGAAAATTATAATATATATATATATATATATATATATATATATATATATATATATATATATATATATATATATTTATATACGCTATACTTCATATTTATAACTCGAAAATGAGTTGGAAGGTAACGCAATTAGGAATTTCCAATGCGTGTTACATTATACAAACTAAATCTGGACTGACTTGGTTAGACTTGGCAGGATCAAGCTGTGATATATTACACTATGTTATCAAGGCTATATTAGGCTGCTGAATTATATTCTCTGGTGGAAAACTGATGACTTGACGTATTATATTGATTCACATGAATATATCTCTAAAGACATCACGTTAAAAAAAAAAACTGTTTTGAATATATTCTTTTACTTTGACGTACGTGAATAATTTAAATATTTTTTGGAACATCTCCCATTGAGTGAACAATATTCTAGCGTATACTGAAAGCTCATGCGTAAAGCTCCTTTACCTATTGGTACTATTTGGCGTAAAGGCGATTGGAAAAAGATGTATATGGAAAATTGAAAACTGTGTACTGTTCAGTTTTGGATGTACCTTTTTTAGGTGTATTTAGGAAAAAAAATTTACTCTTCAGAGGAGCTTTATAGAGTTGACTGTATCGCAGTTTTCCTGAAGCATCAATAATTGCATTCTGGGAACCCAGGTCTTTCCCAGGCACGCAGGCGCGCGCACGCACACACACACACACACACACACACACACACACACACACACACACACACACACACACACACACACACACACACACACACACACACACACACATACACACACACACAACATCTCCCCGTGGGTCCTTAGAGAGGGAGCAGAAATGCTGTGTGTGCCACTAAGCACAATCTTCAATACATCCCTTGAAACTGGGCAACTACCTGAGGTATGGAAGACGGTAAATGTAGTACCCATATTTAAAAAAGAAGACAGAAAAGATGCACTAAACTATAGACCAGTGTCACTGACGTGTATAGTATGCAAAGTTATGGAGAAAATTATCAGGAGGAGAGTGGTGGAGCACCTGCAACGGAACAAGAGTATAAACGCCAACCAGCACGGTTTTATGGAAGGCAAATCCTGTGTCACAAACCTACTGGAGTTTTATGATAAAGTAACAGAAGTAAGACACGAGAGAGAGAGAGGTGGGTTGATTGCACCTTCTTGGACTGCAAGAAGGCCTTCGACACAGTTCCTCACAGGAGATTGGTGCAGAAGCTAGAGGGTCAGGCATATATAACAGGAAGGGCACTGCAATGGATCAGGGAAGCAACAACGAGTTATGGTAAGCGATGAGGTATCACATTGGGCACCTGTGACGAGCGGGGTCCCACAGGGGTCGGTCCTAGGACCAGTGGTATATGTGAATGACATGATGGAAGGGTTAGACTCAGAAGTGTCCCTTTTCGCAGATGATGTGAAGTTAATGAGGAGAATTAAATCAGATGAGGTTCGGCTAGGACTCCAAAGAGACCTGGACAGGCTGGACATCTGGTCCAACAACTGGCTTCTCAAATTTATCCCCGCCAAATGCAAAGTCATGAAGCTCGGGGTAGGGCAAAAAAAAAAAGTTTACCGTCTAGGGCCTAGACGGTAGACTTAGAATAATCCAGGCCTCTAATAGGAAGGATTATATTACATTGCGTCAGAGGCACCAACTTTAATTCAACTAAACTCCTTCGGCCCAGGAGCTTTAACAGTAGATCTATTCTTATCCCCTCAAGGCCACATCGTCTATAAACTCAGACTAATTTGGTGCCATTGACGGAATATAATACAGAATTACCTCCGAATCTTTCCTATTAGAGGCCTGGATTAGCCTAAGTCTACCGTCTAGGTCCTAGACGGTAGACTGTCATACTGTCAATTCCAGGCCCTCGTTCACCCTTCTGTTCATTCATCGGCAATTGTTTATTACAATTCAGTTTGAGTGTATATATATTATATATATATATATATATATATATATATATATATATATATATATATATATATATATATATATATATAAAACAATGCAACTAGCCAAGGACTCGAACCCATGTCGTTTTGGCCCGCCTCATGATGAGCGAAAATCACAGGACGCTCTCATTCACATGACCACCAAATCCTACACCCAGCAGAGCTAGCTGCTTGATTATTTTAGGATTTGGTGGTCCTGTGGGATAGGGCGTCATGTGATTTTCGCTTACCATGAGGCGGGCCAAAACGACATGGGTTCGAGTCCTTGGCTAGTTGCAGTGTTGTTATTGGTTAAATACCACTCGTTCGTGGTTACAATATATATATATATATATATATATATATATATATATATATATATATATATATATATATGTGTGTGTGTGTGTGTGTGTGTGTGTGTGTGTGTGTGTGTGTGTGTGTGTGTGTGTGTGTGTGTGTATGTGTAGGAAGGAAATTAGATGAGATTAATGAGACGTAATGCGAGTACAAAATACATAAACGTGGTAATTACAGGTTGATGTTGATGTTGTCTGAGTCTTACTGAACTGATAAGCTTGTTAGAGTTAGTAAGCTCATTATGATGACCATAGATGAACACACCAGTCATCAGTAACCCAACGTCCTTCCTGGATCGTTGTTATGATTCGATATTGGTCCAGGATGGAACGAAACGTGGTCATGAGGTTTCTCTTCTGAGTGCTACGTTTTATGGTTACTCGTTTCATCCACTGTATTGTGGCCTTTTTCTTTAATCTATTACAAAGAACGTTCAACATGTATCACACACGTCACCTGATTTGTCTCAAAGTGACTGGATTCAATCCATTCAAATGTAAATTGATTTAATTTGACTTTAGGCAAATTAAATCTACTTTTGAAGGACATAAAAGGCACAAGACCGTGACTGGAACAATACACACATAACCCGCACATAGGAGACAGAAGTTTATGACGACGTTTCGGTCCAACTACTACCTTTTCTTCCTCTCTTGGTCCCGTCCCTCTCCCCCTCGCCTATATATATTGGCTCCCTCACTCTTGTATTAGCGGAAGTCGTCGGTCAAATGACCAGAAGCTCCAGCTGTTGGTCATCAACTGATTAAGACCCGCGTCAGGAAACACTTGTCCTGTTTCCTGACAAACATTATCCCTATAAATGACAAAAAGGCACAATACCGTGACTGGAACGATACACAAATAATCCGCACAGTGCAGTGCAGTGCTCCCCTTTCTTTGTATTTGACTGGCTCCTCCTCCTCAATCCCCCACTACTACCACTGCTTCTACTACTACTACTACTACTTCTACCACTACTACTACTACTACTTCTACTACTACTTCTACCACTACTACTACTACTATCACTACTACTACTACTACCACAACCTCTTCCTGCCTATATATATATACCCGTCCTGCTCCACTTCTGGTTAGTGTGACTTTGTAAATGGTCCAAGTCGGACCGAAACGTCGTCGTAAGCTTCTCTCTGCTATGTGCGGGTTATTAGTGTATTAACCCTATCTTTTGTGTTACTGTGACTTTGCAAATGATCTAAGTCGGACCGAAAATAAATGAATAACTGAACGTACGGGTACTTATTACGGACACAACGTCCCACTGTAAGCGTCTCTCTCTCCTATGTACTGATTATTTCTGTGTAAATCTAGTTTTCCTTTCTTCTCTCTGTGGCTTTTCCGCTTCCTGATATTTCAGGACCCTTTTGATATTTGAGATTTTTACCCCACACTATTGGTTCAGAAAACGCAGCTGTTGTATTTTTATACAGCATTGTATATTGTATATGTAAGGCTTCAGTCAAAGGTTAGTGAACTACAGCATCCTGTAAATTGACTTACAGAGTGCCTCTGGTGTACCGGTCTGTGACCAGGCCTCCTGGTGGATCAGAGCCTGATCAACCAGGCTGTTACTGTTACCAACGTACGAGCCACAGCCCGGCTGGTCAGGAACCGTCTTTAGGTGCTTGTCCAGTGCCAGCTTGAAGACAGCAAGGGGTCTGTTGGTAATCCCCCTTATGTATGCTGGGAGGCAGTTGAACAGTCTCGGGCCCCTGACACTTATTGTATTGTCTCTTAACGTGCTAGTGACACCCCTGCTTTTCATTGGGGGGATGTTGCATCGTCTGCCGAGTCTTTTGCTTTCGTAGTGAGTGATTTTCGTGTGCAAGTTCGGTACTAGTCCCTCTAGGATTTTCCAGGTGTATATAATCATGTATCTCTCCCGCCTGCGTTCCAGGGAATACAGGTTCAGGAACCTCAAGCGCTCCCAGTAATTGAGGTGTTTTATCTCAGTTATGCGCGCCGTGAAGGTTCTCTGTACATTTTCTAGGTCAGCAATTTCACCTGCCTTGAAA
The DNA here is from genome assembly GCF_038502225.1 of Cherax quadricarinatus. Taxonomy (NCBI): domain Eukaryota; kingdom Metazoa; phylum Arthropoda; class Malacostraca; order Decapoda; family Parastacidae; genus Cherax; species Cherax quadricarinatus. The sequence continues at coordinate 25,680,258 of NC_091335.1, read as the reverse complement.
GGTGCTGTTAGTGTGCAGCAATATTCCAGCCTAAATAGAACAAGTGACCTGAAGAGTGTCATCATGGGCTTGGCATCCCTAGTTTTGAAGGTTCTCATTATCCATCCTGTCATTTTTCTAGCAGATGCGATTGATACAATGTTATGGTCCTTGAAGGTGAGATCCTCCGACATGATCACTCCCAGGTCTTTGACGTTGGTGTTTCGCTCTATTTTGTGGCCAGAATGTAAGACAATCTTTCTAAATTAAAATCTGGCTAACTGTTTAGTGTTTCTATCTACTACCCGAGCGGCTAGTTTATTGTGTGCTCTAGTGGCTAGTTTATTGTGCACCCGAGTGGCTAGTTTATTGTGCACCCGAGTGGCTAGTTTATTGTGCACCCTAGTGGCTAGTTTATTGTGCACCCTAGTGGCTAGTTTATTGTGCACCCGAGTGGCTAGTTTATTGTGCACCCGAGTGGCTAGTTTATTGTGCACCCGAGTGGCTGGTTTATTGTGCACCCGAGTGGCTGGTTGTGCACCCGAGTGGCTAGTTTATTGTGCACCCTAGTGGCTAGTTTATTGTGCACCCTAGTGGCTAGTTTATTGTGCACCCGAGTGGCTAGTTTATTGTGCACCCGAGTGGCTAGTTTATTGTGCATCCGAGTGGCTAGTTTATTGTGCACCCGAGTGGCTAGTTTATTGTGCACCCTAGTGGCTAGTTTATTGTGCACCCTAGTGGCTAGTTTATTGTGCACCCGAGTGGCTAGTTTACTGTGCACCCGAGTGGCTAGTTTATTGTGCACCCGAGTGGCTAGTTTATTGTGCACCCGAGTGGTTAGTTTATTGTGCACCCGAGTGGCTGGTTTATTGTGCACCCGAGTGGCTGGTTTGTTGTGCACCCGAGTGGCTGGTTTATTGTGCACCCGAGTGGCTAGTTTATTGTGCAACCGAATAGCTAGTTTATTGTGCACCCGAGTGGCTGGTTTGTGTACCCGAGTGGCTAGTTTGTGTACCTGAGTGGCTAGTTTATTGTGCATCCGAGTGGCTAGTTTATTGTGCGCCCGAATAGCTAGTTTATTGTGCACCGGAGTGGCTGGTTTGTGTACCCGAGTGGCTAGTTTTTGTACCTGAGTGGCTAGTTTATTCTGCACCCGAGTGGCTAGTTTATTGTGCACCCGAGTGGCTAGTTTATTGTGCGCCCGAGTGGCTAGTTTGTGTACCCGAGTGGCTAGTTTGTATATCCAAGTAGTTAGTTGGTGTACCGATGTGGCTAGCTTTTGTACCCAAATGGGTAGTTTGTGTATCCAAGTGGATAGTATGTGTACCCAAGTGGATAGCTTTGTACCCAAGTGGCTAGCTTTGTACTCAAGTGGCTAGTTTATGTACCCAAGTGGCTAGTTTGTGTACCCAAGTGGCTAGTTTATCGTGAACCAGCAGCTCGTCCTGGGAGTGGCAGAGCTACACTCAGGACAACAAAGGTGACAAAGCTGAGACGACAGTGGACGTTGGTACATCACAACTATTACAATCGTGTCATACGATACAATCTCTTCATATAGCGACAACTTATAAACATTGAAGTATCTTGTTCCTACTAAAAGGGTGGTCAGTTATTAGTTCTAATACACCTCTATATTAAAGTAGCATCAGTCCTTCCCCTGGTATTTTTTGTCTCCAGTCTTGTATTCGCTCCACAGCAAGATTGTTCAAGGTTAGTTTCTTGGGCAGATCGGTAAGTCGATTTCGAAAAGAGGTTATCTGCGAGAGTGACGGAAAATACTGTTGTTTCCTAGCCTAACAGGCTGTTATTTGGATCAGATTTTGATTCCTTGTTCCTATAACTTATATGTCCTTGTAATTCCCCGGAGACAACATTGTTTTGATCACTCCTGATGATCTTCTGTTTCCTGGGAGCTGCATGAAGGAGAGAGAGAGGGGATGGTATTGAAGGAGGAATGTATGCATATATCTATGGACCTGTGTAACAAGTATTGCCAGAAGACAAGTCCCCTACCTTGCTGGCGTCAGTGAGTAGTAAAGGCGAGAGGGTATTTCGCTGTCTTGGTAAAGCCGCTGGTGGATGAAAGCACCGTCAGGTGGTCGATTAAAGCACTTACAAGGTCGATTAAGGCACTTGAAGGGTCGATAAAGCCCCTTAAGGTGCAAGAATAGGCGGGGTCACTTGACTCACGTGACTCAGGAGAGGGGATCATGCACAATGAGTATGAATAAAAGCAGAATGACGAGTACCTTTGATTGACCTTTGAAGAATTTCTAGAGTTTCACTACTCTCGGAGCCCGGCTATGGGCCAGACTTGTCTGGTCTGGTGCTTGCCTGGTGAACCAGGCTGTTGCTGCTGTAGGCCCGCTGCCCCACATATCCATCACAGCCTGGTTGATCTGGCACCTTGTGAAGATACTTGTCCAGTTTCCTCTTGAAGACTTCTACACTTGTTCCAGTCGTGTTTCTGATATCTTCTGGTAAGATGTTGAATAGTCTGGGACCCCGGATGTTGATACAGTGTTCCCTTATTGTCCCCACCGCACCCCTGCTCCTTACCGGGGTTATTTTGCACTTCCTCCCATATCTCTCATTCCAGTATGTTATGGCAGTGTGCAGATTTGGGACCAAGCCCTCGAGTGCTTTCCAGGTATATATTATCATGTATCTATCTCTCCTCCGTTCAATGAGTAAATGTTCAAGACTTGAAGGCGTTCCCAGTAATTTAGGTGCTTTACAAGTTCAATATGAGCCGTAAACGTTCTCTGTATTTGTTCCAGCTCTGATATTTCTCCTGCTTTGAACGTCAGCACTGAACAATATTCTAAGTGAGGGAGCACTAGGGATTTGAAGAGTGTCATTATCGGCATCGTTTCCTTTGTTTTGAAAGTTCTCAATGTCCACCTCGCCATCTTCCTGGCTGTCATGATCTTTGTCTTGTTATGGCCTTTAAAAGGAAGGTCACCTGACATAATTATTCCCAGGTCTTTTACGAGTTCCTTACGTTCTATTTGGTGGCCCTCTTGAGTTTTGTATATAGTGCTCCTTTTGAGTTCTTCATTCTTTTCATACCTAAGGAGCTGGAACTTATCACCACTGAACGTCATGTTGTTCTCCACTGCCCACTGGAAAACCCTGTTTATGTCTTCCTGTACTTTTTCAGTGTCCTCTACCGTAGTGACTTTCATGCTTATTTTAGTGTCATTTGCAAATGACGATACAAAAATGTGACGGGTGTTTTTATCTATGTCTGCTATGAGGATGAGAAACAGCAAAGGTGCCAGGACAGTGCCTTGGGGCACTGAGCTTTTTACCTCGCTGATGCTGGATCTTGCTCTGTTTACTGCTACTTTTTGTGTTCTGTGTGTTAGGAAACCGAAAATCCATCTGCCTACCTTCCCCGTAATGCCCATGACCTTCATTTTGTGTGCTATCACTCCATGATCGCATTTGTCAAACGCCTTTGCAAAATCTGTGTAAATCACATCTGCGTTTTGGTCGTCTTCCAGTGCCTCCGTAATTCTGTCATAATGGTTCAGCAGCTGTGACAGACATGATCGTCCTGCTCTAAAACCATGCTGGTTCGGGTTATGTTGGGTGTGCTGGTCCATGAAATTTGTAACCTGCCGTCTCATCACTCTTTCGAAGATTTTTATGATGTGAGAGGTTAGGGCTACTGGTCTGTAATTTTTAGCTAGTGCACTACTAGTGGTACTTTGTACTTTATAAATAGGGCATTCCATGAATCTGGTCCAGGTGCTGAGTAACTGGGCAGGTTATTCATATCTTTTGCGAAATCTATAGGATTTTTAATAATGTTGGTCTACGGGGCCTTCTGCTGGAGTGAAAAATATTTCTGCATTTTCTACCTTGCTGTCATTTAGTGGGTTGCTGAACACCGACTCGTACTGTTCTTTTAGGATTTCACTCATTTCCTGTTCATCGTCAGTATACAAGTCTCCTCTCAGTAGTGGTCCAATTCTACAGGTAGTTCTTAGCTTGGATTTTGCGTAGGAATAGAAATATTTTGGGTTTCTTGTAATATCCTGTATGGTCCTTTGTTCCTTTCGTACTCCTTTGTCAAGCCATAACAGCTTGACAAAGCTCCTGGAGAGCGAAACGTTGCCACAGTAAAATGTCACATTGGTTGCACTTGTGTCCTTTTACTTTACATATTGTCGGTAATTCTACCAAAATATATACACTTCTTCTCTTAGGTACGACATTCTAAGTTTTTGCTCTAATTCACTGATCTCTCGGCTATGACTTATCTTTCCTCTCGTAGCATATTCGTGTTTTTAAGCAGTTCGGTAACCTGTTTTCTTCTTCTGTACCATCTCCTACGCTCTCTCTCTATATCTGATCTTCTTCCTCAATGGTACGTGCTTCATACATACCTTGTATGCTACTCTATTCAGCTTCTCTAGGCACTGGTGGGGATTTAGGGTGCTCATGTCTGATTCCCAGGATATGTCTTATAGCTTTTCGTTTATTTTTTCCAGTCAATTCTATGGTTGTTAACATTTAAACTTACTGATCATCCCGTCTCTATCATTAGTGATGCAGTTTCCTAACCCTGAGTTAATACTCGTTTGAACTTCTATGATGTTATGATCAGATTATATTGTTTTTGTAACTGTTATGTCTCTGATCAGTTCCTTGTTGTTTGTGAACATCAGATCCAGGGTATTTTCATTTCTAGTGGGATCATTTATCTGTTGGTTCAATGAGTACTTTTCACAAAGCCTCATTAGTACCCTGGTATGTGCGTGTTGAGCCAGGATGCTTCCCGGGGATATTTCTGGTATAACATTATGTTGCACCATATTCCATTTTACATGAGAGAGATTTAAATCTCCAGGGAGTGAAATATTTGGTGTGGGATTTTCTAGCCTATCCAGATAGCTATCTATCCTTCTTAGCTGATCTGTGAATTCCTCAGTAGTTGCTGATGGTAGTTTATATACTAGGATGGTATAAACCTTGGTAATAAATACCGACAAGTTGGTTTAGAAAGACACGTAAGCAAACACTATAACATATTTATTAGAAAACGTTTCGGTCCTGGGACCTTGATCACTTCTAACATACAGAGGTAGAAAGACATTATATATAGGCGGAGAGTGAGATGTGACGCACGTGACCTGAGGAATGTCATAAGAACATAAGAATGGAGGAACACTGTAGAAGGCGAGACAGGCAGAGATCTTGCAGTCCGCCTGAATGAAATGCCTCTAACACAGACGATGTAAGGTACGCATGTGTCCTCCACAGAGACTCCACGGGGCATTTGATGAACTGGAATGAGGCACAACTCGTTCTCACCGAACCAGACCTCAGACGCCGACGGTGCCTAGAAGCCTCACTAATCGCCGTCACCGACACTATAGAACGCAACACTGGAAACTACAAAATTTCAAAAACATTGGCATACATGATACTTAAGCAGCACCAACCCAACAACACAGGAGTCACATGATTTCATCGTCTACCCGTCCTCATCATAGGTAGAGGTTGTTTTGATAAGGACCTGCCTCGCATGGGCCAGTTGGCCTTCTACAGTGTTCCTCCATTCTCATGTTCTTATGACATTCCTCAGGTCACGTGCGTCACATCTCACTCTCCGCCTATATATATAATGTCTTTCTACCTCTGTATGTTAGAAGTCATCAAGGTCCCAGGACCGAAACGTTTTCTAATAAATATGTTATAGTGTTTGCTTACGTGTCTTTCTAAACCATATACTAGGATAATTACCAAATTCCTATTTTCAACTTTAATGCTGAGGATTTCTATACCATTCGTAGAGTTCAGCACTTCTGTGCAACATATAGTATCCTTTATATAGATTCCTACTCCTCCCTGTGACCTATTAATTATATCACATCTATACAAGTTATTATTTTCTATCTTTATCTTTCAGTGCAAAGCATCTCTTGTGTGTGTTTCTGTGAATGCTGTAAACATGGCATTCGCTGCTTACCTTGTCGTTTTTATTTGATTTCAGGTCCTGAATATTTGCAAATATGAAGCAGGAATTACCATTTGGGATGTTTTGTTTTGTTGTGTGTTTCGTTAGTACCACCTGGTGATGTACCACCTGGTGATGTACCACCTGGTGATGTACCACTAGTGATGTACCACCTGGTGATGTACCACCTGGTGATGTACCACCTGGTGATGTACCACCTGGTGATGTACCACCTGGTGATGTACCACCTGGTGATGTACCACTAGTGATGTACCACCTGGTGATGTACCACCTAGTGATGTACCACCTGGTGATGTACCACCTGGTGATGTACCACCTGGTGATGTACCACCTGGTGATGTACCACCTGGTGATGTACCACCTGGTGATGTACCACCTGGTGATGTACCACCTAGTGATGTACCACCTGGTGATGTGCCACCTGGTGATGTACCACCTAGTGATGTACCACCTGGTGATGTACCACCTGGTGATGTACCACCTGGTGATGTACCACCTGGTGATGTACCACCTGGTGATGTACCACCTGGTGATGTACCACTAGTGATGTACCACCTGGTGATGTACCACCTAGTGATGTACCACCTGGTGATGTACCACTAGTGATGTACCACCTGGTGATGTACCACCTGGTGATGTACCACCTGGTAATGTACCACCTGGTGATGTACCACCTGGTGATGTACCACCTGGTGATGTACCACCTGGTGATGTACCACCTAGTGATGTACCACCTGGTGATGTGCCACCTGGTGATGTACCACCTAGTGATGTACCACCTGGTGATGTACCACCTGGTGATGTACCACCTGGTGATGTACCACCTGGTGATGTACCACCTGGTGATGTACCACCTGGTGATGTACCACCTGGTGATGTACCACCTGGTGATGTACCACCTGGTGATGTACCACCTAGTGATGTACCACCTGGTGATGTACCACCTGGTGATGTACCACCTGGTGATGTACCACCTGGTGATGTACCACCTAGTGATGTACCACCTGGTGATGTACCACCTGGTGATGTACCACCTGGTGATGTACCACCTGGTATGGCCCTTGATGTGAAAGTTATATATTATAACATCAGCACCAACATTATCATTAACCATTATTATGATTATCATATTTATTATTTTTCAGTATTATTTTATATTAAAATTGCCCAAGAATGGATGGGTATGTGGGTGGTTTGACCCAGGGCAGGGCGTGGGTAGGTCCAGTTCCTTGGATCAAGAGCCCATGACCAGCTTGAAGGCGCTGCCTCTTCAAGAAACAGAAATATGTGAACGAAGATGACATAAGTGAAAATAAGGGTGAAATAAGTTTTGAAATAAGTTCAGAAATATTTTTTTAAATAAGTTCAGAAGTAAGTTTTGAAATAAGTTCAGAAATAGGTTTTGAAATAAATTCAGAAATAGGTTTTGAAATAAGTTCAGAAATAGGTTTTGAAATAAGTTCAGAAATAGGTTTTGAAATAAGTTCAGAAATAGGTTTTGAAATAAGTTCAGAAATAGGTCTTGAAATAAGTTCAGAAATAGGTTTTGAAATAAGTTCAGTAATAGGTTTTGAAATAAGTTCAGAAATAACTTTTGAAATAAGTTCAGAAATAAGTTTTGAAATAAGTTCAGAAATAAGTTTTGAAATAAGTTCAGAAATAAGTCTTGAAATAAATATTGAAATAAGTTCAGAAATAAGTTTTGAAATAAGTTCAGACATAAGTTTTAAAATAAGTTCAGAAATAAGTTTAAAAAGTTTTGAAATAAGTTTTGAAATAAGCCTGAAGTTTGATATAAGTATAAAATACGTTTGATAGGAGTAATAAATACGAGGAGCAACAGTGAATAACCACAGATGTACGATGGGTATCTGTGAAAATAAATGAATAACTGAACGTACGGGTAATTATAATGGACACAACGTCCCAACCCCTGAAACGTGAACCAGCATTAATGTCCAGGATATATGACCGAACTGTGGACAAAAATAAGGCTAATCACCTACCACATCCGATTGCTGGGTGTGAATTACCATGGTTTTATGATTGATATATATATATATATATATATCTATATATATATATATATATATATATATATATATATATATATATATATAATGTCGTGCCGAATAGGCAGAACTTGGGATCTTGGCTTAAATAGCAACGTTCATCTTGCCATATAGGACAAGTGAAAATTTGTGTATGCAATAATTTCGCCAAAATCATTCTGAACCTAACGAAAAAAATATATTTCACTGTGTTTAGTATTAAATTACTGTAAACAAATCTAAAATATATTTAGTTGGGTAGGGCTCAAATAGATTGTTCTTGTTATAATAAGGTTAGGTAAGTTTTCTAAGATACTTTTGGTGCAAAACTAAAATTTTTTACATTAACATTAATGAAAAAAATATATCTTTAAACGTATAAAAGAAAATTTCAGAAAGGACTTAATTTTAAATGAGTTCTTGCTAATTGACCAGTTTTACATATTCGGCACGACATATATATATATATATATATATATATATATATATATATATATATATATATATATATATATATATATATATATAAGAGAAAGTAGAGCTTCGAGGAGTAGATAACAGAATTATTTGTCTGATAGTCTTCTGAAAGTGAATATTGAGAGAGAAAGAGGAGTGTGATGAGGCTTTGGAATAAGATTGTTGGAGGGAGTGATGGAGGGAAGAGGGAGGAGTGATGGGATAAAGAAAACTAATAATGGAGGAAACAGTAAGGGAACAATGGAGGTCAAAGATACAGTGAGAGGTGTGTATCGTTCACGGTATATACACAGAAACAGGTGCACCTTTCTGTGTATATGCATCGAGGGATGTGTGCCCCTCAATATATATACACCTAAATGTGAATATTTCTCAGTGTATACAGAAGTGGAGTGTATATCTGCATATACATCAAGAGGTATGTATATCCCCCGTCAGGTATCCCTGACGGGGGAATATACAGATAACGTGCAGCCACAAAACCTTAGGAACAATTCTGTCCGTCTTGTTTAATCTACAGTGAATTTGACGACGTTTCGGAACCCTGTGACGAGGTTTCAGGATCCTGTGACGACGTCTGGGAACCCTGTGACGACGTCTGGGAACCCTGTGACAACGTCTCGGAACCCTGTGACAGCGTCTCGGTCTGTTATAGACAGAATAGGTAAAATTGGTCAATTAGCAAAAATTATGTCCTTTCTAAAATTTTCTCCTACACGTTACTGTAAAAATTAATAATTTTGTACCAAAAGAATCTTAGAAAACTTACCTAACCTTATAACAAGCTAAATTTAATTTACCGTAAACCAGCAAAATATATTTTAGATAAGTTTACAATAATTTAATAAACATAATGAAATATATTTTTTTCCATTAGGTTCAGAAGGATATTTGCAAAATTATTGCATACACAAATTTTCATTTGCCTTATTTGGCAAGAAGAGCGCTCCTATTTAAGCCAAAATCGCAAGTTTTACGTATTCGGCACGACATATATGTATATATATTAATGTACCCACGAACGAGTGGTATTGATCAATAACAACACTGCGACTAGCCAAGGACAGTCCTGGGCTAGTCGCAGTGTTGTTGTATATATATATATATATATATATATATATATATATATATATATATATATATATATATATATATATATATGTCGTGCCGAATAGGCAGAACTTGCGATCTTGGCTTAAATAGCAACGCTCATCTTGCCATATAGGACAAGTGAAAATTTGTGTATGCAATAATTTCGCCAAAATAATTCTGAACCTAACGAAAACAATATATTTCACTGTGTTTGTTTAGTATTAAATTATTGTAAACAAATCTAAAATATATTTAGTAAGGTTAGGCTAAAATAAATTGTTCTTGTTATAATAAGGTTAGGTAAGTTTTCTAAGATTCTTTTGGTGCAAAATTAAAGTTTTTTACATTACCATTAATTAAAAAAATATATATTTAAACGTATAAGAGAAAATTTCAGAAAGGACTTAATTTTAAATGAGTTCTTGCTAATTGACCAGTTTTACATATTCGGCACGACATATATATATATATATATATATATATATATATATATATATATATATATATATATATATATATATATATATATTATTTTTTTATTATCACACTGGCCGATTCCCACCAAGGCAGGGAGGCCCGAAAAAGAAAAACTTTCACCATCATTCACTCCACTGTCTTGCCAGAAGGGTGCTTTACACTACAGTTTTTAAGCTGCAACATTAACACCCCTCTTTCAGAGTGCAGGCACTGTACTTCCCATCTCCAGGACTCAAGTCCGGCCTGCCGGTTTCCCTGAACCCCTTCATAAATGTTACTTTTCTCGCACCCCAACAGCACGTCAAGTATTAGAAACCATTTTTCTCCATTCACTCCTATCAAACACGCTCACGCATGCCTGCTGGAAGTCCAAGCCCCTCGCACACAAAACCTTCTTTATCCCCTCCCTCCAACCTTTCCTAGGCCGGCCTTCCTTCCACTACAGACTGATACATTCTTGAAGTCACTCTGTTTCGCTTCATTCTCTCTACATGTCCGAACCATCTCAACAACCCTTCCTCAGCCCTCTGGACAACAGTTTTGGTAATCCCGCACCTCCTCCTAACTTCCAAACTACGAATTCTCTGCATTATATTCACACCACACATTGCCCTCAGACATGACATCTCCACTGCCTCCAGCCTTCTCCTCGCTGCAACATTCATGACCCATGCTTCACACCCATATAAGAGCGTTGGTAAAACTATACTCTCATACATTCCCCTCTTTGCCTCCAAGGACAAAGTTCTTTGTCTCCACAGAATCCTAAGTGCACTGCTCAACCTTTTCCCCTCATCAATTCTATGATTCACCTCATCTTTCATAGACCCATCCGCTGACACGTCCACTCCCAAATATCTGAATACATTCACCTCCTCCATACTCTCTCCCTCCAATCTGATATCCAATCTTTCATCACCTAATCTTTTTGTTATCCTCATAACCTTACTCTTTCCTGTATTCACTTTTAATTTTCTTCTTTTGCACACCCTACCAAATTCATCCACCAATCTCTGCAACTTCTCTTCAGAATCTCCCAAGAGCACAGTGTCATCAGCAAAGAGCAACTGTGACAACTCCCACTTTATGTGTGATTAATATCTTTTAACTCCACGCCTCTTGCCAAGACATTCGCATTTACTTCTCTTACAACCCCGTCTATAAATATATTAAACAACCACGGTGACATCATACATCCTTGTCTAAGGCCTACTTTTACTGGGAAATAATTTCCCTCTTTCCTACATACTCTAACTTGAGCCTCACTATCCTCGTAAAAACTCTTCACTGCTTTCAGTAACCTACCTCCTACACCATACACCTGCAACATCTGCCACATTGCCCCCCTATCCACCCTGTCATACGCCTTTTCCAAATCCATAAATGTCACAAAGACCTCTTTAGCCTTATCTAAATACAATTCACTTATATGTTTCTCTGTATACACCTGGTCCACACACCCCCTACCTTTCCTAAAGCCTCCTTGTTCATCTGCTATCCTGTTCTCCGTCTTACTCTTAATTCTTTCAGTAATAACTCTGCCATACACTTTACCAGGTATACTCAACAGACTTATCCCCCTATAATTTTTGCACTCTCTTTTGACCCCTTTGCCTTTATACAAAGGAACTATGCATGCTCTCTGCCAATCCCTAGGTACCTTACCCTCTTCCATACATTTATTAAATAATTGCACCAACCACTCCAAAACTATATCCCCACCTGCTTTTAACATTTCTATCTTTATCCCATCAATCCCGGCTGCCTTACCCCCTTTCATTTTACCTACTGCCTCACGAACTTCCCCCACACTCACAACTGGCTCTTCCTCACTCCTACAAGATGTTATTCCTCCTTGCCCTATACACGAAATCACAGCTTCCCTATCTTCATCAACATTTAACAATTCCTCAAAATATTCCCTCCATCTTCCCAATACCTCTAACTCTCCATTTAATAACTCTCCTCTGCACTCTGAAGGAGGGGTGTTAATGTTGCAGTTTAAAAACTGTAGTGTAAAGCACCCTTCTGGCAAGACAGTGATGGAGTGAATGATGGTGAAAGTTTTTCTTTTTCGGGCCACCCTGCCTTGGTGGGAATCGGCCGGTGTGATAATAAAAAAAAAAAAAAATAAATCCATTTGTTCTCTAGGCTTCCTTAACTTGTTAATCTCACTCCAAAACTTTTTCTTATTTTCAACAAAATTTGTTGATAACATCTCACCCACTCTCTCATTTGCTCTCTTTTTACATTGCTTCACCACTCTCTTAACCTCTCTATTTTTCTCCATGTACTCTTCCCTCCTTGCATCACTTCTACTTTGTAAAAACTTCTCATATGCTAACTTTTTCTCTCTTACTACTCTCTTTGCATCATCATTCCACCAATCGCTCCTCTTCCCTCCCGCACCCACTTTCCTGTAACCACAAACTTCTGCTGAACACTCTAACACTACATTTTTAAACCTACCCCATACCTCTTCGACCCCATTGCCTGTGCTCTCATTAGCTCATCTATCCTCCAATAGCTGTTTATATCTTACCCTAACTGCCTCCTCTTTTAGTTTATAAACCTTCACCTCTCTCTTCCCTGATGCTTCTATTCTCCTTGTATCCCATCTACCTTTTACTCTCAGTGTAGCTACAACTAGAAAGTGATCTGATATATCTGTGACCCCTCTTTAAACATGTACATCCTGAAGTCTACTCAACAGTCTTTTATCTACCAATACATAATCCAACAAACTACTGTCATTTCGCCCTACATCATATCTTGTATACTTATTTATCCTCTTTTTCTTAAAATATGTATTACCTGTAACTAAACCCCTTTCTATACAAAGTTCAATCAAAGGGCTCCCATTATCATTTACACCTGGCACCCCAAACTTACCTACCACACCCTCTCTAAAAGTTTCTCCTACTTTAGCATTCAGGTCCCCTACCACAATTACTCTCTCACTTGGTTCAAAGGCTCCTATGCATTCACTTAACATCTCCCAAAATCTCTCTCTCTCTCCTCTACATTCCTCTCTTCTCCAGGTGCATACACGCTTATTATGACCCACTTTTCGCATCCAACCTTTACTTTAATCCACATAATTCTTGAATTTACACATTCATATTCTCTTTTCTCCTTCCATAACTGATCCTTCAACATTACTGCTACCCCTTCCTTTGCTCTAACTCTCTCAGATACTCCAGATTTAATCCCATTTATTTCCCCCCACCGAAATTCCCCTTCCCCCTTCAGCTTTGTTTCGCTTAGGGCCAGGACATCCAACTTCTTTTCATTCATAACATCAGCAATCATCTGTTTCTTGTCATCCGCACTACATCCACGCACATTTAAGCATCCCAGTTTTATAAAGTTTTTCTTCTTCTCTTGTTTAGTAAATGTCTACAGGAGAAGGGGTTACTAGCCCATTGCTCCCGGCATTTTAGTCGCCTCATACGGCACGCATGGCTTACGGAGGAAAGATTCTTTTCCACTTCCCCATGGACAATAGAAGAAATAAAGAAGAACAAGAGCTATTTAGAAAAAGGAGAAAAACCTAGATGTATGTATATATATATGCATGTGCGTGTCTGTGAAGTGTGACCAAAGTGTAAGTAGGAGTAGCAAGATATCCCTGTTATCTAGCGTGTTTATGAGACAGAAAAAGAAACCAGCAATCCTACCATCATGCAAAACAGTTACAGGTTTCTGTTTCACAGTCATCTGGCAGGACGGTAGTACTTCCCTGGGTGGTTGCTGTCTACCAACCTACTACATATATATATTATATATATATATATTATATATATGTATATATATATATATATGTATATATGTATATATTATATATATGTGTATATATATATATATATGTATATGCAATAAGATCACAGTAAACAGGTGATTTCAAAATATGCAAAACAACCACTCTGAAAGAATAGAGAAATTCCAAGCGCTTTCGTGACTACTCACATTATCAAGGAACTATGAAAGTAAAGCATCCAAGGAAGCTATATAAGGGGTCTGGCCAGCACCTCACTATCAGATCCCACAACGGTTAAACACGTGACGCGCGCCGACCCAACTTGGATTGGTCCTTTGCACAACTCACCCACAAACTATTCTACCCAAGAAAATTTAAAAATTATTATTGTCCAGTGTATTATTAAATTCTTCCCAAATTCTATTAATTATAAATGGATCTAATTTATATAAACCATTTATATAAACTGCTTTTTATGAAACAAGATTCAATTATATTCCTGTCGACCATGGACTTGCTTGGTACTACTTTCTCAACTTTTTGAAAATCAATTGGATGGTTAAAATCTCTTAAATGAATAAATAGAGCATTGGAATCTTGTCCAGTTCTAATGCTATATTTATGTTGTTTTAATCTTAGTTCGAGATTTTTACCAGTTTGACCGTAATAAACTTTATCGCAAATTTTACAAGGAATCTTATAGACACATCCATCAGCATTTTGGGGGGAATTCTTTATCAAAAGTTTTTTTACTGTATCAAGATTTTTAAATACAACTTTAATATTAAAAGTCTTAAGAAGAGAAGGCATATCAACCAAGTTTTCATGGTAAGGGAGAACCAACATATTTTTAGTTGAATAAGGCTGGTTGTCCCTTTTTGGATTGTAAAAAGTATTTCTAGCAACTTTAAAAGATTTATCAATTACATTTCTTGGGTATTTTAAATCATTACCTATTTCATAAATTTTGCATATATATATATATATATATATATATATATATATATATATATATATATATATATATTCACACACAGTGGAATCTCTGGTCACGAACGCTTCCAAACACGAACAAATCGGTTCGCGACCAAAAAATTCGCCAAATTTTTGCATCTGATCACGAATACTTTGAATCAGACCTTCATGGGGAGGAGAAAGCTGCTTGGGAAGCATTCAAGTTGGTGGCGAAGGAATTTCTCGGAAACAGAAGGAAGGCAACTGTGAAGAATTGGTGGAAAACCTCATCAAGACTTACAAGAACATGGGATGTAACATGCCACTTAAAATCCACCTTTTGGACTCACATTTAGACATTTTTTCCAGCGAACTGAGAGGCAGTTAGTGACGAACATGGTGAAAGGTTTCACCAAGATATTTCAATCATGGAAAAATGGTACCAGGGCAAATATGGCACAAGAATACTTGCAGAATATTGCAGGACATTGCCAAGAGATGATTCATCAGCCCACTATAAGCGTCAAGCAAAAAGGCAGAGAGTAGGTAGGGCAGAGAGTAGGTACGGAAGATAATAGGTACGGCAGAGAGTAGGTACGGCAGAGAGTAGGTACGGCAGAGAGCAGGTACGGCAGAGAGCAGGTACAGCAGAGAGTATTTACGGATTAGAGTTTAAAACATACTGACACATATTGTACGTTATAATCAAATAATCAAATATTACATGTCTCGTATCTTTAAACCTATAACCAATAAACATTCTTCAGGGTGATATTTGGATTCACGACATAAAAATACATAAGAATTAACTAATCTCATTTAAGAATCATACAATATCTCAAAAATTGTTGGTGGCCTGGTGGTTAACGCTCTCGCTTCACACGGTGAGGGCCTGGGTTCGATTCCCAGCCAGAGTAGAAACATTGGACGTGTTTCTTTCCACCTGTTGTCTATGTTCCCCATCAGTAAAATGGGTACCTGGGTGTTAGTCGACTGGTGTGGGTCGCATCCTGGGACACTGACCTAAGGAGGCCTGGTCACAGACCGGGCCGCGGGGGCGTTGACCCCCGGAACTCTCTCCAGGTAACTCCAGGTACTCCAGGTCATCTTGTGTTTACATTTCTACTGTCTTCAGTATGTATTGATAAAGCCACTGGATGACGATACGTCTACAAGATACGTCTACAGTAAGGATACCCAGATATTGCACATGTATCTAAATGTTCATCGTGTCGGTATTGTATATCTTACATGTACTAGTTGAGAGTGCACTTAAGGGATCAGTATGTTCACTTAAGGAGAGAAACCAAAAGAGGAATAAGAAAAGTCAAGGAAATTATGAAATTAAAGTTGCTAAGGAGTCAAAATTCTTTCCAAAATGTTTCTGTTTGGTATATACGAATAAGATTACATAAGAAATAGGCCCACTTAAAAGATAGGCCTACTTAAAAGATAGGCCTACTTAAAAGATAGTCCTATTTAAAAGATAGGCCTACTTAAAAGATAGGCCTACTTAAAAGATAGGCCTACTTAAAAGATAGACCTACTTAAAATATAGGCCTACTTAAAAGTAACACGCGTCATCTGACTGTCAGTGACAAGAACATGTGCTCAGTCTTTAACATTTATTTCCTCTCTATTTTCAAGCAGGAAGATACAGGTAAAATTCCAGAAATCAATAATTATAATAGGTCAGGTGAAAATGGGTCTTGTAAGATCAGTCACTAGTGACTTGGTTCTCAGACAGACAGATTAAAACTAAATAAATCACCGGGCCATGATGAAGTGTTTTCAAGGGATCTGAAAGACTGCAAAGAAGAACTTAGCAAACCCATTAGCTCGTCTTTTCAACCAATCACTGCAGTCGGGTATCTTACCGAATAAACGGAAAAAAGTAGTGGGAGGCAGGTTTCTAGCTTTGAATTATAGAACAGTCATGCGGTTCTGTATGACCCTAGTGGGTTTAACGCATTTTTTCTGCAGTAAAATATACGATAATGTATATATGGTCTTCAGCAAGGTCTCTGATAGTTCCACACAGAATGTTGGAGAAAGTATATCGGCACATGGAATAACAGGAAAAAATATTCTGGGTCGAGGCGTGGTTGACAGATAAGCAAATGAGTTTCCATAATGGGGAGAAAATCAGACAGGTAACGTGGTACGGATGGTGTGTCACAGGGATCAGTACTTGGCTCCTGGTTGTTCGCAGTGTACATAAACGACACTTAAGGGAATAAATTATGACGTTAAGTAAATCTGCTGATGACAGTACAAGAGACAGTCAGATGAATTCTGTGATCTGGAAACGTTGATGCTGTGTTCAGAGAAGTGGCTTTTTCATGAACAAGACACATGGGCAGCTTCTGGGTACCATTGTTTTCCCCTGGTTGTCTTTAAGAGGGAGCTGGACAGATACCTAAAGTCAGTGCCGGATCAGCCGGGCTGTGGTTCGTACGTTGGACTGCGTGCGGCCAGCAGTATCAGCCTCGTTATCAGGCCCTGATCTACTGGGAGGCCTGGTCGTGGACCGGGCCGCGGGGGCGTTGATCCCCGGAATGCCCTCCAGGTAGACTCCGGGCAGGTAGACGTCTCGCCATCTAGTGGCCTTACCAATACAATACATGGACAAGATAGAATTGTATATAGCAGATAGTGGAAGATGAGGTAATCAGTCCCTCATCCATGGAGCAGGTGATGAACACAGCAGCCTTGAAGAATGTAAAGCACAGGCTTCTTTAGGATTATGCAGCGCATACAGGATAGACGTAAATGCTCCGGGAAACAACGAGGAAGACGTTGATCCCATGCATCGACAATCATTCTTACAAAGATCGGCTGAAGGCCCTGAATTGGTGCACTCGGAAGAGGCCTAGAATGTGGGAGGATATCATTGAAGCATACGAATGGAAAACAGAAATAAGAAAATTGGATATAAATAATGTTTTTACGATATCTAACCAAGACAAGACTCACAGCAATAATAATAAATAAACATTTTGATGTCTACCAGTACATGTACAAGGTATACAGTCCATAGTTGACATCAATGACATGCTACTGTATAGAAAGCCGCTTGTTATGCTGAGCATTTCCCACAAATTAGGTCAGTTTTGTCCCAGGATGCGACCCACACTAGTCGACTAGCACCCAGGTACCCATTTTACTGATGGGGAACAGACAACCGGTGTAAAAAAATACGCCCAATGTTTCTACCCTCGCCGGGAATCGAACCCGGACACTCGCCATGGGAAGCGAGAGCTTTATCCACCAGGTCACAGGGCCTGGATTAAAGATGGAAAAAACTAGATACAGAGAGTATATAGAAAAGCGTTAATTTGGCAATAGAGTTGTGAATGTGTGTAACAAACGCTCACGGAGCATCATTGAAGCGAGAACTTTGTGTAGCCTTAAAACGAGAGAGTGGGGTTGAGTTAAACATGTCTAGCATGGGCCAGTAGGCCTGCTGCAGTGCTCCTCCATACTTGTATTCTCAAGAATAGGTGTGATGAGGCCCACGAGGCCAGAAATCAGTGATGCTGATAAAAGTGGTCTAGGAGGCGGGGCCAGGAGCTGAGTATCGACCCCTGCAAGCACAATTCAACGATAACTGGTACTGTGATACCGACAAGATCCGGAAAACGACACTTATTAAACGAAACGTTCTGCCACGAGTAGCCTCTTCAGTCCTAATGAAGCGAGCGGCTTGAAGCAGCCACTAGTGGCGAAACGTTTCCTTTAATTAATGTCCTGAACCGTATATAAGTGTTTTTCCACACATCTCAGCTAGTACAACTCCGCGAGTACAACTCAACGAGTACAACTCAGCGAGTACAACTCCGCGAGTACAACTCAACGAGTACAACTCAGCGAGGACAACTCAGCTAGTACAACTCAGCGAGTACAACTCAGCGAGTACAACTCAGCGAGTACAACTCAGCGAGTACAACTCAGCGAGTACAACTCAGCGAGTACACACCGTTGAAAACTAAAAAGACCGACCGGCTCGCTAAAAGTCGATTTCTACACACCCTCCGTTCCGTTGTTTCACTGCTCCAATCTTTGTAACCCATCCCACAATCTTTTCCCCTCTCCACCGTCTACCCCCCTCTCCCCCTACCCACCCCACGACCCTCAACCTCCTGCTCCTCTCCCCTCTCCATCAAATTTTTGACCAGGGGAAGTGAGGGAGCGACCGAGATATGCGTTCTCACAGTCTGGTTGCTGGTTGCTGGTTGCTTCGTTCACTCACTGTGTTCGCTTTCTCTTGCGGGAGAGAGCACGTCACTCGTTGAGTCGTGAAAACTGTTTACCTTTGTTTACATCAGCTGTTTACACTTTACACCTATTTGTATCCTATGCTGAGATTCTTTGTACTGTGAATAATTTTTATACTGGTGCCGTTTACATCGGTTATTATTATCTACACCTCTTCGATATCATTGTTTACAGCGGTCATCGTTGCAATTTACAGCTGTTTGATATCACTGTTTACAGCGGCTATTTACTGCTGTTGATGCCACTGTTTACAGTTGTTATTTACAGCTCTTGATATCACTGTTTGCAGCTGTTATTGTTGCTATTAACAGCTGTTGGTATTGCTTACAGCGGTTGTTACTATTAACAGCTGTTATATCACTATTTATAGAAGTTATTACTTACAGCTGTTGATATCACTGTTTACAGTGGTTATTGCTGCTGTGTACATCTCTTGACATCACTGTTTACTTTATCACATTTTACAGCTGTTAATGCCAATGTTTACAGACGTTGATTAACTGTTTACAGCTGTTTTTACAGGAGTTAATGTTTACCACTGTTGATGATACTTGTGTTTACATTTGTTAATATCACTATAGCTATTGTCACCGTTTACAACTGTTGATGTCAATGTTTTCAACACCTGATTTAACTGTTTACAGCTATTAATGTCGCTGTTTAGAGCTGTTGTTTTCACAGCATTTAACGTTACAGCTTACAGTTGCTGATATCACTGTTTACAGCTATTGATATCACTGTTTAGCGCCATTGGTATCACTGTTTATAGTTGTTTACAGCCGTTGTCATGTTTACAACAGTTGCTGCCCCAGTTAACGGCTGTTTACAACTAATGATGTTACAAGACTCACGAAATCGTAATGACACGATTGCAAACAAAACCATACCACGGGCGGGATTTGAACCCGCGGCCAGAGAGTCTCAAAACTCCAGACCGTCGCGTTAGCCACTGTTGTCATTGTACAGCTGTTGCTGTCACCGTTTACTGCTGTTAATGTTTTGGTTATCCAGTTTTGATATCTCCGAGTGCAACTGACGATATTTCCGAGTGCAACTGATGATATTCCCGAGTGCAACTGATGATATTCCCGAGTGCAACTGATGATATTCCCGAGTGCAACTGATGATATTCCCGAGTGCAACTGATGATATTTCCGAGTGCAACTGATGGTATTTCCGAGTGCAACTGATGGTATTTCCGAGTGCAACTGATGATATTCCCGAGTGCAACTGATGGTATTTCCGAGTGCAACTGATGATATTCCCGAGTGCAACTGATGATATTCCCGAGTGCAACTGATGGTATTTCCGAGTGCAACTGATGATATTCCCGAGTGCAACTGATGATATTCCCGAGTGCAACTGATGATATTCCCGAGTGCAACTGATGATATCCCTGAGTGCAACTGATATCCCCGAGTGCAACTGATGATATCCCTGAGTGCAACTGATATCCCCGAGTGCAACTGATGATATCCCCGAGTGCAACTGATGATATTCCCGAGTGCAACTGATGATATTCCCGAGTGCAACTGATGATATCCCCGAGTGCAACTGATGATATCCCCGAGTGCAACTGATGATATCCCCGAGTGCAACTGATGATATTCCCGAGTGCAACTGATGATATTCCCGAGTGCAACTGATGATATCCCCGAGTGCAACTGATGATATTCCCGAGTGCAACTGATGGTATTCCCGAGTGCAACTGATGATATCCCCGAGTGCAACTGATGATATTCCCGAGTGCAACTGATGATATCCCCGAGTGCAACTGATGATATTCCCGAGTGCAACTGATGATATCCCCGAGTGCAACTGATGATATTCCCGAGTGCAACTGATGATATCCCCGAGTGCAACTGATGATATCCCCGAGTGCAACTGATGATATCCCGAGTGCAACTGATGATATTCCCGAGTGCAACTGATGATATTCCCGAGTGCAACTGATGATATTCCCGAGTGCAACTGATGATATTCCCGAGTGCAACTGATGATATCCCTGAGTGCAACTGATATCCCCGAGTGCAACTGATGATATCCCCGAGTGCAACTGATGATATTCCCGAGTGCAACTGATGATATCCCTGAGTGCAACTGATATCCCCGAGTGCAACTGATGATATCCCCGAGTGCAACTGATGATATTCCCGAGTGCAACTGATGATATCCCCGAGTGCAACTGATGATATTCCCGAGTGCAACTGATGATATCCCCGAGTGCAACTGATGATATCCCCGAGTGCAACTGATGATATTCCCGAGTGCAACTGATGATATCCCCGAGTGCAACTGATGATATTCCCGAGTGCAACTGATGATATTCCCGAGTGCAACTGATGATATTCCCGAGTGCAACTGATGATATTCCCGAGTGCAACTGATGATATTCCCGAGTGCAACTGATGGTATTTCCGAGTGCAACTGATGGTATTTCCGAGTGCAACTGATGATATCCCCGAGTGCAACTGATGGTATTTCCGAGTGCAACTGATGATATTCCCGAGTGCAACTGATGATATCCCCGAGTGCAACTGATGGTATTTCCGAGTGCAACTGATGATATCCCTGAGTGCAACTGATGATATTCCCGAGTGCAACTGATGATATTCCCGAGTGCAACTGATGATATTCCCGAGTGCAACTGATGATATTCCCGAGTGCAACTGATGATATCCCTGAGTGCAACTGATATCCCCGAGTGCAACTGATGATATCCCCGAGTGCAACTGATGATATTCCAGAGTGCAACTGATGATATTCCCGAGTGCAACTGATGATATCCCCGAGTGCAACTGATGATATTCCAGAGTGCAACTGATGATATTCCCGAGTGCAACTGATGATATCCCTGAGTGCAACTGATATCCCCGAGTGCAACTGATGGTATTTCCGAGTGCAACTGATGATATTCCCGAGTGCAACTGATGATATCCCCGAGTGCAACTGATGATATTCCAGAGTGCAACTGATGATATTCCCGAGTGCAACTGATGATATCCCTGAGTGCAACTGATATCCCCGAGTGCAACTGATGATATCCCCGAGTGCAACTGATGATATCCCCGAGTGCAACTGATATCCCCAAGTGCAACTGGTGATATCCCCGAGTGCAGCTGATATCCCCGAGTGCAACTGATGATATCCCCAAGTGCAACAGATATCCCCGAGTGCAACTGATGAGATCCCGAGTGCAACTGATGATATCCCCGAGTGCAACTGATGATATCCCCGAGTGCAACTGATGATATCCCCGAGTGCAACTGATATACCCGAGTGCAACTGATGATATCCCCGAGTGCAACTGATGATATCCCCGAGTGCAACTGATGATATCCCGAGTGCAACTGATATCCCCGAGTGCAACTGATGATATCCCCGAGTGCAACTGATGGTATCCCGAGTGCAACTGATGATATCCCCGAGTGCAGCTGATGATATCCCCGAGTGCAACTGATGATATCCCCGAGTGCAACTGATGATATCCCCGAGTGCAACTGATGATATCCCCGAGTGCAACTGATGATATCCCCGAGTGCAACTGATGATATCCCCGAGTGCAACTGATGATATCCCCGAGTGCAACTGATGATATCCCCGAGTGCAACTGATGATATCCCCGAGTGCAACTGATGATATCCCCGAGTGCAGCTGATTATATCTCCGAGTGCAACTGATGATATCCCCGAGTGCAACTGATGATATCCCCGAGTGCAACTGATGATATCCCCGAGTGCAACTGATGATATCCCCGAGTGCAACTGATGATATCCCCGAGTGCAACTGATGATATCCCCGAGTGCAACTGATGATATCCCCGAGTGCAGCTGATTATATCTCCGAGTGCAACTGATGATATCCCCGAGTGCAACTGATGATATCCCCGAGTGCAACTGATGATATCCCCGAGTGCAACTGATGATATCCCCGAGTGCAGCTGATTATATCCCCGAGTGCAACTGATGATATCCCCGAGTGCAACTGATGATATCCCCGAGTGCAACTGATGATATCCCCGAGTGCAACTGATGATATCCCCGAGTGCAACTGATGATATCCCCGAGTGCAACTGATGATATCCCCGAGTGCAACTGATGATATCCCCGAGTGCAACTGATGATATCCCCGAGTGCAACTGATGATATCCCCGAGTGCAGCTGATTATATCTCCGAGTGCAGCTGATTATATCCCCGAGTGCAACTGATGATATCCCCGAGTGCAACTGATGATATCCCCGAGTGCAACTGATGATATCCCCGAGTGCAACTGATGATATCCCCGAGTGCAACTGATGATATCCCCGAGTGCAACTGATGATATCCCCGAGTGCAGCTGATGATATCCCGAGTGCAACTGATGATATCCCCGAGTGCAACTGATGATATCCCCGAGTGCAACTGATGATATCCCCGAGTGCAACTGATGATATCCCCGAGTGCAACTGATGATATCCCCGAGTGCAGCTGATTATATCCCCGAGTGCAACTGATGATATCCCCGAGTGCAACTGATGATATCCCCGAGTGCAACTGATGATATCCCCGAGTGCAACTGATGATATCCCCGAGTGCAACTGATGATATCCCCGAGTGCAACTGATGATATCCCGAGTGCAACTGATGATATCCCGAGTGCAACTGATGATATCCCCGAGTGCAGCTGATTATATCTCCGAGTGCAACTGATGATATCCCCGAGTGCAGCTGATTATATCTCCGAGTGCAACTGATGATATCCCCGAGTGCAGCTGATTATATCCCCGAGTGCAACTGATGATATCCCCGAGTGCAACTGATGATATCCCGAGTGCAACTGATGATATCCCCGAGTGCAACTGATGATATCCCCGAGTGCAACTGATGATATCCCGAGTGCAACTGATGATATCCCGAGTGCAACTGATGATATCCCCGAGTGCAACTGATGATATCCCGAGTGCAACTGATGATATCCCCGAGTGCAACTGATGATATCCCCGAGTGCAACTGATGATATCCCCGAGTGCAACTGATGATATCCCCGAGTGCAACTGATGATATCCCCGAGTGCAACTGATGATATCCCCGAGTGCAACTGATGATATCCCCGAGTGCAACTGATGATATCCCCGAGTGCAACTGATGATATCCCCGAGTGCAACTGATGATATCCCCGAGTGCAACTGATGATATCCCCGAGTGCAACTGATGATATCCCCGAGTGCAACTGATGATATCCCGAGTGCAACTGATGATATCCCCGAGTGCAACTGATGATATCCCCGAGTGCAACTGATGATATCCCCGAGTGCAACTGATGATATCCCCGAGTGCAACTGATGATATCCCCGAGTGCAACTGATGATATCCCCGAGTGCAACTGATGATATCCCCAAGTGCAGCTGATTATATCTCCGAGTGCAACTGATGATATCCCCGAGTGCAGCTGATGATATCCCCGAGTGCAACTGATGATATCCCCGAGTGCAACTGATGATATCCCCGAGTGCAACTGATGATATCCCCGAGTGCAACTGATGATATCCCCGAGTGCAACTGATGATATCCCGAGTGCAACTGATGATATCCCCGAGTGCAGCTGATTATATCCCCGAGTGCAACTGATGATATCCCCGAGTGCAACTGATGATATCCCCGAGTGCAACTGATGATATCCCGAGTGCAACTGATGATATCCCGAGTGCAACTGATGATATCCCCGAGTGCAACTGATGATATCCCGAGTGCAACTGATGATATCCCCGAGTGCAACTGATGATATCCCCGAGTGCAACTGATGATATCCCCGAGTGCAACTGATGATATCCCCGAGTGCAACTGATGATATCCCGAGTGCAACTGATGATATCCCCGAGTGCAGCTGATGATAACCCCGAGTGATATCAGTTTTATGTTCCCGTTCACAGCACCTGATATCCATTCATTCATGGTTACGTCCACATGTACAGTTGGTGACGACCTCATTTACAGCTGGTTACGTCATTATTTACAACTGGCTACTGCCTTATTTACAGCTGGTTACGTCTTCATTTACAGCTGGTGACCTCATTTACAGCTAGTGACTAACTCATTTACAGCTAGTGATGCCCTTATTTACAGTTCATTGACAGCTAGTGACGCTTTTATTTTCAGCTCATTTACAGCTGGTGACATCTACTGCTGATGACGTCCTCATTCACAGCTGGTAACGATCTCATCTACAGTTGGTGACGGCCTCATTTACGGCTGGTGACGACCTCATTTATCAGATATAGCTGGTGATGACCTCATTTACTGCTAGTGACAGGCTCCTTTACAGCTAGTGACGGCCTCATTTACAGTTGGTGACGACCTCATTTGCAGCTGGTAACATTTGCAGCTAGTGACACCCTCATTTACAGCCAGTGACCACTTCATTTACAGCTAGTGACACCCTCATTTTTAGCTGCTGACATTTATTGCTAGTGACGATCTCATTAACAGATGGCAAGAGCCTCATTTACAGCTAGTGACGACCTATTTACAGCTGGTGACGACCTCATTTTCAGTTGGTGACATTTACAGCTAGTTGCGACCTCATTTACAGCTAGTGACGACTCCATTTACAGCTGATGGCTTCATTTACAACTAGTGACGACTAATCTGCAGCTAGTGTCGACCTCATTTGCAACTGATGACATAGCTAGTGGAGAGCTCATTTACAGCTAGTGACAATCTCATTTGCAGCTGGTGACATTTACTGTTAATGACCTCATTTACAGCTGGTGACCTCATTTACAGCTGGTGACCTCATTTACAGCTGGTGACCTCATTTACAGCTTGTGACGCTCTCACAGCTGGATACATTTGCACCTAGTGACCTCATTTACAGCTAGGGACGACCTCATTTACAGCTGATGACGACCTCATTTACAGCTGACCTCATTTACAGCTGGTGACGACCTCATTTGCAGCTGGTGACACTCGTTTGCCTCTGTTGATCACATGCGCGTTCTTCAGCATCCTCAAATCGGACCGAAACGTCGTCGTAAGACTTTGTCAATGGTCCAAGTCGGACCGAAACGTCGTCGTAAGCTTCTGTCTTTTATGTGCGGGTTATTTGTGTATTGTGTATAAATCCGTTATCATTGGTTTGAGTTCCTCGCTATTACTACTGTTCCTAAATCTCTGTTAATACACTGGCAGCTCTTAATTACTTTGTTAGCTGCTAATTATGCAATTAGGCATCTTTAAATACCCATGTTTATGACTTTTAAGTATGTTAGATACGGCTTGTGCTGGTATCTGTATTAATTAGTTATGTGTTGGTATGACACCAGTACCAGTGTCAGTTTGTTGATAATGATCCTAGTAAACACATTGTATCTTACTGAGGTTGATAATACCTTGTTTGTTTGCTGCAAACAAACTAGGCGCTCTTTAGAAGTCGTGTTTGAAGAGTTAAATACCGTTGTTGGCTGCTGTTTGTTGATGCACATTCTTTGCTACTGTTAATGTTGCTTACCGCTCCACCTCGTTTGTTACTGTTGTTTAGAGAGACACCTTGTTTGCTACTTTTGATACTGTTTATGGAGGCACATTGGTTGCTATTGTTGATACTGTTGTTTACAGAGGCACATTGATACTGTTTACAGAAGCACATTGCTACTATTTACAGAGGTACATTGTTTGCTACTATTATTTACAGAGGCACATTGTTTGCTACTGTTTACAGAGGTACATTGTCACTGTTGTTTACAGAGGTACATTGATTGCGACTTTTGTTTACAGAGGTACATTGATTGCTACTTTTCTTAACAGAGGTACATTGCTACTGTTGTTTACAGAGGTACATTGATTGCTACTTTTGTTTACAGAGGTACATTGCTACTGTTATTTGCAAAGGTACATTGCTACTGTTGTTTACAGGGGTACATTGCTACTGTTGTTTACAGAGGCCCATTGCTACTGTTTACAGACGTACATTGCTACTGTTTACAGAGACACATTGTTTGCTACTGTTGTTTACAGAGGTACATTGTTTGCTACTGTGGTTTATAAAGACACATTGTTACTGTTGTTTACAGAGGCACATTGCTACTGTTGTTTACAGAGGCACATTGCTACTGTTGTTTACAGAGGCACATTGCTACTGTTGTTTACAGAGGCACATTGCTACTGTTGTTTACAGAGGCACATTGCTACTGTTGTTTACAGAGGCACATTTCTACTGTTGTTTACAGAGGCACATTGCTACTGTTGTTTACAGAGGCACATTGCTACTGTTGTTTACAGAGGCACATTGCTACTGTAGTTTACAGAGGCACATTGCTACTGTTGTTTACAGAGGCACATTGCTACTGTTGTTTACAGAGGCACATTGCTACTGTAGTTTACAGAGGCACATTGCTACTGTTGTTTACAGAGGCACATTGCTACTGTTGTTTACAGAGGCACATTGCTACTGTAGTTTACAGAGGCACATTGCTACTGTTGTTTACAGAGGCACATTGCTACTGTTGTTTACAGAGGCACATTGTTTGCTAAGCTATTTCTGGCGTTAATGTCTTCCTAGAAATTGTTTTAACAATTTATGCAGAGTCATGTCTTTATTTATGTGTACTACGAAATTGAGAAGCTAAATTGAGGATTAAGAGAGAGAGAGAGAGAGAGAGAGAGAGAGAGAGAGAGAGAGAGAGAGAGAGAGAGAGAGAGAAAATAAGGATCCGTGTTTATAAACCTAATGAGTGCGTTTTGTGTGTACGGTGAGCTGGTGGTGAGGACCAGGGTGGTGGTGAGGAGCAGGGTGGTGGTGAGGAGCAGGGTGGTGGTGAGGACCAGGGTGGTGGTGAGGAGCAGGGTGGTGGTGAGGAGCAGGGTGGTGGTGAGGAGCAGGGTGGTGGTGAGGACCAGGGTGGTGGTGAGGACCAGGGTGGTGGTGAGGACCAGGGTGGTGGTGAGGACCAGGGTGGTGGTGAGGATCAGGGTGGTGGTGAGGATCAGGGTGGTGGTGAGGACCTGGGTGGTGGTGAGGACCAGGGTGGTGGTGAGGATCAGGATGGTGGTGAGGACCAGGGTGGTGGTGAGGATCAGGGTGGTGGTGAGGAGCAGGGTGGTGATGAGGAACAGGGTGGTGGTGAGGAGCAGGGTGGTAGTGAGGAGCAGGGTGGTGGTGAGGATCAGGGTGGTGGTGAGGATCAGTGGTGGTGAGGATCAGAGTGGTGATGAGGACCAGGGTGGTGGTGAGGATCAGGGTGGTGGTGAGGAGGAGGGTGGTGGTGAGGACCAGGGTGGTGGTGAGGAGCAGGGTGGTGGTGAGGACCAGGGTGGTGGTGAGGACCAGTGTGGTGGTAAGGACCAGGGTGGTGGTGAGAAGTAGGGTAGTGGTGAGGATCAGGGTGGTGGTGAGGACCAGGGTGATGGTGAGGACCAGGGTGGTGGTGAGGACCAGGGTGGTGGTGAGGATCAGGGTGGTGGTGAGGAGCAGGGTGGTGGTGAGGACCAGGGTGGTGGTGAGGACCAGGGTGGTGGTGAGGACCAGGGTGGTGGTGAGGAGCAGAGTGGTGGTGAGAAGCAGGGTGGTGGTGAGGAGCAGGGTGGTGGTGAGGACCAGGGTGGTGGTGAGGAGCAGGGTGGTGGTGAGGACCAGGGTGGTGGTGAGGAGCAGAGTGGTGGTGAGAAGCAGGGTGGTGGTGAGGAGCAGGGTGGTGGTGAGGAAGAGGGTGGTGGTGAGAAGCAGGGTGGTGATGAGCAGGGTGGTGGTGAGGACCAGGGTGGTGGTGAGAAGCAGGGTGGTGGTGAGGAGCAGGGTGGTGGTGAGGAGCAGGGTGGTGGTGAGGGGCAGGGTGGTGGTGAGTACCAGGATGGTGGTGAGGACCAGGGTGGTGGTGAGGATCAGGGTGGTGGTGAGGAGCAGGGTGATGGTTAGGAGCCAGGTGGTGGTGAGGACCAGGGTGGTGGTGAGGACCAGGGTGGTGGTGAGGAGCAGGGTGATGGTGAGGAGCAGGGTGGTGGTGAGGAGCAGGGTGGTGGTGAGGACCAGGGTGGTGGTGAGGAGCAGGGTGGTGGTGAGGACCAGGGTGGAGGTGAGGAACAGTGTTACAAAAAATGCGATTCTAAAAGCTTAGAGATCTCCAGTGAATACTAGAAAGGACTGCCTTTCTAACATCCAGCCTGTTACTGGGTTTTCGTAACAAGTAGTCAGTATCCTTGTCCAATTATCCATTAAAATTCAGTATTATTCAATAGTGCTTCAGGATTACAACTGGTAGGCTACTAACTAGAGAAATTAAAATTTAATAAATTTATTAAGTCTAGAGGTATATTATCAAATTAAATTAAATTAAATTAATCACAGTAATCAAAATATCACATCTCTCGAGTTCAATATTATTGTGCTAAAAGCACATATCACATTTATAATTCTTCAGTACCGTGTGGTACATTAACATTTAATAAGATATTACAAATATGTACAAGTAAGTTTGTGTATGTGTGTAAGTGCTCTTAAGTAGTTCTCTGTCTCACGACTCGACTAGACTTAAACAAGTGACTGACAAAGTCCTCACATAAACAAACTTCTTGACCGACTGGCAACCAGAACAGTCTGCTTGAACAACAAAAAGAATGTTAAAGCCCAATAGCAATACAACAAGCAACTGCGACACAGAATCAGGAACAAGGAGATAATATAACAACACTAAGTAGGGACCATCAGCAGATCCTCCACAAAAGTTACAAAACTCCCATATTACTAAATCTAAGTTCAGCATAAGAAAATCCCCGACTGTGATAATACACAGATACCAGTACAAATTAAGTCATAAGCTATAGTTCAGGACCTGAGTTACTCAGAGTGTCTATGAGACACACAACCTCAGTACAACGTCGAAAATCACTAAGTCTATACAATGTTCTGAGAACAGAGTTCTACAGAACTAACAAGAATAATGAGACAGACAATCTGTCCAACCACCAAGAGAGTCTAGACCAGACTGAATACTTCAGACGAGGTGAGGACCCCCCCCCCCCTCGATCACGTGATAGCTCCGTGGACGGCAGTCGCCCAGCAAGAAGCCGGCAGAATAACGAGCAAAGAGCGATAATTACAGTAGTTAGACAATCAAGACTTGAACTGAGCACATAATATGTTACATCCTACCTAACAAGTCAAATAACAATATAAAGCAATACATTTACGATTTAGCTATTATCGCAAATATAAGCAATATAAAATTAAATGAAAAGGTAATAATTATATATATACATAATCATTGCAACCCATTCAGGGGTTGCAACAACCAGGGTTGTGGCGAGGACCTGGATGGTGGTGAGGACCTGGATGGTGGTGAGGACCTGGATGGTGGTGAGGACCAGGGTGGTAGTGAGGACCAGGGTGATGGTGAGGACCAGGGTGGTGGTGAGGACCTAGGTGGTGTTGAGGACCAGAGTGGTGTTGAGGACCAAAGTGGTGGCGAGGACCATGGTGGTGGCGAGGACAAGGGTGGTGGTGAGAACCAGTGGTGGTGAGGACCTTGGTGGTGGTGATGACCAGGGTGGTGGTGAGGACAAGGGAGGTGGTGAGGACCAGGCTGGTGGTGAGGAGCAGGGTGGTGGTGAGAACCAGGATGGAGGTGAGGGCCAGGGTTGAGGTGAGGACCAGTGGTGGTGAGGACCTGGGTGGTGGTGAGGACCTGGGTGGTGGTAAGGATCTGGCAGGTGGTGAGGACTAGGGTGGTGGTGAGGACCAGTGTAGGGGGTGAGGACGAGGGTGTGGTGAGGACCAGTGATAGTGAGGACCTGGGTGGTGGTGAGGACCTGATTGGTGGGAAGGACCAGGTGTTGGTGAGGACCTGGGTGGTTGTAAGGACTCGGGTAGTGGTGAGGACCTGGGTGCTGATGACCTGGGTGGTGGTGAGGACCAGGGTGGAGGTGAGGACCAGGGTGGAGGTGAGGACCAGGGTGGAGGTGGGGACCAGGGTTGTGGTGAGGACCAGGGGGTGGTGAGGACCAAGGTGGTGGTGAGGACCTAGGTGGTGGTGAGGACCTGGCTAGTGGTTAGGACCTGGCTGGTGGTGAGGACCAGGGCAGTGGTGAGAACCAGGGTGGTGGTGAGGACCAGGGTGGTGGTGAGGACCAGGGTGATGGTGAGGACCTGGGTGGAGGTGAAAACCAGGGTTATGGTGAGGACCAGTGGTGGTAAGGACCTGGGTGGTGGTGAGGACCTGGGTGGTAGTGAGGACCTAGGTGGTGGTGAGAACCAGGGTGGAGGTGAGGACCTGGGTGGTGGTGAGGACCAGAGTGGTTGTGAGAACCTGGGTGGTGGTGAGGACCTGATTGGTGGGAAGGACCAGGTGTTGGTGAGGACCTGGGTGGTTGTGAGGACCCGGGTAGTGGTGAGGACCTGGGTGGTGATGACCTGCGTGGTGGTGAGGATCAGGGTGGTGGTGAGGACCAGGGCGGTGGTGAGGACCAGGGCGGTGGTGAGCACCAGGGTGATGGTGAGGACCAGGGTGGAGGTGAGGACCTGGGTGGTGGTGGAGACCAGGGTTGTGGTTAGGACCAGGGGTGGTGAGGACCTGGGTGGTGGTGAGGACCTGGCTAGTGGTGAGGACCTGGCTGGTGGTGAGGACCAGGGTGGCGGTGAGGACCAGGGTGGTGGTGAGGACCAAGGCTGTGGTGAGCACCAGGGTGATGGTGAGGACCAGGGAGGAGTTGTGAACCTGGGTGGTGGTGGGGACCAGGGTTGTGGTGAGGACCAGGGGGTGGTGAGGACCAGGGTAATGGTGAGGACCTGGGTGGTGGTGAGAACCTGGCTAGTGGTGAGGACCTGGCTGGTGGTGATGACCAGGGTGGTGGTGAGGACCAGGGTGGTGGTGAGGACCAGTGTGGTGGTGAGGATCAGGGTGGTGGTAAGGACCAGGGTGGGGGTGGTGAGGGTCAGGGTTGTGATTGTGAGGACCAGGATGGTGGTGAGGACCAGGGTTTTGGTGAGGACCGGGGAGAGTGGTGAGGACCAGGATTGTGGTGAGAACTAGGGTGATCATAAGGACCAGGGTGGGGGTGAGGTCCAAGGTGGGAGCGAGGACCCGGGTGGTGGTGAGGACCAGAGTGTTAGTGAAGACCAGGGTTGTGGTGGTGATTACCAAGGCTGTGGCTGTGAGGACTAGGGTTGGAGTGAGGACTAGGGTTTTGGTAAGGACCAACGTGGTGGTGCTGAGGACCAGAGTGGCGGTGAAGACCACGATTGTGGTGTTGAGGACCAGGGTTCTGGTGGTGAGGACCATTGTTGTGGTGGTGAGGACCAGGGTTTTGATGAGGACCAGAGTTGTGGTTGGTGAGAACCAGTGTTGCGGTGGTGAGGACCAGGATTGTGATGAGGACCTGGGTGATGGTGGTGAGTCAATGCAGGTGTGTACTCTCCTCTTCCTGGCTGCAGGGGTCGGGTCTGCGCTCCTGACTCTGTCTATTTACCAGTTCTTTCTCTCCTAGAGCCAATAACTGCTTCTCTCTCTCGCTCTCTATCATGTTTATTCTTAATGCTTTATAAACATCCTGCCTCTGCCACTTCGTTTTTCATATTTCACTTCTTGGTCACCCTGAGGCTGAGGTAATACTTCCTAACATCCACCTGACTGAACTGAATCTATTATCTAATTTGCTCTCGAATATCTTAGTTCTCTTCACCTTATGACGTCTGGTGTATATTTTGTATGTTTTTTTCTCTATAATAATAATAATAATAATAATAATAATAATAATAATAATAATAATAATAATAATCTAATAATAAAGCGCTAAACCAACAAGGGTTATGCAGTCTTTTCTCCCTAGTTCTTCTGTCCTCTGTTATCAGGATTCCTTCCTTCAGCTTCTGCTCAATGTTCATTTCTGTTAACTCTACGATTAATCAGATTCTCATATAATGTTGCACAAGGCCCATAGTGGCCTTGTGCGACATTGAAAGTGTGATGGGCAAATATTTTTCTTAGTATGTTTAGGTTTGAGAAGGATGTGTCTAGTATGGGCCAGTAGGCCTGCCCCAGTGCTCCTCCATTTTTTATGTTTCTGTTAAGTTAATCTGTACTTTCTCCAGTTTCTTGATTTGCTTGACGAGGTGTGTACTACAAGGCTGATAGTGAGCACTTCAAACTTCCTTGATATATATATATATATATATATATATATATATATATATATATATATATATATATATATATATATATATATATTTACAGGCTAGTGACTGATGTATGTTTGATGTAGAAGTGTTTGGTTTCTGTTGACCTCGGGTGACGTGCTCACCCCGGGTGACGTGCTCACCCCGAGGTCTTCCTCTATGGGTGAACCATACCCCCGGGTATGGTTCACGGGCTGGAGTTTTGAGACAATGTGACCGAGGGTTCAATCCCGGCCGGGGGTATGGTTTGTTTGCAATCGTGTCATTACGATTTCTTGAGTCTATGTCTGAAGTTTGCAGCCTTGGTTTACCAGACACAACTCTGAGCTCAGTACTGATACTTGTGGAACACCATTCGTCACCCTTGCTCGTTCCGCTGCCTCGTTATGGACAGTAACTCTGTCTTTTTTTTTTTAACGAACCGGCCGTATCCTACGAAAGCGCTTGGAATTTCACTATTTTCTCACAGTGGTTGTTCTGCATATTGTGATATCACCTGTTTACTGTGATCTTATTGCATATTGTATATATATATATATATATATATATATATATATATATATATATATATATATATATATATATATATATATATATATATATATGCAATAAGATCACAGTAAACAGGTGATTTTAGAATATGCAAAACAACCACTGTGAATGAAAAGAGAAGTTCCAAGAGCTTTCGTGACTACTCACATTATCAAGGAACAGTGAAAGTAAAGCATCAAAGGAAGGTATGTAAAGGAGTAGCCCACACCTCACTATCAGATCCCACAACGACAAAAACACCTGACGCGAGACAGCAGGCCCGCCGGCCGAACTAGACAGGTCCTTCATACAACCCACCAACTAACTATTCTACCCAAGAAATAAGAATTTTAAAAATTATTATTTGTCCAATGTATTATTAAATTCTTTCCAAATTCTATTAATTATAAATGGATCTAATTTATATAAACCAAAGGAAATATTCATATTATTGTCAAAACTGCTTTTTATGAAACAAGATTCAATTATATTCCTGTCGACCATGGACTTGCTTGATACTACTTTCAAAAAGTTGAGAAAGTAGTATCAAGCAAGTCCATGGTCGACAGGAAAATAATTGAATCTTATTTCATAAAAAGCAGTTTTGACAATAATACGAATATTTCCTTTGGTTTATATAAATAGATCCATTTATAATTAATAGAATTTGGGAAGAATTTAATAATACATTGGACAAATAATAATTTTTTAAATTTCTTATTTCTTGGGTAGAATAGTTTGTTGGTGGGTTGCATGAAGGACCTGTCTAGTTCGGCCGGCGGGCCTGCTGTCTCGCGTCAGGTGTTTTTGTTGTTGTGGGATCTGATAGTGAGGTGTGGGCTACCCCTTTATATACCTTCCTTTGATGCTTTACCTTCACTGTTCCTTGATAATGTGAGTAGTCACGAAAGCGCTTGGAACTTCTCTATTCATTCACAGTGGTTGTTTTGTATATATATATATATATATATATATATATATATATATGTCGTGCCGAATATGTAAAACTGGCCAATTAGCAAGAACTCATTTAAAATTAAGTCCTTTCTAAAAAATTTCTCTTATACGTTTAAAGATATATTTTTTTCATTAATGATAATGTAAAAATATTTAATTTTGCTCCAAAAGAATCTTAGAAAACTTACCTAACCTTATTATAAAAAGAACAATTTATTTTAGCCTAACCCGACTAAATATATTTTAGATTTGTTTACAATAATTTAATACTAAACAAACACAGTGAAATATATTTTTTTCGTTAGGTTCAGAATGATTTTGGCGAAATTATTGCATACACAAATTTTTGCTTGTCCTATATGGCAAGATGAGCGTTGCTATTTAAGCCAAGATCGCAAGTTCTGCCTATTCGGCACGACATATATATATATATATATATATATATATATATATATATATATATATATAAACACTGATCTCTGGCTGAAGGAGACTCGAACCTACGAACCTTGGAACAAGGTACGCAGTGCTTTACCAATCTACCCACACTGGACCAATACCTTGGAGTCCAGCTTGCATTAGACTTTGATCCAAGGCAGCCAGCTTTCAGGGAGAAGGCTTACAGCTCTTGCGAATTCCTTGCATTGTTCAAATCTCTAGTAAGGCTGATGCATGCAGGGGATGAGATGAAAAGCTGTAAGCCTTCTCTGAAAGCTGGCTGCCTTGGATCAAAGTCTAGCGCAAGCTGGACTCCAAGGTATTGGTCCAGTGTGGGTAGATTGGTAAAGCACTGAGTACCTTGTTCCAAGGTTCGTATGTTCGAGTCTCCTTCAGCCAGAGATCAGGGTTTGTGTATATTTCGCCTGCTCTTGCGAATTCCTTGCATATATATATATATATATATATATATATATATATATATATATATATATATATATATATATATATATATATACACACTTCGTGTGTGTGCTGATGTGTGGATTTGTATAAACAAGTTTATAAATTTTCAGAAAAAACAGCAAGGGAAAAACAGGAAATTGGCGAAGTTGGTGAAGAAAATGTGTGGATAGTGGCAACCGCTGCAATGAGGAGAGAGAGGAAAAGAGAATAATGGTGACTGTAGTGGAGTGACCCAGCTAATGTGGTAAATGATAGTTCCGTGGATGGTGTACTAAACTGTACTGTTGTACCTCCCAGGAGCTGTGAATCGACCCCTGTAACCATATATAGGTGATCACATTTCACAGAACGAGTAGGACTCGAACGTATGGCAGGCGAGTCCTGAAACTTGCAAGCCAGTGTGAATGACCGGTCCGTGCCGGTCTGACAAGATTCACTCAATGTTCCTGGTTGGATGTATCTTGCTAAGTGAAAAGACATAAATGCAACTAATGTGACATTTTATTGTGGCAACGTTTCGCTCTCCCTCATGGTGTAGTGGTTAACACACGGCCTGAGATTTACGTCTCTCTTACCTTAGTTCTGTGATCTGTTTGTGATGGTGTTGTTACTATTCGTGAGCTACACACACACACACACACACACACACACACACACACACACACACACACACACACACACACACACACACACATATATATGTCGTGCCGAATATGTAAAACTGGTCAATTAGCAAGAACTCATTTAAAATTAAGTCCTTTCTAAAAAGTTCTCTTATACGTTTAAACATATATTTTTTTCATTAATGTTGATGTAAAAATTTATAATTTTGCACCAAAAGAATCTTAGAAAACTTACCTAACCTTATTATAACAAGATCAATTTATTTTAGCCTAACCCAACTAAATATATTTTCGATTTGTTTACAATAATTTAATACTAAACAAACAGATGTGAAGTTAGTGAGGACAATCAAATCGGTCGAGGACCAGGCAGGACTACAAAGAGACCTGGACAGGCTACAAGCCTGGTCCAGTAACTGGCTCCTTGAATTCAACCCGCCATATGCAAAGTCATATGCAAAGATTGGGGAAGTGCAAAGAAGACCGCAGACACAGTACAGTCTATATGGCCAAAGACCGCAAACCTCACTCAAGGAAAAAGTTGTGGGGGTGAGTATAACACCGAACACATCTCCTGAGGCGCACATCAGTCAGATAACTGCTGCAGCATACGGGCGTCTGGCAAACCTAAGAATAGCGTTCCGATGCCTCAGTAAGGAATTGTTCAAGACTCTGAACACCATATACGTCAGGCCCATACTGGAGTATGCAGCACCAGTTTGGAATCCACACCTGGTCAAGGGCGTCAAGGTTTACAACAAGATTAGTCCCAGAACTAAGGGGATTGTCCTACGAAGAAAGGTAAAGAGAAATTGGCCTGACGACACCGGAGGACAGGAGGGTCAGGGGAGACATGATAACGACATATAAAATACTGCGTGGAATAGACAAGGTGGACAAAAACAGGATGTTCAAGAGATGGGACACAGAAACAAGGGGTCACTATTTAAAGTTGAAGACTCAGATGAGTCAAAGGGATGTTAGGAAGTATTTCTTCAGTCATAGAGTTGTCAGGCAGTGGAATAGCCTAGAAAGTGACGTAGTGGAGGCAGGAACCATACATAGTTTTAAGACGAGGTTTGATAAAGCTCATGGAGCAGGAAGAGAGTGGACCTAGTAGCAATCATTGAAGAATCGGGGGCCATGAGCTATGACTCGATCCCTGATTACAAATAGGTGAGTACACACACACCATGAAAAAATATCTTTGAAAAGGTAGAGAAGACAAAGAAAGAATAAGGAATGAGATCAAGACAGATAACGAGAGGAAAAAAACCCAAACACAAGTGAACATCAGAAAGTGTTGCAAGATGAATGTTGAGAAAGTA
This sequence comes from Cherax quadricarinatus, assembly GCF_038502225.1. Classification (NCBI taxonomy): domain Eukaryota; kingdom Metazoa; phylum Arthropoda; class Malacostraca; order Decapoda; family Parastacidae; genus Cherax; species Cherax quadricarinatus. Next base: position 25,642,713 of record NC_091335.1, on the reverse strand, counting down.
AAGGTGGCAATTAGGGAAGCTTTTGAATCTTATAATTGAAAGTTTGGAAGCTATGTTGAAAGAAATAATCAAGATGGTTGAGGAAAGGCGAAAAGGCTTAACCAGGCAGCAGGTGAAGAGAAAGTGAGTCTTCTGTGTGTGTGTGTGTGTGTGTGTGTGTGTGTGTGTGTGTGTGTGTGTGTGTGTGTGTGTGTGTGTGTGTGTGTATATATATATATATATATATATATATATATATATATATATGTCGTGCCTAATATGTAAAACTGGTCAATTAGCAAGAACTCATTTAAAATTAAGTCTTTTCTAAAATTTTCTCTTATGCGTTTAAAGGTATATTTTTTTTCATTAATGTTAATGTAAATTTTTTTTAATTTTGAACCAAAAGAATCTTGGAAAACTTACTTAACCTTATTATAACAAGAGCAATTTATTTTATCCTAACCCAACTAAATATATTTTAGATTTGTTTGCAATAATTTAATGCTAAACAAACACAATGAAATATATTTTTTTCGTTAGGTTCAGAATGATTTTTGCGAAATTATTGCATACACAAATTTTCGCTTGCCTTATTAGGCAAGATGAGAGTTGCTATTTAAGCCAAAGTCGCAGGTTTTACCTATTCGGCACGATATATATATATATATATATATATATATATATATATATATATATATATATATATATATATATATATATATATTCTTTTTATTAGCACACTGGCCGATTCCCACCAAGGCAGGGCGCCCCGAAAAATAAAATTTTTTCACCATCATTCACTCCATCACTGTCTTGCCAGAAGGGTGCTTTACACTACAGTTTTTAAACTGCAACATTAACACCCCTCCTTCAGAGTGCAGGCACTGTACTTCCCATCTTCAGGACTCAAGTCCGGCCTGCCAGTTTCTCTGAATCCCTTCATAAATGTTACTTTGCTCACACTCCAACAGCACGTCAAGTATTAAAAACCATTTGTCTCCATTCACTCCTATCAAACACGCTCACGCATGTCCGCTGGAAGCCCAAGCCCCTCTCACACAAAACCTCCTTTATCCCCTCCCTCCAACCTTTCCTAGGCCGACCCCTACCCCGCCTTCCTTCCACTACAGACTGATACACTCTTGAAGTCATTCTGTTTCGCTCCATTCTCTATACATGTCCGAACCTCCTCAACAACCATTCCTCAGCCCTCTGGACAACAGTTTTGGCAATCCCGCACCTCCTCCTAACTTCCAAACTACGAATTCTCTGCATTATATTCACACCACACATTGCCCTCAGACATAACATCTCCACTGCCTCCAGCCTTCTCCTCGCTGCAACATTTATCACCCTTGCTTCACACCCATATAAGAGCGTTGGTAAAACTATACTCTCATACATTCCCCTCTTTGCCTCCAAGGACAAAGTTCTTTGTCTCCACAGACTCCTAAGTGCACTGCTCACCCTTTTCCCCTCATCAATTCTATGATTCACCTCATCTTTCATAGACCCATCCGCTGACACGTCCACTCCCAAATATCTGAATACATTCACCTCCTCCATACTCTCTCCCTCCAATCTGATACCCAATCTTTCATTACCTAATCTTTTTGTTATCCTCATAACCTTACTCTTTCCTGTATTCACTTTTAATTTTCTTGTTTTGCACACCCTACCAAATTCATCCACCAATCTCTGCAACTTCTCTTCAGAATCTCCCAAGAGCACAGTGTCATCAGCAAAGAGCAACTGTGACAACTCCCACTTTATGTGTGATTCTTTATCTTTTAATTCCACGCCTATAGGCAAGACCCTCGCATTTACTTCTCTTACAACCCCATCTATAAATATATTAAACAACCACGGTGACGTCACACATCCTTGTCTAAGGCCTACTTTTACTGGGAAATAATCTCCCTCTTTCCTACATACACTAACTTGAGCCTCACTATCCTCGTAAAAACTCTTCACTGCTTTTAGTAACCTACCTCCTACACCATACACCTGCAACATCTGCCACATTGCCCCCCTATCCACCCTGTCATACACCTTTTCCAAATCCATAAATGCCACAAAAACCTCTTTAGCCTTATCTAAATACTGTTCACTTATATGTTTCACTGTAAACACCTGGTCCACACACCCCCTACCTTTCCTAAAGCCTCCTTGTTCATCTGCTATCCTATTCTCCGTCTTACTCTTAATTCTTTCAATAATAACTCTACCATACACTTTACCAGGTATACTCAACAGACTTATCGCCCTATAATTTTTGCACTCTCTTTTGTCCCCTTTGCCTTTATACAAAGGAACTATGCATGCTCTCTGCCAATCCCTAGGTACCTTACCCTCTTCCATACATTTATTAAATAATAGCACCAACCACTCCAAAACTATATCCCCACCTGCTTTTAACATTTCTATCTTTATCCCATCAATCCCGGCTGCCTTACCCCCTTTCATTTTACCTACTGCCTCACGAACTTCCCCCACACTCACAACTGTCTCTTCCTCACTCCTACAAGATGTTATTCCTCCTTGCCCTATACACGAAATCACAGCTTCCCTATCTTCATCAACATTTAACAATTCCTCAAAATATTCCTTCCGTCTTCCCAATACCTCTAACTCTTCATTTAATAACTCTCCTCTCCTATTTTTAACTGTCAAATCCATTTGTACTCTAGGCTTCCTTAACTTGTTAATCTCACTCGAAAACTTTTTCTTTTTTTCAACAAAATTTGTTGATAACATCTCACCCACTCTCTCATTTGCTCTCTTTTTTCTTTGCTTCACCACTCTCTTAACATCTCTCTTTTTCTCCATATACTCTTCCCTCCTTGCATCACTTCTATTTTGTAAAAACTTCTCATATGCTAACTTTTTCTCCCTTACTACTCTCTTTACCATATCATTCCACCAATCTCTCCTCTTCCCTCCCGCACCCACTTTCCTGTAACCACAAACTTCTGCTGAACACTCTAACACTACATTTTTAAACCTACCCCATACCTCTTCGACCCCATTGCCTATGCTCTCATTAGCCCATCTATCCTCCAATAGCTGTTTATATCTTACCCTAACTGCCTCCTCTTTTAGTTTATAAACCTTCACCTCTCTCTTCCCTGATGCTTCTATTCTCCTTGTATCCCATCTACCTTTTACTCTCAGTGTAGCTACAACTAGAAAGTGATCTGATTGATATATATATATATATATATATATATATATATATATATATATATATATATATATTTGTGTGTGTGTGTGTGTGTGTGTGTGTGTGTGTGTGTGTGTGTGTGTGTGTGTGTGTGTGTGTATGTCGTGCCGAATAGGTAAAACTGGTCAGTTAACAAAACTCAGTTAAAATTAAGTTCTTTCTACAATTTTCTTTTATACGTTTAAATATATATTTTTTCATTTATTATTAATTTTGTACCAAAAGAAGTTTAGGAAACTTACCTAACCTTATTAGAATAAGGGCAATTATTTTAGCCTAATCCAGCTAAACATATTTTAGATAAGTTTACAATAATTTAATAATGAACACAATGAAATATATTTTTTTCATTAGGTTCGGAATGATTTTTGCGAAATTATTGCAAACACAAATTTTCTCTTGCTTTATTCAGCAAGAAGAGCGTTGCTATTTAAGCCAAAATCGCAAGTTTTACCTATTCGGCATGACACATACACACACATATATATGTATATATAAAGGGTTCACTCCTCTAGTGTAATATGTGGAGCCCCTTAATCTTAGAGAAGTAAAATGTCTTCTCTTATGAAGAGTCTAGAGTCCTCGTAACTACTGGTCTTATACCATCCCGGTGGATGGAGTGATGTGTACCTTGTTCACTTCTCACAGGGCTATGCATGGGAACATCAGATCGAGTCCTGGCCAGCAGCAGTTCTGTTCCTGATATATATATATATATATATATATATATATATATATATATATATATATATATATATATATATATATATATATATATATATATATGTCGTGCCGAATAGGCAGAACTTGCGATCTTGGCTTAAATAGCAACGCTCATCTTGCCATATAGGACGAGTGAAAATTTGTGTATGCAATAATTTCGCCAAAATCATTCCGAACCTAACGAAAAAAATATATTTCACTGTGTTTGTTTAGTATTAAATTACTGTAAACAAATCCAAAATATATTTAGTTGGGTTAGGCTAAAATAAATTGCGCTTGTTATAATAAGGTTAGGTAAGTTTTCTAAGTTCCTTTTGGTGCAAAATTATAAATTTTTACATCAACATTAATGAAAAAAATATATCTTTAAACGTACAAGAGAACATTTTAGAAAGGACTTAATTTTAAATGAGTTCTTGCTAATTGGCCAGTTTTACCTCTTAGGCACGATATATATATATATATATATATATATATATATATATATATATATATATATATATATATATATATATATATATGTCGTGCCGAATAGGCAGAACTTGCGATCTTGGCTTAAATAGCAACGTTCATCTTGCCATATTGGACAAGTGAAAATTTGTGTATGCAATAATTTCGCCAAAATTATTCTGAACCTAACGAAAAAAATATATTTCACTGTGTTTGTTTAGTATTAAATTATTGTAAACAAATCTAAAATAAATTTAGTTGGGTTAGGCTAAAATAAATTGTTCTTGTTATAATAAGGTTAGGTAAGTTTTCTAAGATTCTTTTGGAGCAAAATTAAAAAATTTTACATTAACATTAATGAAAAAAATACATCTTTAAACGTACAAGAATTTTTTTCAGAAAGGACTTAATTTTAAACGAGTTCTTGCTAATTGACCAGTTTTACATATTCGGCACGACATATATATATATCAATAAGATCACAATAAACAGGTGATATCAGAATTTGCAAAACAACCACTGTGAAGAATAGTGAAATTTCAAGCGCTTTCGTGACTTCTCACATTATCAAGGAACTGTAAAAACATAGTTGCATAGTTCTTTGATAATGTGAGAAGTCATGAAAGCGCTTGGAATTTCACTATCCTTTCACAGTGGTTGTTTTGCATGCATATATATATATATATATATATATATATATATATATATATATATATATATATATATATATATATATATATATATATGTATATATATATATATATATATATATATATATATATATATATATATATATATATATATATATATATATATATATATATATATATATATATATGTGTGTGTGTGTGTGTGTGTGCGTGTGTGTGTCAGGGATTATTTTTATAAAAGGCACAAATTTTAATAGCATACAGCATATCAGTTCCGAATCTCCTCCAGTTCCTCTGAAGCTAAATGCGAGACAAGTATGCAGCAAGCATTTCCCCTCTGGATGGCCACGTCAAGGCGCTGGAACATAAAAGTGACCACCCTTGAATCACTAGTGGAGTCACTGAGTCTGAAACTCAATTGTTTATGGAAACGTGTTGCATTCTTTTCCCTTGATTCTAGGTTCTCCGATCCCACTGGGACAAATTGGTAGTGATAGCTTATGTCTCTTTACTTACTTATCTTGTACTCCTTCCTGTCATCTACAGCACGTCCATGTTGCCCAACACTGTGACAGATGTAGGTGTCAGCTAGCATCGACACGCAGGTCCCATGTTAAAAGCTTGCCATTCTTTCAAGGAGAGATGGTAATCCCGTTGGGGCGGTTTGAGAGGTGAGTATTGTTGGATGCTAGGGATCGAGGCTTTCTCTCGGCTGGACACTCAGCTGTAGCCAGGCTCTTCATTACGATGTCATTGACTTCATTGTGCCTCGCTTGCCAACCCTTGATTTTGGAGCAGTTGAGACCATGCAGACCATATTAGTCAGTTTGCTCACTGCCGCAAATACATGTATATTCCGTGTGAATTGGGGCAGTGAGGCGGAGAGGCGCTGGAATATAGAGGGTAGAGGCGTGTTTCGATTGCCGAAATGGGAACCGTTTGGTGGAAGTCCCCAGAGTTAGATGCACTCACATCTTGGAGACAAGCAAACTCCCTGTTGGATGATGCGGCAATGAGTATGTTATGCATCATCTGGACTGTTTGTAGTCCAGTGCTGCACTAGGTTTTGGTTCTGGAAAAAAGAGTCTCCCATTTGTTAACGGCACTGGTGTAGCTAGGATCATGTATTCCTGCTGAGTCACCGAGGTTGTCTGGAAGAATTTGCTTTTATCCGATGCGATGGAGGAGGATAGGAAATCTGGCAGGATAATCTGGGAAGATTTGTGTATTTCAAGCCCCCCAAGCTTGACTGGTAGTGAGGCTTGCAACCACTGTCCATCCTCAAGGGAAAGATTCAGTACACTCTCTGGCATGGTCTTTAGGAGTGAGTCATATTCCTTGAGTCTTGGACTGTTGAAGGCTGGGAGGGACAGGCACCTGGTAAGTAGGTAGAAGACATCATGTGTATCAGTGTCTTTTATCTTCCCTCCCATAATCCTAAGATCTGAGATTTTTTCTAGAATCAGGTCACTAGCACTGGACCCGAGAGGAGCACCAAGGAGAATGCTACTGGCTGGATCAGTGGCTCTTGCTCTTGGCAAAGCAGCACTAATACCATCAGTGATCTGTTAGTTGGTAGAAACTAGCATTTAGAGGGTTTTAAAGACAGGCCCAGGCTTTCTCCCATGTCTTTTATTTCCTGATGTCCTCTAGGACAGATTCTGTAGTGCCAGCCAGGGCACCATCATCCAAGAACTAGATATATTTAAGTGAAAATATATTTAACATAAATACAGGTACAATATATATTGTAGCTTTTTAATAAATCGTGTTTTTTCATGATAATGTGAAAGGAGCCAACTAGGTGTATGTTGGAGGAGAATCAAAATGCCAGGAACTGGAACAAAGAATGAAACCTTTCGGCTGAGATAAAGGAAAAAAACAAATGCAATGACGCACTTGCCTGTTTATGGGACATCTTTACTGGATACATTTCGGTCCTAGGATCTTAGCCACTCCACATTCGGTCCTAGAACCGAAACGTGTGTGTGTGTGTGTGTGTGTGTGTGTGTGTGTGTGTGTGTGTGTGTGTGTGTGTGTGTGTGTGTGTGTGTCCTTCCGTATTTATCGTATCGTTACATCTTGTTCTTTCGTGACAAAAAAAAAAACTGAAATGTTAAAAAAAACAATCTATGAGAAAGTGTATATACGCGGATAACTTCACACCTCTGTGTATATACACTGAAAGAAACTCTCATTGTATATATACCTGAAATATCTCTGTGTAAATACCTTTGACCCGAATATGGCCTAATCCCGCGAGATTTAGCTGCACTGGGATCAAAATATACAATAAGAGAGATTTCAAGTGTAGGTGTACACAGGTCCTGTGTGCATTATAAATGATGTGAAGAAAACCTTTCGAACATCTGAGAAAAACATCTGGCGGTGGTTGATGTTTACAAAACTATCATCAATCAGAACATCATCGTTGTGGCAAAATTGATTATTATTGCCGTTGCGTGGAGCAGTAAACCCAGAGTGGCCATGCAGCTCATGGCTGGGAAGGTTGAGCTTCGACTCAAGGCAAGGGGAAAGGCCAGGTTCAGTTCCGTGTATGTAGAACCCCACTTCCTTCCCCCCACTAGCATCAAAGAACCCCCACTGAGTTGTGAGGTCGTATACAATACTGTTATGTATGCTTGCAGCCACATTGAAAAAAAATGTATACAAGGTAAATACGAAGTATTTTGTGCCAACATTAGTGAACACAGACGGTGTCAAGAACCTGCAATTGAAGGCGCATACAATACTTTATAAAGGGCGACATGCAACAAATGTATATACATTAATTATGCAATATAAGTTATGAAGAGAGAATAAAGGAACAACATTTCTCTTCCCTAAAAAAAAAAAAAGAAAAAAAAGGGAAAAAAGAGGAGACGTGAAAATCATGTGTCGTGTGAAGACACAATACAACAGAGGAATTTGCTTTTTTTTTTGGAATGAACAGCAAGGAGGAGGAGGAGGAGGAGGAGAGGACACTCCAACAGCAGGTAGTAGATCGGAGGCAAACTTTTCCAATACTGAATACGTATAGTGTCTCGAATTTCAGTGTTATACTCAGTTACAGTGATCTTCGCCCTTACAGTGACCTTCACTCTTGCAGTGACCTTTGCAGTGATTTTCACCAGTACAGTGATTTTTACAGTGATCTTCACCCTTACATTGATTTCTACCTTACAGTGATCTTCACCCTTACAGTGAACGTCACCATTGCATTGACTTCTTCCTTACAGTGCTTCAGACGGTACACACTCACACTCTAATGCTGCTTCATGTCATTACTCTCACACGTCTTATACTCCACAAACGACTCACACGCAGCGAAAAAGACAAATACTGAGAGGCCCTTCACTGAGACATTTCGCCCGAGGACAGGCTTCTTCAGTCAACACACAGGCACGTACTACAGGAAAATAAGTACAGATGTAGTCATTTGAGTGGCGGGGTCAGTCAGGTGACTGTGTTGGGTGACTCGCTGGTTGGGACGACTGCAAGAGGTCTTCCAGTTGCTGGTTGGGACGACTGCAAGAGGTCTTCCAGTTGCTGGTTGGGGGGCCACTGCAAGGGATCTTCCAGTCGCTGGTTGGGATCACTGCAAGAGGTCTTCCAATCGCTGGTTGCCACGAATACAAGAGGTCTTCCAGTTGCTGGTTGGGACCACTGCAAGGGGTCTTCCAGTTGCTGGTTGGGACCACTGCAAGAGGTCTTCCAGTCCTTAATTCTGACGACTTGTTTATGTAAGCTGAACATGTATGGTATACAATATCGACAAGATGAAGAATTAAACACATGTGCAACATTCGGACGTCCTCATTTTTAGACGTTTTACCATCCAGTGGCTTTATCAATACAAGGGCGTAATTGGAAGATAGTAGAAGTATATAAAATAGGTGAGGTAATCAGTCCCTGAAGGACTGATTACCTCATTTTTTGTATATAGTTTCATTGTCTTCTTATTAGGTCCTTGAATTTGTATTTATAAAGCCACTGGATGGTGAAACGTCTACAAATTAAGATACCCAAATGTTGCACATGTGTATGATTCTTCATAATTTAAGCTGAGTTTGTGTTTTACGCTCCCTGATTCAGCTGGACGGTATTTTGCGTTTGAATTAGCGCAGCTTCCAGGCATCTACGTTGTGTTGTGTCACTTTATGTGAGCAGCAGCCTACACAATAGACTTCTTCGGTCGAATACAGAGGTGTCAGCTGAAGCATTAGAGATGTTAAGACGATGTAATCAGTCCACCTTACTGCTGCTCGTGTGTCTTACTGATCAACCTGTCGGTATTGTGTTCTAGTATTATATTCACAAGTACTTTGGTGTTCTTTCAAACTGATGTGTAGGCTACTTGAAGTCTGATGTATTTCTGGCCACTATGACTACAAAATGTACACCCTTGCGTTGTCGTGGTCCTGGCGGTGGTCTTTGTGCCTGGTCATATCTTTGATGGTGATGGATAAGATAGTGGCAACATATGTTAAGTAAAAAGACACAAGTGCAGTTAATGTGATATTTTATTGTGGCAACGTTTCGCTTTTCAAAAGCTTTGTCAAGCCGTAACAGCTTGATAAAGCTCCTGGAGAGCGAAACGTTGCCATAATAAAACGTCACATTAGCTGTACTTGTGTTCTTTTGCCTAACATATTGTCGGTAATTCTACCAACATTAATACAACATATATGTTGTTTTTGGCGAGGGTGAGTTTAATATATTCTGCTAAAATTTCCTGTACACATCATCCGACATTGCTGGGACCATGTATACAAAACTCATCACCTCACTGACAACAACACGGAAACCTACTGACAGGCCTCACTGCAGTAAGGTTTCCGTGTTGTTCTCAGGTTTCAGTAAGGTGAAGATTTTGTATGCATGATCCATGCAATGTTGGATCATGACCGCAGGAACTTTCGGCATCTGGAGGATGCTGGAATGCTGAACTCCTCCAAATATTCAGGTCTGTGGATGATACAGACGCCCAAAATTCGTGGCACTGAACGCACCTCGTGTGGTTCTTTGCCTGTGCCGTGAGTAGAACTGTATCGTGTAGCTCTGAATAGTTCTCGGCAATCTTTGAATCTGAAGCGGCTGTCTTGTTTAATGAGGGAAAGGAAGTCTGTTATTAACGTCTCCTGAGGGAGTCCTGGTTGAACCATCTGTGGGCAGTGAACGGTACATCGTCCACACAGCGAGATCATGTGACCACTTTTGGCTGTGATGTTGGTGAACATTTTAGTCTCCAGTGATTCATTATACTGATTCACTAGAGCAACACTGACTAGTGAACCCCTGACCATGCAAGTCACCCCGGTGACCTCACTGACCTGACCATTCACCTAAATTACGCTTGTGTAATTTTTTTTGTACGTCCCCGTGTATTGACTGCCTACTTCAGTCCAGAAGTCGAGGGACTGAATAAGCCACTCGTGGCAAAGCGTTTTCTCTATTAAATGTCTTTTCCACATCGCATCGGCATCACCTTCCCATTTTTCATTGACTGGCGAAGTCTATCCACGAGCGAAACGTCCCAATGGAGTTAGTCTCTTCAACCACGTCTCTCCACCAACCACTTTGCAACCTGCTATTGCCAGGTCACGTGATACCGGTAAGGGGGGCTCTCAATCCAAGGAATTGCAGCTACCCTTCCTCCTCATCCGTGGCTCGAACCTCACGTATCCCCCCGTCTACCCACAAGACCTACACGACCCCCTACGGGTTCAGAGCTTCCCCATGAACGCAAATATCAATAACATTATCATCAACTAACTGTTACGAAATAACGAGAGACAGAAACACTTGTTACAAGCAATAATTTTCCATAACTGTTGTCAGCCAATCGTGCTTCATTAACGTTATATTGATAATTAACACATTTAAAGCCTCGTTATTAATAAATGACTCGTTGATTAAGCGTAGTAACGTCGCTGTAAACGATTAATTATGAATTACAATAAACCTTGTATTCTTTGTTAATACAATGTTATAAATTCCTTCTTGTTAAGTGGTTCTAATTGCATTATTATTATTATTATTATTATTATTATTATTATTATTATTATTATTATTATTATTATTATTATTAACACTACTACTAATAATAATTAATAAATAATTAAGGTATCTCCCCCTACCTATTCGTGAATGAATGGATGAAGTTGAGGTTGTGTATGATGGATGAAGTTAAGGTTGTGTATGATGGATGAAGTTGAGGTTGTGTATGATGGATGAAGTTGAGGTTGTGTATGATGGATGAAGTTGAGGTTGTGTATGATGGATGAAGTTGAGGTTGTGTATGATGGATGAAGTTGAGGTTGTGTATGATGGATGAAGTTGTGGTTGTGTATGATGGATGAAGTTGAGGTTGTGTATGATGGATGAAGTTGAGGTTGTGTATGATGGATGAAGTTGAGGTTGTGTATGATGGATGAAGTTGTGGTTGTGTATGATGGATGAAGTTGTGGTTGTGTATGATGGATGAAGTTGAGGTTGTGTATGATGGATGAAGTTGAGGTTGTGTATGATGGATGAAGTTGAGGTTGTGTATGATGGATGAAGTTGAGGTTGTGTATGATGGATGAAGTTGAGGTTGTGTATGATGGATGAAGTTGAGGTTGTGTATGATGGATGAAGTTGAGGTTGTGTATGATGGATGAAGTTGAGGTTGTGTATGATGGATGAAGTTGAGGTTGTGTATGATGGATGAAGTTGAGGTTGTGTATGATGGATGAAGTTAAGGTTGTGTATGATGGATGAAGTTAAGGTTGTGTATGATGGATGAAGTTGAGGTTGTGTATGATGGATGAAGTTGAGGTTGTGTATGATGGATGAAGTTGTGGTTGTGTATGATGGATGAAGTTGTGGTTGTGTATGATGGATGAAGTTGAGGTTGTGTATGATGGATGAAGTTGAGGTTGTGTATGATGGATGAAGTTGTGGTTGTGTATGATGGATGAAGTTAAGGTTGTGTATGATGGATGAAGTTAAGGTTGTGTATGATGGATGAAGTTGAGGTTGTGTATGATGGATGAAGTTGAGGTTGTGTATGATGGATGAAGTTGAGGTTGTGTATGATGGATGAAGTTGAGGTTGTGTATGATGGATGAAGTTGAGGTTGTGTATGATGGATGAAGTTAAGGTTGTGTATGTGGATGAGGTGTGTATGATGGATGAAGTTGAGGTTGTGTATGATGGATGAAGTTGAGGTTGTGTATGATGGATGAAGTTGTGGTTGTGTATGATGGATGAAGTTGAGGTTGTGTATGATGGATGAAGTTGAGGTTGTGTATGATGGATGAAGTTAAGGTTGTGTATGATGGATGAAGTTGAGGTTGTGTATGATGGATGAAGTTGAGGTTGTGTATGATGGATGAAGTTGTGGTTGTGTATGATGGAGAAGTTGTGTATGATGGATGAAGTTGAGGTTGTGTATGATGGATGAAGTTGGTTGTGTATGTGTATGATGGATGAAGTTGAGGTTGTGTATGATGGATGAAGTTAAGGTTGTGTATGATGGATGAAGTTAAGGTTGTGTATGATGGATGAAGTTGAGGTTGTGTATGATGGATGAAGTTAAGGTTGTGTATGATGGATGAAGTTAAGGTTGTGTATGATGGATGAAGTTGAGGTTGTGTATGATGGATGAAGTTGTGGTTGTGTATGATGGATGAAGTTAAGGTTGTGTATGATGGATGAAGTTAAGGTTGTGTATGATGGATGAAGTTGAGGTTGTGTATGATGGATGAAGTTAAGGTTGTGTATGATGGATGAAGTTAAGGTTGTGTATGATGGATGAAGTTGTGGTTGTGTATGAGGTTGTGTATGATGGATGAAGTTGAGGTTGTGTATGATGGATGAAGTTAAGGTTGTGTATGATGGATGAAGTTAAGGTTGTGTATGATGGATGAAGTTGAGGTTGTGTATGATGGATGAAGTTGTGGTTGTGTATGATGGATGAAGTTGTGGTTGTGTATGATGGATGAAGTTGAGGTTGTGTATGATGGATGAAGTTAAGGTTGTGTATGATGGATGAAGTTAAGGTTGTGTATGATGGATGAAGTTGATTAGTTATGATAGATATGATTAAAATTTATGTATGATGATTGAGAATTGTATTATGATAGATGAAGTTGTTGTATATGATAGATGAATTAAATTTATATGTGATGTATGTTATGTATATGATAGGATGAGGTGATGGATTGATGTATATAGATGATTAAGGTTGTATATGATTGTTATGTATAGATGATTGAGATTATGTATATGATAGATTGAGTTGTGTATGATGGATGAGATTGAGGTTTTGTATATGGATGATTGAGAGTATTATATGATAAGTTATTGTATGTATGATGGATGAAGTTGATTTGTGTATGATAGGATGAAGTTGAGGTTTGTATGATGGATGAATTGAGGTTGTTGTATGATGGATAAATTAGGAATTGTGTATGATGAGAATTGATTGTATGATGATAGATTGAGGTTATTGTATGATAAGATAGATTGAGAATTGTATATGATGATAGAGATTGATAGTTAGTATTGATGATAGATAGTTGAGGTTGTGTATGATGATGAAGTTGGGTTGTGTATGATGGATGAAGTTGAGGTTGTGTATGATGGATGAAGTTGATGTGTATGAATGAAGTTGAGGTTGTGTATGATGGATGAAGTTGAGGTTGTGTATGATGGATGAAGTTGAGGTTGTGTATGATGGATGAAGTTGAGGTTGTGTATGATGGATGAAGTTAAGGTTGTGTATGATGGATGAAGTTGAGGTTGTGTATGATGGATGAAGTTGAGGTTGTGTATGATGGATGAAGTTGAGGTTGTGTATGATGGATGAAGTTGAGGTTGTGTATGATGGATGAAGTTGAGGTTGTGTATGATGGATGAAGTTGAGGTTGTGTATGATGGATGAAGTTAAGGTTGTGTATGATGGATGAAGTTGAGGTTGTGCATGATGGATGAAGTTAAGGTTGTGTATGATGGATGAAGTTGAGGTTGTGCATGATGGATGAAGTTAAGGTTGTGTATGATGGATGAAGTTGAGGTTGTGTATTTCGAAACGCTTCGAAATAAAGATACCTAATTGTTGTATATATGTCTTACCTAACAAAAAGAAAGCCGGCAGCATGCATGAACATTTCGGACAGACTAATCCTAGTGTTCACACATTACTTAAAACTAGACAGAAGTTACAGTCGTAAATTTTAATTATGCATTTAAAAAAAATATTACAATTACTACAGTTTATAATAGTACGATTTTAGATCTGCATTAATAGTTTAGTGATTTTATTTAAGTGGAATTTCTATCCAAACAGCAGGTTGTGGGTTTTATTTATATTGAGGGTGAGTTTGTTGGTGATCGTCCACGTCGATATTTTTAGTAGTTCCTTGTTAACAGTGTAATTAAGCATAGCTGTGTATGAGTGGGAGAAGACACAAGTGGTGTTACTTGCTAGTGGAACTGGTTTAACGAGACAAGATTGCCTGAGCTTGCTACCATCTGCAGCTCATAAGACTGCCATCCCCACGAGCCCTTTTAGGGCGGGGCAGATGGCAGACCAGAGGCCTAGCTTCTCCCTACGAGCCCCGTGAGGGCGGGGAATGTGGCTAGGCCTGGGGACAGTTGGTCCCAAAGATGAGGGGGTACTTGTACCTCCTCCCATGGGAGACTTAAGTCTCGAGACACTCCCCAGATAGGGAGCCAAGGCCGGGTCACCACTACTTGGAAAAGACCCGGGCCGGGAGAGTACCGGGGAATAAAAAAAAAAAAACGAGACAAGATGCGTTGGGAAGATAATTGATGTTAATGAGAAAGAACAGAGGGCCAAGGAGACTACCTCAGGGCACTCGTATGGATACAGGCTGAGTAGACGAGGTTACACCGATTATGGAGACTTTTGGATATCTGTTGCTTGGATAAGATTTTTAGGTATGCAAGGGTACAGGATCCACTGTATCAAATGCTTTCCGAAACTCTATGAAGAATCCAAGAGCATATTATTATTTTTTCAGTGCTACGTAAAGGAGTTCATACATATGTATAATAGCATCATTTGCATAGGCTTGGCTGAAGGCACGAATATATACTACTTAACTTACATTCTCAACCTAGCTAAAGCTATGTAAATATCATCTAGACTTACCATTAATTCAGTAAGGACTTACAACTGAATTATCATTACAATTAAGGTGTAGGAAGCAGAAAGACTGACGGATTTGTGTGCCCACCAACACTCTCGTCTTAGAAACACTCCACTTCCTTCTTAACTCTTACCCTCTTCTTTACCACCCCCTTCCTAACTCCCACCCTCCTTAACTCCCACCCCCCCTTCTTAACTCCTCCCTTCTTAACTCTTGGTTGAGATTCCTGAATGCTTCTCTCAGAGTTGATGCCTGTGTGAAGGTGTGTCAGGCTGGAGAATTAACTGTCTTAGAGACAACACTATAGAGGTTAGGCTAGGTAAGACATGTCAGGAAACAGGAGAAGTATTTCCTGTCGCGGGTCTTAGTCATATGATGACCCGCAACTGGAGCTTTTGGTCATCTGACCGAGGCCTTCCGCTGGGTTACTCGTGCACCTCTTTAAAAGTTATGGTTATGATTATAACCATTGGCAATAAACACCTAAGAGAGGTTAGTCCTTGAAGTGATGCTAAAATGATCAGAGAGAATAACACTTACCCTAAGTGCCCCAACTTAAGAGAGCAAAGTGAATGTAAGTGTTGCACAAATCGTGTGCATACCTCTACTGCATTATTGCTTAGCATCATATGCAACATATGTTTATGTGGGCTCACGAAATCGTAATGACACGATTGCAAACAAACCATACCACGGGCGGGATTTGAACCCGCGGTCAGAGAGTCTCAAAACTGGTCCAGTGGCTAACGCGACGGTCTGGAGTTTTGAGACTCTGACCGCGGGTTCAAATCCCGCCCGTGGTATGGTTTATGTGGGCTGCTTAACATAATGTTTATGAATTATTTTCATACCAATTATATCAGTCTTATGTATATATTGATCAGTTAATATCGTCTACTTTATATGATGCTTCGTTGGCTTTACTTTATATGAAGAAGTTTTAATTAGGTAAATAACAGTTTTATTGGGCTTTATGTAGAAAAAATGGTGAGTAGTTTTTCTTAACAGAATGGGAGAAAGTTTTAAGATAAGTTGTTAGAAAGCTGGGAGAGGAAGATGAAGAAAGAGGAAGAAAAAAGGAAGAGGAGGAGGAGAAGAAGGAGGTGGCCTCATCCAGGGGATCAGTAAAAGGCGGCCGTCATAAAGTTAGCAGAAAGTAGGGTGTAGAGGCCAGCACAGCTCAATACTGAGAGCAGACACAGTTGGCAACCCACACCAGCAACCAACACACTCACACACACACACACACACACACACACACACACACACACACACACACACACACACACACACACACACGGACGAAGACTCCATATATAGCTGTAAGAAGACATTAAGCTCATGGAGCAAGAAGAGAGTGGACCTAGTAGCGACCAGCAAAGAGGCGGGACCAGGAGCAGTGACTCGACCCCTGCAACCACAAATAGGTTAATAGGCGAGTACAAACACACACACATACACACACAAAGCGAAGTGGACACGAAGCGGAGTTGTCGAAGTGAATTTACAAGGGCGACGCGTCATACACGGGCGGCCGCTGTCATCGCCAGCCACACCAACAAAATACAGAATGACAATAGCGTCCGTTCGTCACTCTCGCGCACAAGTTTGCTGAAGGGAAACTTTTGTTGAGGCTGTGATGGGTGTCGAGTGTTGTTGGGAGGGCGGTGGGTGGTGGGTGGGCGGCCTGCCATGATTGGTTGTCTCCCTTATGAAAAGAAACATTACAAGGGCGCCGTATGATGGTGATAGTGGCACGGGGAATAACACTATCACACACACACACACACACACACACACACACACACACACACACACACACACCACCAGCAACAGCAAGAGGGGGGTGGGGAGGGGGAGGATGAGGTGTCTGTTATTGCCAGATATGGGGGAGGTGGGGGTTCAAGATGGCTGTCTCTTCGTCTTTCAAGAGGACTCTCCCTTCCTCCCCTCACTCGCCAGTGCAAGATGACGTTCACCGTTCCCCCCTCCCCTGTAAGACGATGGTCTCTCCACCCCTTCAAGACGGCGTTCTTCCTTCACCCCTACAAGATGACGTTCTTCCTTCTCCACGCCTTTAAGACGTTCTTCTTTCACCCCTTTAAGGCGACGAAGACGACGTTCTTCCTTCTCCACCCCTTTAAGACGTTCTTCCTTCACCCCTTCAAGACGGCGTTCTCCCTTCTCCATCCCTTCAAGATGACGTCCTCTCTTCTCCATCCCTTCGAAATGACGTTCTCCCTTCTCCATCCCTTCAACGTGACCTTCTTCCTTCTCCATCTTTTCAACGTGACGTTCTTCCTTCTCCATCCCTGCAAAACGACGTTCTCTCTTCAACACACCTGTAAGACGATGTTCTTTCTTCTCTTACCCCAAAATACACCACCAGATCCTATTCCTCACTCTAATTCCCTTTCATTTCCCTTAAATTATCCCTTTTAACACCCCTTCATTTTCCCTTAAATTATCCCCTTTAACACCAACTTTAAAAAATGCTGCTATTTCTATCAAGATATAATGGTAACATGCTTGGCGATGGGCTGTATGTTAATGCTATCACCATCTTGTTTCCCCCAGTTCTGGGTGTGTATTGTATAGTCATTTAAACTCTTCGCCGCTTATTCTAATCATCTCAAAATCCAACTGCTCCCTGATTAGCAACGCTTCTCCACTATCTGCTCTGTTTGACCAATCTTTTTTTTCATTGTTTGGCTGAAGAGGTTTTACGGTTGATGTGAGCCTCTGGTGATATACTGGACACAATGCTCACCCCTAGGTCTTTCTCTCTGAATGAAGACCGCAGTCTGTTCCCAAAGTGTATACTCCATTTTCGATTTTTTTTTATCCTGTCCTAGTCTTCATGACCCTGCATTAACTGGGGTTAAATTCAAACAACCAGTTACCTGACTACTTTTGCAATTTGTCCAGACAGATCCCCTTTAGAGCCTTTTCTTGTCTTTCTTTGTTTCATTCTCGTAAATTTTACATCAGCGTACAGGGATATATCTGAATCAATCCCATCTGTTCTGTCATTCACATGTACCAGAAAGAATACTGGTCCTAATATCTATCCTTGCGGAACCCCGCCAGTTACTCTTCCCTATTCTAATGTGTCTTTCCTGACAGTCACTCTTCGTTTCCTGCCCCTAAGATAATCTTTGATCAACCGGAGCCCGTGTCTTGTTATTCCAGCATGTATACCAAAATTTCGGCCCAGCTTCTTGTGGTGTACAGTATCAAACGCCTCCTTACAGTACAAAATAATACAATCCACCCAACTCTTCTCTCTCTCTCTCTCTCTCTCTCTCTCTCTCTCTCTCTCTCTCTCTCTCTCTCTCTCTCTCTCTCTCTCTCTCTCTCTCGTCAAACATCTGTTACTTTGTCATACAACCCCAACAAGTTAGTAGGACGAGATTTATCGTCCTTAAACCCATTCTGGTTGCTATGAAACCACTTCTCTCCAAGTGTGTGTACTCACCTAGTTCTCACCTAGTTGAGGTTGCGGGGGTTGAGTCCGAGCTCCTGGCCCCGCCTCTTCACTGAACCGTGAGCTTTATCATACCTCTGCTTAAAGCTATGTATGGATCCTGCCTCCACTACATCGCTTCCCAAACTATTCCACTTACTGACTACTCTGTGGTTGAAGAAATACTTCCTAACATCCCTGTGATTCATCTGTGTCTTCAACTTCCAACTGTGTCCCCTTGTTACTGTGTCCAATCTCTGGAACATCCTGTCTTTGTCCACCTTGTCAATTCCTCTCAGTATTTTGTATGTCGTTATCATGTCCCCCCTATCTCTCCTGTCCTCCAGTGTCGTCAGGTTGATTTCCCTTAACCTCTCCTCGTAGGACATACCTCTTAGCTCTGGGACTAGTCTTGTTGCAAACCTTTGCACTTTCTCTAGTTTCTTTACGTGCTTGGCTAGGTGTGGGTTCCAAACTGGTGCCGCATACTCCAATATGGGCCTAACGTACACGGTGTACAGGGTCCTGAACGATTCCTTATTAAGATGTCGGAATGCTGTTCTGAGGTTTGCTAGGCGCCCATATGCTGCAGCAGTTATTTGATTGATGTGCGCTTCAGGAGATGTGCCTGGTGTTATACTCACCCCAAGATCTTTTTCCTTGAGTGAGGTTTGTAGTCTCTGGCCCCCTAGACTGTACTCCGTCTGGGGTCTTCTTTGCCCTTCCCCTATCTTCATGACTTTGCACTTGGTGGAATTGAACTCCAGGAGCCAATTGCTGGACCAGGTCTGCAGCCTGTCCAGATCCCTTTGTAGTTCAGCCTGGTCTTCGATCGAGTGAATTCTCATCAACTTTACGTCATCTGCAAACAGGGACACCTCAGAGTCTATTCCTTCCGTCATGTCGTTCACAAATACCAGAAACAGCACTGGTCCTAGGACTGACCCCTGTGGGACCCCGCTGGTCACAGGTGCCCACTCTGACACCTCGCCACGTACCATGACTCGCTGCTGTCTTCCTGACAAGTATTCCCTGATCCATTGTAGTGCCTTCCCTGTTATCCCTGCTTGGTCCTCCAGTTTTTGCACCAATCTCTTGTGTGGAACTGTGTCAAACGCCTTCTTGCAGTCCAAGAATATGCAATCCACCCACCCCTCTCTCTCTTGTCTTACTGCTGTCACCATGTCATAGAACTCCAGTAGGTTTGTAGGTTTGTGACACAGGATTTCCCGTCCCTGAAACCATGTTGGCTGCTGTTGATGAGATCATTCCTTTCTAGGTGTTCCACCACTCTTCTCCTGATAATCTTCTCCATGTTTTTGCATACTATACATGTCAGTGACACTGGTCTGTAGTTTAATGCTTCATGTCTGTCTCCTTTTTTAAAGATTGGGACTACATTTGCTGTCTTCCATGCCTCAGGCAATCTCCCTGTTTCGATAGATGTATTGAATATTGTTGTTAGGGGTATACATAGCACCTCTGCTCCCTCTCTCAGTACCCATGGGGATATGTTATCTGGCCCCATTGCCTTTGAGGTATCTAGCTCACTCAGAACCCTCTTCACTTCTTCCTCGGTTGTGTGCACTGTGTCCAGCACATGGTGGTGTGCCCCACCTCTCCGTCTTTCTGGAGCCCCTTCTGTCTCCTCTGTGAACACTTCTTTGAATCTCTTGTTGAGTTCCTCACATACTTCACGGTCATTTCTTGTTGTCTCTCCTCCTTCCTTCCTTAGCCTGATTACCTGGTCCTTGACTGTTGTTTTCCTCCTGATGTGGCTGTACAACAGTTTCGGGTCAGATTTGGCTTTCGCTGCTATGTCATTTTCATATTGTCTTTAGGCCTCCCTTCTTATCTGTGCATATTCGTTTCTGGCTCTACGACTGCTCTCCTTATTCTCCTGGGTCCTTTGCCTTCTATATTTCTTCCATTCCCTAGCACACTTGGTTTTTGCCTCCCTGCACCTTTGGGTAAACCATGGGCTCATCCTGGCTTTTTCATTATTCCTGTTACCCTTGGGTACAAACCTCTCCTCAGCCTCCTTGCATTTTGTTGCTACATATTCCATCATCTCATTAACTGGCTTCCCTGCCAGTTCTCTGTACCACTGAACCCCGTTCAGGAAGTTCCTCATTCCTGTGTAGTCCCCTTTCTTGTAGTTTGGTTTCATTCGTCCTGGCCTTCCTGCTTCTCCCTCCACTTGTAGCTCTACTGTGTATTCGAAGCTTAAAACCACATGGTCACTGGCCCCAAGGGGTCTTTCATATGTGATGTCCTCGATATCTGCACTACTCAAGGTGAATACTAAGTCTAGCCTTGCTGGTTCATCCTCTCCTCTCTCTCTTGTAGTGTCCCTTACGTGTTGGTACATGAAGTTTTCCAGTACCACCTCCATCATCTTAGCCCTCCATGTATCTTGGCCCCCATGCGGGTCCAAGTTCTCCCAATCGATCTCCTTGTGGTTAAAGTCACCCATGATCAGGAGCTTTGCCCTGCATGCATGAGCTCTTCTGGCCACTCTAGCCAGTGTGTCAACCATCGCTCTATTGCTCTCGTCGTACTCTTGCCTTGGCCTCCTGCTGTTCTGTGGTGGGTTATACATCACTGCTATTACCACCTTGGGACCTCCAGAGTGAAGCGTTCCCGCTATGTAATCACTTTCTTCTCCGCTGTCTCCTCTCTCTCCAGCTCATCAAAATTCCAGCGATTTTTGATCAGCAATGCCACTCCTCCACCCCCCCTGTTCCCTCTGTCTTTCCTCAGGATCTGGTATCCCATTGGAAAGATGGCATCTGTTATCATAACTGTAAGCTTGGTTTCTGTGAGAGCTATGATGTCCGGTGATGCCTCTTTGACTCTTTCATGCCACTCCTCCCATTTATTTGTTATACCATCAGCGTTTGTGTACCATACCGTCAGTTTCCTTTCCAACACTGTGGTTTGTGGGGCCTGTGAGGGTGGGAGACCTGGTGGCATACTGTGGGATTCTATAGCTTGGTGTTGGGTGGAGGCTGTGGGTATGGATTGTAGTGTGTGTTGGGATGGTGTGATAGGTTGTATGGTTCTGAGAACAGTTGTGTGTGTGCTTGCCCTTGCTGTTCTGTTATGCTCTGACTGACCTCTGCTGGTTCCATCCTTGTCTCTTTTCCTAGCTCCTTTCGCTTTTTTGTCCTCTCCCTCAGCTGCTGTCGTTCTGATTGTGTTCTGTCTCTGTCTAGGAACACCCTCTTGTACTCTTCCGAGTATTTCAGTCGTGGTTTCTCTTGGAGGATCCTGTTCCGCACTGTTTCCGTCCTGAGAATCAGCTTGATTGGTCGGTTTCTCCCCTTCGAGTACCCCCCTATTCTCTGAAAATTTACAATCTCGTCCATCTCTTCACCTATTTCCGTGATGATTTTCTCAATCTCCTTACTTTCTTCCTGCTGCCTTTCAGTGTGTGTCCTTTCCTCTCTCTCCTGAAGCCCATGGATAAACACTGATTTTGCCCTTTCCTCCTCCCATTGCCTCACCCTCTGTGACTCTGGATCCTTCCTGTATGTGGTCAGTTTCTCCCATGATTTTTCCAGTGGCTCTTGATAGCATGGCTGTGCCTCAGCATTCGACCTATCACCCTCTCTGTCTGCAACCAGCTGTTCTTCCCTTCCACTCCTTGGCTCTTTTTGGCAGGTTGATATGACCTTAGCTGCATAATTCATAATTCCTTCCTTCCTGTTCAGCCTCGCAGCTTCATATGCTGTGTCTTCTCTGGTCACTGCCCCTGTAACTCGCTTCAGCCTATTTATCTCAACTTCTAGGACCCTTATCTTGGCTACTGCAGATTCGACTTGTGCCTCCCAATTCTTTGTCTCCTTCTCCAACCTCTTTTCCAATTTCACAGAGAGCTCTTTCTCCATTTTTTCAGAAAGCTCTCCTAATTTTCTCTCCCACTCTTGTTCCATCCTTTTCCACTGCTCCTCCATCCACTCCTCCCTACCAGAACCATTCTCATCTGATCCTTGGTTCCTGCGAGTCCCCACCATTTTTTTTTTTGTGAGAGAAGATAGAAGGGAAAGGTAGAAGGAGAGAGAGAGGGGAAGAGTGAGAAGGGAAAGGGGGAGAGAGAGTGTGAGAGGGGGAAAGAGAGAGGAGGGAAGGGAAGGAGAGGGGGAGAGTGAGAAGGGAAAAATGGGGAAGAGATGGAGAGAGAGAGAGAGAGAGAGAGAGAGAGAGAGAAGGGAAGGTAGAAAGAGAGAGGGGGATAGTGAGAAGGAAAAATGGGAAGAGAGAGTGAGAGTGAGAGAGAGAGGGGGAAGAGAGAGTGAAGGGAAGGGTAGGAGAGGGGGAGATTGAGAAGGGAAAATGGGGAAGAGAGAGAGCAAGAGAGAGAGAGCAAGAGAGAGAGAGAGAGAGAGAGAGAGAGAGAGAGAGAGAGAGAGGGAGAGAGAGAGAGGGAGAGAGAGAGAGAGGGAGAGAGAGAGAGAGAGAGAAGGCAAAGAGAGGGGGAGAGAGAGGGGGGAGAGAGGGGGAAAGAGGGGGAGATGGAAGAGCAAGAGGGGAGAGAGAAGGCAAAGAGAGGGGGAGAGAGAGGGGGAGAGAGGGGGAAAGAGGGAGGAGATGGAAGAGCGAGAGGGGAGAGAGAGGCTGAGGGGAGAGAGATGGGAAAAGGGAGAGGGGAGAGATAATGGTAGGGGAGAGATGTTAGAGGGGGAGAGATGTTAGAGGGGGGGAGGTGTTAGAGGGAAGAGATGTTAGAGGGGAGAGACGGGAGAGGGAAGAGAGAGATATAGGTAGATAGTGAGATAGGTAGAGAGAGAGATTAGGATAGGAAGAGAGGGAGAGAGAGAGGAGCGAGGTTCAGATGGTCAGTTCACAGGACGGTGTGAAATCCTGTGTATGTGTGTGTTTGTGTGTTTACTACAGCTTACAAGTGCTTGTTCCTGTGTGTGTGTGTGTGTGTGTGTGTGTGTGTGTGTGTGTGTGTGTGTGTGTGTGTGTGTGTGTGTGTGCCCCCACTTCTAAGTATTCATACTGCTAATAAATACCGGTAGATACCAGTAATTCTAAGCTTACCAATACTTGTAACACTTATCGATTCTACTTCTAAAATTCAGAAAGTAGCTAGGTTGTAAAATTTAGCTTGTCTCAGCTTAAGTGTCTGACGTTATCCCTCACTACCACTTTACTCCTTGCACTCTCGTCTATGTTATTTCTACTCTAATTCTGGTAATGGCTTGCAGGAGTGAGTGACCAGTATCTAACAGTGATGCAGGACCAGAACTCAATCTTGCAAAATGCAACCTCAACAGGTGAAATACTTGCGCTGGCAGCGGTGTGATGACAAGTTGCCAGATGCTGATAACGTAGTCGTCGTACATAGGCCTTCTATCACTATTTTGTAACTCCTTCACCCGTGATGTTTATAACCATATATGCTCATGCATCCCGCGTTCCTCAATGATTTCACTTTTCACTTATTACAGAATACACTTCACATTCGGTGTTACACTTTATATGTATAATGACATACAAACTGTTGTGATGTCACTGCTTCAGTAGGCCTACTGCCACCTTCCCTTGTTGTATATTTTATTTTTTCTTTCTCCTTTTGCTTATTAACTTTTTCACTCTCACATTACGGTGCCCCACATTTCACTTGTTACCCAAACGCTGGTAATTCTTGATCACCCGTTTCCACACTCACTTTGATTTTTTTATGTTTGTATCTGTGTGGCAACAGTGCCTAGTAGATCCACAACGTGTGTGTGTGTGTGTGTGTGTGTGTGTGTGTGTGTGTGTGTGTGTGTGTGTGTGTGTGTGTGTGTATGTGTGTGTGTTCTCAACATTTTGTCATTGTCAAGGTGGTTCGTACCTTACCCA
Organism: Cherax quadricarinatus; assembly: GCF_038502225.1. NCBI lineage: Eukaryota > Metazoa > Arthropoda > Malacostraca > Decapoda > Parastacidae > Cherax > Cherax quadricarinatus. The sequence goes on along the minus strand of NC_091335.1, from coordinate 25,618,203 downwards.
ACCTCATAATTACATCAGACCGGTTTGTGAGCCTTGTCGTACCTCTCCTTACAGCTGTGCATCATGTAAGCTGTCTGCTTCAACTCTCGTAGGTGTTCTTTAGGGAAGAGTGAGGCAGCAATGACATTACTAGACGGGTGTTGTTATACTACACTGAAGTACAAAGACGTAGCATGGCCTTCACCACATGTCTGCCCCCGGGTCTAGTCGGAATCTAACTGAGAGAAGCTTGCTGGACCGACGACCTAGGCGCGTCGTTCAAGTGTAGTGACGTGACACCTGTGTGGTGTACAGGAGGGTTGTGTAGTTACCTCTTCCTCGGGTAAGTCATATTTGCTAATCACTTTGAATAATGAAGGAAGTATTTCTCGAAGTCGCTTGTGACTGTAGATATTGATCCTCTACGTACCTTGTCTCTGTTTCTCGTCCATCAAACATTTTCTTCTTTAAGGCTCACGAAATCGTAATGACACGATTGCAAACAAACCATTCCATGGGTGGAGATAGAACCCGCGATCGAGAGTCATAAAACTCCAGACCGACGCGTTATGCACTGGGCCAGCTTGCTACTATAAGATTTATCCACTAGGTATATTTATACACCATAGGAAGGTTAGTATACGCACCACTGTGACCACAAATACGAGTTTTTACAGACGAATCTCCCGCCAGCTGGCGGGAGATTCGTCAAGCTGTGAAAAATCACCAGGTATCTTTTACGACGTTGTCATGTGTTCCCTGTTTCTTGCATCTTACGAGATAGTCTGGTTCACTTCCGTTTGTCTCTCCTCGTATTGATCTCTCTATAAAACCTCTGGTCAATATCTAGAATTTTTTGCACTCTTGAAATCACTGTGTAACTCCTATGGGTTTAGAGCTTCCACCTGGATAAATCAGTACTAATTTACATTCTGTAACAGATGTATTCAGTCGGTCAGTCTTGAAGAAAGTACTTTCTTCAAGACTGATAGACTGAACACATCTATTCCAGGCTGAGGGACTGATTAACTCAAACTCCTATTCTGGAACAGACCTGGGTTCTAGAATTGCACTAAAGACTCTCATGTTAAATCTGTTATTAGTGGTACACGGAATAATAAGAGGGAATATTTTTGGTTCGTGATTGTTGTTCTTAGTCTGTGATTGTTGCTCTTAGTTCGTGAATGTTGATTGTAGTTCTGCTAGCTCTTATGTGCTCCTAACGCTATTGTATCTGGTGACAAGTTAGGCACAGTACTCAGGACTTTCCTGCTTGATCTGAGTCCGACTCTCTGTTGCTCAGTCTGTGCTCCGTATCTTGTCTTCTTTCTTTTTCCTTGATTTCAATATTTTTTTTTTTTTTTTGCACTTTCAGAAGTTGAAGTTTATTTATATTTCTGATGATCTACGGTTTCTTCAGTGTTTGTTCTATTTATATATTCTGGATCAATGTTGAATGATGCAACACAGATTTGTGTTGCATGTTTATTGTGCTTATGTGAGTTATGATGACCCTCGTGGCACTCCAGGTGTAATGATGACCCTCGTGGCACTCAAGGTATAGTGATGACTCTCGTGGCACTGCAGTTGTAGTGATGACCCTCGTGGCACTCCAGGTATAGTGATGACCCTAATGGCACTCCAAGTATAGTGATGACCCTCATGGCACTTTAGGTGTAGCGATGACCCTCGTGTCACTCCAGTCGTAGTGATGGTCCTCGTGGCACTCCAGGTGTAGGGATGTCCCTCGTGGCACTCCAGGTGTACTGATGACCCTCGTGGCGCTCCAGATGTAGTGATGACTCTCGTGGCACTCCAGGTGTAGTGATGACCCTCGTAGCACTCCAGGTGTAGTGATGACCCTAGTGGCACTCCAGGTGTAGTGATGACTCTTGGCACTCCGGTGTAGTGATGACTCTCGTAGCACTCCAGTTGTAGTGATGATCCTCATGGCACTCCATTTGTAGTGATCCTCGTGGCACTCCAGTTATAGTGATGATCCTTGTGGTACTCCAAGTGTAGTGATGACCCTCGTAACACTCCACGTGCGGTGATGACCCTCGTGGCACTCCAAGTGAAGTGACCCTCCTGGCACTCCACGTGTAGTGACCCTCCTGTCACTCCACGTGTAGTGATGACCCTTGTAGCACTCAACGTGTAGCTATGACCCTCGTGGCACTCCACGTGTAGTGATGATCCTCGTGCCACTCCAGGTGTAGTGATGACCCTCGTGCCACTCCAGAGGTAGTGATGACCCTCGTAGAGTCGTTTGTGAAGTCAAGGAGTACCTCTTGTATTATCTTCCCTCTCTGTGAAGTCAAGGAGCTCTTCTTATATTGTCATCCCTCTCTGTGAAGTCAAGGAACACCTCTTGTGTTGTCATCCCTCTGTGTGAAGTCAAGGAGCACCTCTTGCATTATCTTCCTTCTCTGTGAAGTCAAGGAGCACCTCTTGTGTTGTCATCCCTCTGTGTAAAGTCAAGGAGCACCTCTTGCATTATCTTCCTTCTCTGTGAAGTCAAGGAACACCTCTTGTGTTGCCATCCCTCTGTGTGAAGCCAAGGAACACCTCTTGTATTGTCTTCCCTCTCTGTAAAGTCAAGGAGCACCTCTTGCATTATCTTCCTTCTCTGTGAAGTCAAGGAGCACCTCTTGCATTATCTTCCTTCTCTGTGAAGTCAAGGAGCACCTCTTGCATTATCTTCCTTCTCTGTGAAGTCAAGGAGCACCTCTTGCATTATCTTCCTTCTCTGTGAAGTCAAGGAGCACCTCTTGCATTATCTTCCTTCTCTGTGAAGTCAAGGAGCACCTCTTGCATTATCTTCCTTCTCTGTGAAGTCAAGGAGCACCTCTTGTATTGTCTTGCCTGTCTGTATAACGATACATCAACAGTAACTCAGTTTACATTAAGAAAGGCACGCTGTGTGGGCACCATTGCATGACTGGCACACAATACCAACACGTTTATGTACGAGACACAATGTACAATACCTGGGTATCTGTTTTGTGAAGACGTTTCAACAACTTTATGATTAAGATTGTCAGGTAGAGAATAAAACTGCACGATACTTTAATCGGAACAACACACAAACAACCCGCTCACAGGAGAGAGAAGCTTACGACGAGGTATGGCTTTGTAAACGGTTCAAGTTGTACCGAAACGTCGTCGTAAACGGGTTATTTGTGAATAATTTCCAGGTGTAACACGTGTGTCTTACACAAATAACCCGCACATAGAAGAGAGGAGCTTACGAAGACGTTTCGGTCCGACTTGGACCATTTACAAAGTGACTTTGTCAATGGTCCAAGTCGGACCGAAACGTCGTCGTAAGCTCCTCTCTTCTATGTGAGGTTTTTTTGTGTATCCTTCCAGTCACGGTATTGTGCTTTTTTTTTTTTTTTTTTTTTTTTTTTTTTTTTTGTAACATGTGTCTTATTCGTCAACACTTTGCAAAATAGGAATTTCTTACGACAACTTTTTCGATCTGTTATGATCTTTATCACGTCACGATGGAAGAGGAAAAGAGAGATTAAAATATCCACGCATACCATACCACGGGCGGGGTTAGAACTCGCGATCAGATTCTCAAAACTCCAGACCCAGTGGCTAACGCGTCGGTCAGGAGTTTTTAGACTCTCTGGTCGCGAGTTCTAACCCCGCCCTTGGTATGGTTTGTTTGCAATCGTGTCATTACGATTTCGTGAATCATGTCCACGCATTCCAGCATCGGTTAGGTTAGGTTCGTTAGGAAACAGGACCAGTGTTTCCTGATGCGGGTCTAAGTCATATGATGACCCACAGCTGGAACTTTTGGTCATCTGACCGAGGCCTT
>NC_091335.1:25586892-25606892 GCF_038502225.1 Cherax quadricarinatus | reverse complement strand
GGCACCAGTCACTGGATGAATCCAAGGTCAGCTGTGTGGTAGCACTGGACATTGCTGGCGCTTTCGACCGGGTGTGGCACCAGGGCCTCTTAGCAAAACTTCAAGCACTGGAATTGCAGGCTCTACGCTATGTCTCCTCAGTGATTACCTTCATGGTAGATCTCTAAGTGTAGTCCTCAATGGAACGGAATCAGCAAGGCATCCTATTGGGGCAAGCGTTCCACAAGGAAGTGTGCTGGGTCCACTGTTATGGAATGTCTACTTCAACGACCTTCTTCATCTCATCCCAGAATCACATGCATATGCAGACGACTGTACACTGACATTCACTTATCCAAGAGAAGAAATGCCAGCTGCTCTAAGCTACATCAATCACCAGCTGAGAGCTATATCAGCTTGGGGAAATAGATGGCAAGTAACATTTGCACCTGAGAAAACGCAAATGATGATCGTCTCTAGGCACCATGATGGTAATGCTGGTGCAGAAATAAGGATGAATGGGACGATGTTGGCACCTGGAGAAGAAGTTGATATCCTTGGGGTGAAATTTGACTCCAAACTAACCATGAAGAACCATGTTGTAAATCTTGCAAACAAGGCAGCCAGGAAGCTTACAGCACTTCGCCGTATCTCGCATCTGCTTGACAGTAGGGGTTGCAAGATCCTGTACGAGGCACAAGTACGCTCACACCTTGAGTATGCTCCACTTTCTTGGTTTGCCTGCCCCCCTCTCATCTGCGACTGCTTGACAGAGTAGAGAACAGAGCAAGACGTCTCATCTCTCGCCTGGACCCATCCTGGATAGATCTGTCATTTCAGCAGAGCCTTCAACATAGGAGGGATGTGGGTGGCCTTACTGTTATGTACAAGGCCAATATTGTCAAAATACCACACTTGGATCCACTTCGAGGACAGCGTGAAACAAGCTTTTATGCCACAAGACGGGCAGAAAGCAGCAACTTCACTCTGGCTGTACCCTTCTCCAGAACATCACTCCATCTGAGATCATACATACCCAGGATGACTCGAGTATGGAACACATTCGTACAGCATAATGATGTCAACGAGATAACGTCAGTTGATCAAATGAAAATGCTGGCCCACAGATGGCTCCAACTTCATCCTGTTCCCTACTTGTATGTCTCATAATAAAAATGCTTTCAAATGAGCTGATGTAGGTAACAGCTCTTAGCTTGCCAATAAAGTTAGGAATCCTTAACGTGTAAATAGCTTGTCAATAAAGCTAGGGATCCTTAACCTTGTCAAACCCTGTGTAAAAAAAAAAAAAGAAGAGAGGGGGAATGAGAGAGAGGGAGAAGAGAAGAAGGGAAGAAGTAATGCAGATCAAAAAGAAGTAGAAATGGAAGAGAAGAGAGGGGCAGAGGAAAGAAATAAAGAAGAGGAGGAGGAGGAGGAGGAGGAGGAGGGAGGGAGGAAGGAAGAGGGGAAAGTGGATGAGTTAAGAGGGGAAGAGTTGCGAGGGTATTAACATTTGAATTCAGCCTCTCTAACAGTGCTATGTTGTGGGTCGTATGAGGCTGGCTGGGTCATATGAGGCTGACTGGGTTGTATGAGGCTGGCTGGGTCGTATGAGGCTGGATGGGTTGCATGAGGATAGCTGGGTCGTATGAGGCTGGCTGGGTCGTATGAGGCTGACTGGGTTGTATGAGGCTGGCTGGGTCGTATGAGGCTGGATGGGTTGCATGAGGATAGCTAGGTCGTATGAGGCTGGCTGGGTCGTATGAGGCTGACTGGGTTGTATGAGGCTGGCTGGGTCGTATGAGGCTGGATGGGTTGCATGAGGATAGCTGGGTCGTATGAGGCTGGCTGGGTCGTATGAGGCTGACTGGGTTGTATGAGGCTGGCTGGGTCGTATGAGGCTGGCTGGGTTGCATGAGGATAGCTGGGTCGTATGAGGCTGGCTGGGTCGTATGAGGCTGACTGGGTTGTATGAGGCTGGCTGGGTCGTATGAGGCTGGATGGGTTGCATGAGGATAGCTGGGTCGTATGAGGCTGGCTGGGTCGTATGAGGCTGACTGGGTTGTATGAGGCTGGCTGGGTCGTATGAGGCTGGCTGGGTTGCATGAGGATAGCTGGGTCGTATGAGGCTGGCTGGGTCGTATGAGGCTGACTGGGTTGTATGAGGCTGGCTGGGTCGTTTGAGGCTGACTGGGTTGTATGAGGCTGGCTGGGTCGTATGAGGCTGGATGGGTTGCATGAGGATAGCTGGGTCGTATGAGGCTGGCTGGGTCGTATGAGGCTGACTGGGTTGTATGAGGCTGGCTGGGTCGTATGAGGCTGGCTGGGTTGCATGAGGATAGCTGGGTCGTATGAGGCTGGCTGGGTCGTATGAGGCTGACTGGGTTGTATGAGGCTGGCTGGGTCGTATGAGGCTGGCTGGGTTGCATGAGGATAGCTGGGTCGTATGAGGCTGGCTGGGTCGTATGAGGCTGACTGGGTTGTATGAGGCTGGCTGGGTCGTATGAGGCTGGCTGGGTCGTATGAGGCTGGCTGGGTTGCATGAGAATAGCTGGGTCGTATGAGGCTGGTTGGGTCGTATGAGGCTGCCTGGGTCGTATGAGGCTGGCTGGTTTGTATGAGGCTGGCTGGGTCGCATGAGGCTGGCTGGGTCGTATGAGGCTGGCTGGGTTGCATGAGGATAGCTGGGTCGTATGAGGCTGGCTGGGTCGTATGAGGCTGGCTCGGTCGTATGAGGCTGGCTGGGTCGTATGAGGCTGGCTGGGTTGCATGAGGATAGCTGGGTCGTATGAGGCTGGTTGGGTCGTATGAGGCTGGCTGGGTCGTATGAGGCTGGCTGGTTTGTATGAGGCTGGCTGGGTCGTATGAGGCTGGCTGGGTCGTATGAGGCTGGCTGGGTTGCATGAGGATAGCTGGGTCGTATGAGGCTGGCTGGGTCGTATGAGGCTGGCTGAGTCGTATGAGGCTGGCTCGGTCGTATGAGGCTGGCTGGGGTGTATGAGGATAGTTGGGTCGTATGAGGCTAGCTGGGTCGTATGAGGCTGGCTTGGTCGCATGAGGCTGGCTGGGTTGTATGAGGATAGTTGGGTCGTATGAGGCTGGCTGGGTCGTATGAGGCTGGCTGGGTTGTATGAGGCTGGCTGGGGTGTATGAGACTGGCTGGGATGTATGATCCTGGCTGGGTAGTATGAGGCTGGCTGGGTCGTATGAGGCTGGCTGGGTCGTATGAGGCTGGCTGGGTCGTATGAGGCTGGCTGGGTCGTATGAGGCTGGCTGGGTCGTATGAGGCTGACTGGGTTGTATGAGGCTGGCTGGGTCGTATGAGGCTGGCTGGGTCGTATGAGGCTGGCTGGGTTGCATGAGAATAGCTGGGTCGTATGAGGCTGGTTGGGTCGTATGAGGCTGGCTGGTTTGTATGAGGCTGGCTGGGTCGCATGAGGCTGGCTGGGTCGTATGAGGCTGGATGGGTTGCATGAGGATAGCTGGGTCGTATGAGGCTGGCTGGGTCGTATGAGGCTGGCTGGGTCGTATGAGGCTGGCTGGGTCGTATGAGGCTGGCTGGGTTGCATGAGGATAGCTGGGTCGTATGAGGCTGGTTGGGTCGTATGAGGCTGCCTGGGTCGTATGAGGCTGGCTGGTTTGTATGAGGCTGGCTGTGTCGTATGAGGCTGGCTGGGTCGTATGAGGCTGGCTGGGTTGCATGAGGATAGCTGGGTCGTATGAGGCTGGCTGGGTCGTATGAGGCTGGCTGGGTCGTATGAGGCTGGCTCGGTCGTATGAGGCTGGCTGGGGTGTATGAGGATAGTTGGGTCGTATGAGGCTAGCTGGGTCGTATGAGGCTGGCTGGGTCGCATGAGGCTGGCTGGGTTGTATGAGGATAGTTGGGTCGTATGAGGCTGGCTGGGTCGTATGAGGCTGGCTGGGTTGTATGAGGCTGGCTGGGGTGTATGAGACTGGCTGGGATGTATGATCCTGGCTGGGTAGTATGAGGCTGGCTGGGTCGTATGAGGCTGGCTGGGTCGTATGAGGCTGGCTGGGTCGTATGAGGCTGGCTGGGTCGTATGAGGCTGGCTGGGTCGTATGAGGCTGGCTGGGTTGTATTAGGCTTACTGGGTTGTACGAGGCTGGCTGGGGTGCATGAGGCTGGCTGGGATGTATGAGGCTGGCTGGGTAGTATGAGGCTGGCTGGGTCGTATGAGGCTGGCTGGGTTGTATGAGGCTGGCTGGGTTGTATGAGGCTGGCTGGGTTGTATGAGGCTAGCTGGATTGTATGAGGCTGGCTGGGTTGTATGAAGCTGGCTGGGTCGTATGAAGCTGGATGGGCTGTATGATGCTGGCTGGGTCGTATGAAGCTGGCTGGGTCGTCTGAAGCTGGCTGGCTCGTATGAAGCTGACTGGGTCGTATGAAGCTGGCTGGGTCGTATGAAGCTCGCTGAGTCGTATGAAGCTGGCTGGGTGGTATGAAGCTGGCTGGGTGGTATGAAGCTGGCTGGGTCGTATGAAGCTGGCTGGGTCGTATGAAGCTGGCTGGGTTGCATGAGGCTGGCTGGGTTGTATGAAGCTGGCTGGGTCGTCTGAAGCTGGCTGGGTCGTCTGAAGCTGGCTGGGTCGTATGAAGCTGGCTGGGTCGTATGAAGCTGGCTGCGTCGTATGAAGCTGGTTGGGTGGTATAAAGCTGGCTGGGTTGTATGAAGCTGGCTGTGTTGTATGAAGCTGGCTGGGTCGTATGAAGCTGGCTGGGTCGTATGAAGCTGGCTGGGTCGTATGAAGCTGGCTGGGGTGTATGAAGCTGGCTGGGTTGTATGAAGCTGGCTAGGTTGTATGAAGCTGGCTGGGTTGTATGAAGCTGGCTGGGTTGTATGAAACTGGCTGGGTTGTATGAGGCTGGCTGGGTTGTAAGAAGCTGGCTGGGTTGTATGAAGCTGGCTGAGTTGTATGAAGCTGGCTGGGTTGTATGAAGCTGGCTGGATTGCATGAAGCTGGCTGGGTTGTATGAAGCTGGCTGTGTTGTATGAGGCTGGCTGGGTTGTAAGAAGCTGGCTGGGTTGTATGAAGCTGGCTGGGTTGTTTGAAGCTGGCTGAGTTGTATGAAGCTGGCTGGGTTGTATGAAGCTGGCTGGGTTGCATGAAGCTGGCTGAGTTGTATGAAGCTGGCTGGGTTGTATGAAGCTGCCTGGGTTGCATGAGGCTGGCTGGGTTGTATGAAGCTGGCTGGGTTGTTTGAGGCTGGCTGGGTTGTATGAAGCTGGCTGGGCTGTATGAGGCTGGCTGGGTTGTATGAAGTTGGCTGGGTTGTATGAAGCTGGCTGGGTTGTATGAAGCTGGCTGGGTTGTATGAGGCTGGCTGGGTTGTATGAAGCTGGCTGGGTTGTATTAGGCTGGCTGGGTTGTATGAAGCTGCTGGATTGTATGAAGCTGGCTGGGTTGTATGAGGCTGGCTGGGTTGTATGAAGCTGGCTGGGTTGCATGAAGCTGGCTAGGTTGTATGAGGCTGGCTGGGTTGTATGAAGCTGGCTGGGTTGTATGAGGCTGGCTGGGGTTGTATGAAGCTGGCTGGGTTGTATGAAGCTGGCTGGGTTGTATGAGTCTGGCTGGGTTGTATGAAGCTGGCTGGGTTTTATGAAGCTGGCTGAGTTGTATGAGGCTGGCTGCGTTGTATGAAGCTGGCTGGGTTGTATGAGGATGGCTGGATTGAGGCTGGCTGGGTTGTATGAGGCTGGTTGGGTTGTTTGAGGCTGGCTGGGTTGTATGAGGCTGGCTGGGTTGTATGAAGCTGGCTGGGTTGTATGAAGCTGGCTGGGTTGTTTGAGGCTGGCTGGGTTGTATGAAGCTGGCTGGGTTGTATGAAGCTTGCTGGGTTGTATGAAGCTGGCTGTGTTGTATGAAGCTGGCTGTGTTGTATGAAGCTGGCTGGGTTGTATGAAGCTGGTTGGGTTGTATGAAGCTGGCTGTGTTGTATGAAGCTGGCTGGGTTGTATGAAGCTGGCTGGGTTGTATGAAGCTGGCTGGGTTGTATGAAGCTGGCTGGGTTTTATGAAGCTGGCTGTGTTGTATGAAGCTGGCTGGGTTGTATGAAGCTGGCTGGGTTGTATGAAGCTGGCTGGGTTGTATGAAGCTGGCTGTGTTGTATGAAGCTGGCTGGGTTGTATGAAGCTGGCTGGGTTGTATGAAGCTGGCTGTGTTATATGAAGCTGGCTGGGTTGTATGAAGCTGGCTGGGTTGTATGAAGCTGGCTGTGTTGTATGAAGCTGGCTGGGTTGTATGAAGCTGGCTGGGTTGTATGAAGCTGGCTGGGTTGTTTGAGGCTGGCTGGGTTGTATGAAGCTGGCTGGGCTGTATGAGGCTGGCTGGGTTGTATGAAGTTGGCTGGGTTGTATGAAGCTGGCTGGGTTGTATGAAGCTGGCTGGGTTGTATGAGGCTGGCTGGGTTGTATGAAGCTGGCTGGGTTGTATTAGGCTGGCTGGGTTGTATGAAGCTGCTGGATTGTATGAAGCTGGCTGGGTTGTATGAGGCTGGCTGGGTTGTATGAAGCTGGCTGGGTTGCATGAAGCTGGCTAGGTTGTATGAGGCTGGCTGGGTTGTATGAAGCTGGCTGGGTTGTATGAGGCTGGCTGGGGTTGTATGAAGCTGGCTGGGTTGTATGAAGCTGGCTGGGTTGTATGAGTCTGGCTGGGTTGTATGAAGCTGGCTGGGTTTTATGAAGCTGGCTGAGTTGTATGAGGCTGGCTGCGTTGTATGAAGCTGGCTGGGTTGTATGAGGATGGCTGGATTGAGGCTGGCTGGGTTGTATGAGGCTGGTTGGGTTGTTTGAGGCTGGCTGGGTTGTATGAGGCTGGCTGGGTTGTATGAAGCTGGCTGGGTTGTATGAAGCTGGCTGGGTTGTTTGAGGCTGGCTGGGTTGTATGAAGCTGGCTGGGTTGTATGAAGCTTGCTGGGTTGTATGAAGCTGGCTGTGTTGTATGAAGCTGGCTGTGTTGTATGAAGCTGGCTGGGTTGTATGAAGCTGGTTGGGTTGTATGAAGCTGGCTGTGTTGTATGAAGCTGGCTGGGTTGTATGAAGCTGGCTGGGTTGTATGAAGCTGGCTGGGTTGTATGAAGCTGGCTGGGTTTTATGAAGCTGGCTGTGTTGTATGAAGCTGGCTGGGTTGTATGAAGCTGGCTGGGTTGTATGAAGCTGGCTGGGTTGTATGAAGCTGGCTGTGTTGTATGAAGCTGGCTGGGTTGTATGAAGCTGGCTGGGTTGTATGAAGCTGGCTGTGTTATATGAAGCTGGCTGGGTTGTATGAAGCTGGCTGGGTTGTATGAAGCTGGCTGTGTTGTATGAAGCTGGCTGGGTTGTATGAAGCTGGCTGGGTTGTATGAAGCTGGCTGGGTTGTTTGAGGCTGGCTGGGTTGTATGAAGCTGGCTGGGCTGTATGAGGCTGGCTGGGTTGTATGAAGTTGGCTGGGTTGTATGAAGCTGGCTGGGTTGTATGAAGCTGGCTGGGTTGTATGAGGCTGGCTGGGTTGTATGAAGCTGGCTGGGTTGTATTAGGCTGGCTGGGTTGTATGAAGCTGCTGGATTGTATGAAGCTGGCTGGGTTGTATGAGGCTGGCTGGGTTGTATGAAGCTGGCTGGGTTGCATGAAGCTGGCTAGGTTGTATGAGGCTGGCTGGGTTGTATGAAGCTGGCTGGGTTGTATGAGGCTGGCTGGGGTTGTATGAAGCTGGCTGGGTTGTATGAAGCTGGCTGGGTTGTATGAGTCTGGCTGGGTTGTATGAAGCTGGCTGGGTTTTATGAAGCTGGCTGAGTTGTATGAGGCTGGCTGCGTTGTATGAAGCTGGCTGGGTTGTATGAGGATGGCTGGATTGAGGCTGGCTGGGTTGTATGAGGCTGGTTGGGTTGTTTGAGGCTGGCTGGGTTGTATGAGGCTGGCTGGGTTGTATGAAGCTGGCTGGGTTGTATGAAGCTGGCTGGGTTGTTTGAGGCTGGCTGGGTTGTATGAAGCTGGCTGGGTTGTATGAAGCTTGCTGGGTTGTATGAAGCTGGCTGTGTTGTATGAAGCTGGCTGTGTTGTATGAAGCTGGCTGGGTTGTATGAAGCTGGTTGGGTTGTATGAAGCTGGCTGTGTTGTATGAAGCTGGCTGGGTTGTATGAAGCTGGCTGGGTTGTATGAAGCTGGCTCGGTTGTATGAAGCTGGCTGGGTTTTATGAAGCTGGCTGTGTTGTATGAAGCTGGCTGGGTTGTATGAAGCTGGCTGGGTTGTATGAAGCTGGCTGGGTTGTATGAAGCTGGCTGTGTTGTATGAAGCTGGCTGGGTTGTATGAAGCTGGCTGGGTTGTATGAAGCTGGCTGTGTTATATGAAGCTGGCTGGGTTGTATGAAGCTGGCTGGGTTGTATGAAGCTGGCTGTGTTGTATGAAGCTGGCTGGGTTGTATGAAGCTGGCTGGGTTGTATGAAGCTGGCTGGGCTGTATGAAGCTGGCTGGATTGTATGAAGCTGGCTGGGTTGTATGAAGCTGGCTGTGTTGTATGAAGCTGGCTGGGTTGTATGAAGCTGGTTGTGTTGTTTGAAGCTGGCTGGGTTGTATGAAGCTGGCTGGGTTGTGTGAAGCTGGCTGGGTTGTATGAAGCTGGCTGGGTTGTATGAAGCTGGCTGGGTTGTATGAAGCTGGCTGGGTTGTATGAAGCTGGGTGAGTTGTATGAAGCTATCTGGGTTGTATGAAGCTGGCTGTGTTGTATGAAGCTGACTGGGTTGTATGAAGCTGGCTGGGTTGTATGAAGCTGGCTGAGTTGTATGAAGCTGGCTGGGTTGTATGAAGCTGGCTGAGTTGTATGAAGCTGGCTGGGTTGTATGAAGCTGGGTGGGTTGTATGAAGCTGGCTGGGTTGTATGAAGCTGGCTGGGTTGTATGAAGCTGTCTGAGTTGTATGAAGCTGGCTGGGTTGTATGAAGCTGGCTGTGTTGTATGAAGTTGGCTGGGTTATATGAAGCTGGCTGGGTTGTATGAAGCTGGCTGGGTTGTATGAAGCTGGCTGGGTTGTATGAAGCTGGCTGAGTTGTATGAAGCTGGCTGTGTTGTATGAAGCTGGCTGGGTTGTATGAAGCTGGCTGGGTTGTATGAAGCTGGCTGGGTTGTATGAAGCTGGCTGTGTTGTATGAAGTTGGCTGGGTTATATGAAGCTGGCTGGGTTGTATGAAGCTGGCTGGGTTGTATGAAGCTGGCTGTGTTGTATGAAGCTGGCTGGGTTGTATGAAGCTGGCTGGGTTGTATGAAGCTGGCTGGGTTGTATGAAGCTGGCTGGGTTGTATGAAGCTGACTGGGTTGTATGAAGCTGGCTGGGTTGTATGAAGCTGGCTGGGTTGTATGAAGCTGACTGGGTTGTATGTTTTCGTAATGTTTCATCTAATTGTGCCGTCCTCTAGTGATGTGAAATGTGGCATTTGTGATTTTTTCGGTAAAATTTAGGTATATTATTATCTTTCATCGATTCCTAGGTACTGAAATTCGGGAACCAATCTAGTTGGAAGCCTCTGAACGTTGTTCTTAGTTGTCTGTTTATGTTTCACAAGGTGAGGGTTCTATACAGGCGCTGTGTGCTCTAATATTGGTCTTTCCTATGCTGTGTACAGTCATCTGATTGCCTGCGTGTTTGCCTTCCTGTATGCCGTTCTTATGTTTACTAAGTATATACATCGGCTTCTGAAGCTGTCGTGTTGATGTGCGCCTCAGAGGAGACGATCTAAATGATGTCCTCACCTAGGATGTATTCTCTTTCTCTGGTCACCCTCTCTGGACACACTGGTGCCTATTCTAACCTTCCTATGGTGTAGAAATATACCTAGTTGGATGAATCTTATTGAAGCTAGCTCGCCCAGTGGCTAACGCGACGGTCTGGAGTTTTGAGACTCTCTGACCGCGGGTTCAAACCCCACCCGTGGTATGGTTTGTTTGCAATCGTGTCACTACGATTTCGTGAGTCACTCTCAGTTAGTACTCTCTTTCTCTGGTAATCTCAGGTGGTACTCTCTCTCTGGTCACCCTCTCAGGTGGGTTCCTCTCTGGTCACCTTCTCAGGTGGTACTCTCTCTGGTCATCCTCTCAGGTGGTACTCTCTCTGGTCATCCTCTCAGGTGGTACTCTCTCTGGTCATCCTCTCAGGTGGTACTCTCTCTCTCTGGTCACCCTCTCAGGTGGTTTTCTTCCTCTGGCCTCCTGTCTCCTGATCCTACCATCAATTGCGCTTCGACTCTCATGTGTAGGAATCTCCTTCGCCAGGCAGGTCATTTACATACACCCAGAACAACGCCTCCAGTAGCTGAACTTCGTTGCACTCCTCTCCTAACATTCTCTCTCTCTCTCTCTCTCTCTCTCTCTCTCTCTCTCTCTCTCTCTCTCTCTCTCTCTTCCGTGTCATACCTATCCCCTAGAAGACTATTCCAGTCATTGAAGGATAGTCTGCCATTTTGTTCACTAGTCTGTAATGGATATTTTTGTACTCTAGGAAAATCTTAAATACTTTAATTTCATTAAAATGGTATAAAATACCGACAGATTGTTAGGTAAGACACATATGCAACAGTTAGGTATCTTTATTTCGAAACGTTTCGCCTACACAGTAGGCTTCTTCAGTCGGGTACAGAAAAGTTGATAGAAGCAGAAGATACTTGAAGACGATGTAATCAGTCCATCACCCTTAAAGTTTTGAGGTGGTCAGTCCCTCAGTCTGGAGAAGAGCATTGTTCCGTTGTCTGAAACAATATGACCACCTCAAAACTTTAAGGGTGATGGACTGATTACATCGTCTTCAAGTATCTTCTGCTTCTATCAACTTTTCTGTACCCGACTGAAGAAGCCTACTGTGTAGGCGAAACGTTTCGAAATAAAGATACCTAACTGTTGCATATGTGTCTTACCTAACACTTTAATTTCAGTTGAAAATCAACGAAATTTCACAACATTTCCGCGGTAGTCCAAACATTCTTATCTTTTATCTTTAATATTCAAAAAAACAGAAATACCAACATGATGTATTAAGACACAAATGCAGTGTTAGGTGATCCTTTATTCGCCCACATAGTGGGCTTTATCAAAAGACTACTAGATCTTCCTGTGACATAATAAAGCCCACTGTGTGGGCGAAACTTCGTTAAAGGATCACTTTTTACTGCATTTGTGTCATTATCCATGTCTAAAGTACGTCTCTTCATGGATATTAATTATGTTAAGGTAGATATTCTCCTCTTTGAACACATTCTGGTTTAAAAAAAAAAACAATATCTTATGTTTTATTGTGGACGTGTTTCGCCAGGCAGTGGCTTCTCCAGTCCAGTACAGAGAAGAAGGATGAAAGATGAGCTGTGTGAAGTAATCAGTCCCTCAGCCTGGAGTCGATGTGTTCACTGAGTGTATCATAGGAAGTGAAAAGGATATGTGTGAAATTTTCAATACTTACTTCCTCTCAGTTTTTACCCAGGAAAATCCTCGCGAAATTCCAGAAATAATAGATTATGTAGAACAGGACGATAAACTATGCACGACTGGGGTAACTAGTGATATGGTTCTCAGACAAATAGAGAAACTAAAACCTAACAAATCCCCAGGCCCTGATGAACTGTTTGCAAGGGTGTTAAAGGAATGTAAAGAGGAACTTAGCATACCTTTGGCTAATCTTTTCAACATACCACTACAAACTGGCATAGTGCCTGATAAGTGGAAAATGGCAAATGTAATACCTATTTACAAGGCAGGTGACAGGTCCTTGGCTTCGAACTATAGACCAGTAAGCCTTACCTCCACAGTGGGAAAATTTATGGAATCAATAATTGCCGAAGCAATTCGTAGCCATCTTGATAGGCATATATTGATTAATGAATCTCAACACGGTTTTGCAAAGGGGCGTTCCTGTCTTACGAATTTACTAACTTTTTTCACTAAGGTGTTTGAGGAGGTAGATCATGGTAATGAATATGATATTGTGTATATGGACTTCAGTAAGGCTTTCGATAGAGTGGAAATATAAACACATATGCAGTATAATGTGATCCTTTATTGACCACGTTTCACCCACACAGTGGGCTTTTTCAAGTCACACACAGATCTACCTGGGGTGGAAGGTACGGGAGTATTTATAGTCATGTTCAGAATGTTGAGGTCAGGTGGAGAATGCTGCATCTGATGATCTACCGGGTGGGGTTATAGAGTCTTGGGTAGCTTGGCAGGGGTATTGGACAAGTTGTGAGTAGACCTTCTGCAGTGTTCTATGTTCTTATGTGGGATAGCGATGAAGAAGTTTCTTGGCGAGTGGTTCAGCTATGTTATAGAAGCCGTTGTTCTGGTTGAAATTGTTGGTTATAGAGATAAGCGATGATTCCAGGATTCTTCGGTATTGAGTGTTGTCTTCTGTGGCGATAAGTCTTGAGTTTCTGTAGTTAATTAAATGGTTGTGTGAATTGCGATGTTGTACACAGGCATTCGATAGAGTCCCACATCAGAGGCTATTGAGGAAACTTAAGGCACACGGAATAGGAGGAGAAATTTTTTCCTGGGTAGAGGCATGGTTGACAAATAGGCAGCAGAGAGTTTGCATAAATGGGGAGAAATCAGAATGGGGGGGACGTCACAAGCAGTGTTCCACAGGGGTCAGTGTTGGGCCCGTTGTTGTTCAGTCTACATAAACGACATAGATGAGGGAATAAATAGCGACATAAGCAGATTTGCTTATGACACCAAAATAGGTCGTCCAATTCATTCTAATGAGGACATTAGAGCACTCCAGGATGATTTGAATAGACTGATGCAGTGGTCGGAGAAGTGGCAGATGCAGTTTAATATAGACAAATGCAAAGTTCTAAATGTTGGACAGGTAAATAACCATGCCACATATAAACTAAATAATGTAGATCTTAATATTACGGATTGAACATAAGAACATAAGAACGAAGGAACACTGCAGAAGGCTTACTGGCCCATGCGAGGCAGGTCCAAGTCTCCTACCGGCTTAAGCCAATGCACCCAACCTAGTCAGGTCAGGTCACATTGACTTAAGGGAGGAACACGGCAACCGACCTGGTAGCACAAGCTATCAGGTCTAACTCACACCCACCCACATCCACTCATGTATTTATCCAACCTATTTTTAAAGCTACACAACGTTCTGGCCTCTATAACGGTACTTGGGAGTTTGTTCCACTCATCCACAACTCTATTACCAAACCAGTACTTTCCTATATCCTTCCTGAATCTGAATTTTTCCAACTTAAAACCATTGCTGCGAGTCCTGTCTAGGCTAGATATTTTCAGCACACTATTTACATCCCCTTTATTTATTCCTGTCTTCCATTTATACACCTCAATCATATCCCCCCTAATTCTACGTCTTTCTAGAGAGTGCAGATTCAGGGCCCTTAGTCTATCCTCATAGGGAAGGTTTCTGATACATGGGATCAACTTTGTCATCCTCCTTTGTACATTTTCCAGAGAATTTATATCCATTCTGTAATAAGGTGACCAAAACTGTGCAGCATAATCTAAATGAGGCCTAACCAAGGATGTATAGAGTTGAAGAACAACCTGAGGACTCCTATTATTTATGCTTCTTGATATGAAGCCAAGGATTCTATTAGCTTTATTGCGAACACTTATGCACTGTTGTCTTGGTTTCAGATTACTGCTAACCAGAACTCCTAAATCTTTTTCGCAATCCGTAATATTAAGATCTACATTATTTAGTTTATATGTGGCATGGTTATTGTCCTGTCCAACATTTAGAACTTTGCACTTGTCTATATTAAACTGCATCTGCCACTTCTCCGACCACTGCATCAGTCTATTCAAATCTTCCTGGAGTGCTCGAATGTCCTCGTCAGAATGAATTCGACGGCCTATTTTGGTGTCATCGGCAAACTTGCCGATGTCGCTCTTTATGCCCTCATCTATGTCGTTTATGTAGATTGTGAACAGCAGGGGGCCCAACACTGACCCCTGTGGAACACCGCTCGTGACACTTCCCCACTCTGATTTCTCCCCATTTATGCAAACTCTCTGCTGCCTATTTGTCAACCATGCCTCTATCCAGGAAAAAATTTCTCCTCCTATTCCATGTGCTTTAATTTTCCTCAATAGTCTCTGATGTGGGACCCTGTCAAAAGCCTTACTGAAGTCCATATACACAATATCATATTCATTACCATGATCTACCTCCTCAAATACCTTAGTGAAAAAAGTTAATAAATTCGTAAGGCAGGAACGCCCCTTTGTAAAACCATGCTGAGATTCGTTGATTAATTTATGCTTTTCAAGGTGGCTACGAACTGCCTCGGCAATTATTGATTCCATAAATTTTCCCACTATGGAGGTTAGGCTTATTGGTCTATAGTTCGAAGCTAAGGACCTGTCACCTGTTTTGAAAATAGGTATCACATTTGCCATTTTCCACTTATCTGGCACCATGCCAGTTTGTAGTGATATGTTGAAAAGATTAGCCAAAGGTGTGCTAAGCTCCTCTTTACATTCCTTTAGAACCCTTGCATACAGTTCATCAGGGCCTGGGGATTTGTTAGGTTTTAATTTATCTATTTGCCTAAGGACCATGTCACTTGTGACCCTAATAGTACACAGTTTATTATCGTCCTGTTCTACATAATTTATCATTACTGGAATATCGCTGGTATCCTCCTGTGTAAAAACTGAGAGGAAGTATGTGTTAAAAATTCTACACATTTCCTTATCACTGTCAGTGAGCTGACCCGAGGAACTTTTGAGTGGGCCTATCTTGTTCCTGATCTTACTTCTGTATACCTGAAAGAATCCTTTTGGGTTAGTCTTCGATTCTCTTGCAACTTTAACCTCATAATCTCTTTTTGCTTTTCTAATTCCCTTTTTTATTTCTCTCTTTAACTGAATATATCGATTTCTCAATTGCCCCTCTCCTCTTTTGATTTGCCTATATATGCCTCTCTTTTGACCAATCAGATATTTTAATCTATTGTTCATCCATTTAGGATCATTTTTGTTTGATCTGATTTCCCTATTTGGAACATAATTTGACTGAGCAGCTAGAACTATGCCCTGGAAAGCATCATATCGGCAACCATCACCACCTACCTGACCCTTAGTCAGGTCATTCCAGTTCAGCCCACCTAAGTAATTTTTCAGTCCTATGAAATCAGCCAAGCGAAAGTCAGGGACGGAGACTTGATTGACATTATTAGGGGAATTCCATGATATATTAAAACTGAGTGATTTGTGATCACTTTCCCCAAGCTCATCATTAACCTCAAGATTATTAATTAGTGTTTCCCTACTGGCAAGAACCAAGTCAAGGAGGTTATTTCCCCTAGTTGGCTCTGTCACAAACTGTTTTAAAAAACAATCCTGGATCGTATCAAGAAAGTCACCTGACTCTAAATTTCCTGTCAAATTGCTCCAGTCAATCTGTCTATAGTTGAAATCTCCCATTAGCACAACATTTTCGTATGTAGATGCCTTACGAATTTCGTCCCATAGAAGTTTACTGCACTCCCTATCAAGATTTGGGGCCCTGTAAATCACACCCAAAATTAGTTTTTCTCGGCCCTCGAGAAGCTGTAACCAAACAGATTCAGTGGCTGACGCTTCTAATTTAATATCTTGTCTAACACAACAATTTAAATTGTCTCTGACATACATCGCTACTCCACCACCTTTCCTGTTGACCCTGTCAGTGTGGAATAATTTATAGCCTTGTATGTGACATTCAGAGGGCATCTCTCTATCTTTCAGATTGAGCCAGGTCTCTGTTATAGCAATAATATCTATGTCTCCTGCACTTGCAATTAATCTTAGCTCATCTATCTTATTTCTTACACTCCTGCTATTAGTATAGTAAACCTTAAGGGAGCTAGTCCCTTGCTGCCCTCTGCTGTCCCCCTTTGTTTGCTGACCTGATCTATTGTCTTTATTTATAACTTCATGCTGAATGCCTTTTATACATTTACTGTTTCCAACCCAAGTGTTGCAACCTGCTTGTTTCCCACACACACCCATACCTCTATCTTCCATCAGTTTAAAATCATAGGCATTTCACCAATGGCCTTCTCAATCGAGTCTGCAAGTGCTACCACCCCAGCCCCAGAGAGATGTACCCCATCCCTTGCATACATATCATGTTTGCCATAAAAGTTGTTCCAGTTGTCAATGAATGGGATTGCAAGTTCCTTGCAGTATCTGTCTAGCCAGCAATTTACACCAATTGCCCTAGACAACCATTCATTTCCTACTCCCCTTCTAGGCAAGATGCTACATATGATTGGGATCCCTCCCTTAGACTTAATGAAATCTATAGCTGACCTGTACTTATCTAGCAGCTCTTCTCTCCTACCCTTCCCAATATCATTTCCACCAGCACTGAGACAGATAATGGGCTTGCTCC
Source organism: Cherax quadricarinatus (assembly GCF_038502225.1). Classification (NCBI taxonomy): domain Eukaryota; kingdom Metazoa; phylum Arthropoda; class Malacostraca; order Decapoda; family Parastacidae; genus Cherax; species Cherax quadricarinatus. The sequence continues at coordinate 25,590,518 of NC_091335.1, read as the reverse complement.
CATTACCTGACATGATATTATCCAGCCTGTTGACAATGTCCCCAACACCAGCTCCAGGGAAGCACACTCTATCTCTCATCTTCTTATTCCTATTACAAAAAGCACGGTCAATGTATCTTACCTGAGAGTCACCAACCACAAGAATGCGCTTACCTCCATTAGCAGGGGCAGTAGTACCCTTACCTTCACTGGCCACTGAAGTACATTCATCCTGAAGAACAGAGAAGCGATTTCCTACCTTCAGATCTTCACTCTTAACTTTCCTTACTCTGATGCGCCTTCCATTACTGTGAACTACTCGCCACTTGTAGCAGGTGCTGGGCTGCACCTCACTGCTGGTAGCCGTTGCTGCCTCCCCAACTACAGCCTCCTCACAGCGAGAGACAGACTGCACCTCGCTGCTAGAAGCCTCATTCCCCACAACTCCAGCCACCTCACACTCTCTCCCAGACCCATTGAGGTGGACCTTCAGCCTCCTAATCTCCTCCTGGAGAAGCAAGACCTCCTCCTTCAACTCTCCAACCTCAATTTTTAAAACACTGCAGAAGCAAGCCATGCTTTGTAACCGTCCACACTAATCCCCAAGGCAGCTCAGGGTCTGTGACCTCACGTGACGACTGACCACTGAGTACTGACGACTGACCACTGAGTACTGAAAAGGATTTAGGAGTTCTGGTTAGCAGTAATCTAAAACCAAGACAACAGTGCATTAGTGTTCGCAATAAAGCTAACAGAATCCTTGGCTTCATAGCAAGAAGTATAAATAATAGAAGTCTTCAGGTTGTTCTTCAACTCTATATATCTTTGGTTAGGCCTCATTTGGATTATGCCGCGTAGTTATGGTCACCGTATTACAGAATGTATATAAATGCACTGGAAAACGTACAAAGGAGGATGACAAAGTTGATCCCATGTATCAGAAATCTTCCTTATGAGGATAGACTGAGGGCCCTGAATCTGCACTCTCTAGAAAGGCGTAGAATTAAGTGACGTGTCTGACCTCACTAGGTCAAGGTCTCGCATGTGCCAGTAGGCCTGTTGCAGTGTTCCTTCTTTCTTATATTCTTATGTTCATGTTCTTGTGGAACAGTCATAAGAACGTCGTAAGAACGTCATGTTATTGTGGAACAGCCCTAGGAACGTAGCAAGAACATCATGTTCTTGTGGAACATTCCTAAGAACGAGGTAATAACGTCATATTCTTGTGGAACAGTTCTAGGGACGAGGTAAGAAAATAATGTTCTTGTGTAACAGCCCTAGGAACGTAGCAAGAACGTCATGTTCTTGTGGAACAATGCTAGGAGCGTCGTAAGAATGTCATGTTCTTACGACGTTCCTGCATTGCATGTGCAGCATTATACATTATTTGTGCAGCATTGTGCAGCTTTGAACAGCATTGTGCAACACTGCAGAATTGTTTGTGTAACATCGTTTGTGCAGCATTGTTTGTGCAGCATTGTGCAACATTGTGCAACATTGCGCAGCATTGTGCAGCATTGTTTGTGCAGCATTGTTTGTGCAGCATTGTGCAACATTGCGCAGCATTGTGCAGCATTGTTTGTGCAGCATTGTGCAACATTGTGCAACATTGCGCAGCATTGTGCAGCATTGTTTGTGCAGCATTGTTTGTGCAGCATTGTGCAACATTGCGCAGTATTGTGCAGCATTGTTTGTGCAGCATTGTTTGTGCAGCATTGTTTGTGCAGCATTGTGCAACATTGTGCAACATTGTGCAACATTGCGCAGCATTGTTTGTGCAGCATTGTTTGTGCAGAATTATGCAACATTGTGTAACGTGCAGAAGTTTCCAGAAACATTGCGTAACATCGTTTGTGCAACATTGTGCAACATTGTGCAACATTGCGCAGCATTGTTTGTGCAGAATTATGCAACATTGTGTAACGTGCAGAAGTTTCCAGAAACATTGCGTAACATCGTTTGTGCAACATTGAGCAACGTTGTTTGTGAAACATTGTGCAACAATGTGCAACACTGAGCAACAATGTGCAACACTGTTTCGCAACATTGTGCAGCAGCGTTTGTGCAACATCGAGCAACATTTTTGAAATGTTGAAAAAAATGAGCAACATTGTGCAACACTGTAGGAGCAACATAGGACCTGCAATATTGTGCAGCACAGTGCAACATTGTGCAGCACAGTGCAATATTGTGCAGCACAGTGCAACATTGTTCAGCACAGTGCAACATTGTGCAGCACAGTGCAACATTGTGCAGCACAGTGCAACATTGTTCAGCACAGTGCAACATTGTTCAGCACAGTGCAACATTGTGCAGCACAGTGCAACATTGTTCAGCACAGTGCAACATTGTGCAGCACAGTGCAACATTGTTCAGCACAGTGCAACATTGTGCAGCACAGTGCAACATTGTTCAGCACAGTGCAACATTGTGCAGCACAGTGCAACATTGTGCAGCACAGTGCAACATTGTTCAGCACAGTGCAACATTGTGCAGCACAGTGCAACATTGTTCAGCACAGTGCAACATTGTGCAGCACAGTGCAACATTGTGCAGCACAGTGCAACATTGTGCAGCACAGTGCAACATTGTTCAGCACAGTGCAACATTGTGCAGCACAGTGCAACATTGTGCAGCACAGTGCAACATTGTGCAGCACAGTGCAACATTGTGCAGCACAGTGCAACATTGTGCAGCACAGTGCAACATTGTGCAGCACAGTGCAACATTGTGCAGCATTGTAACACATGTGGAAACGTGTGAGAAAATGTTTGATCCCTTACACCGCAGTGATCCTGAGTGATCCTTCATACTGTGCGATCCTTCATACTGTGCGATCCTTCATACTGTGCGATCCTTTATACCTGGATGATTCTATATACTGTGTGAACCTATATACTTTATGATGTAGTATCTGATACTTTATATCTTGATCCTTCATAGTATTTGATCCTACATGGTGTGATAATCAATACTTTTCGTCTTTTATTCTGCATGATCCTTTGTGCGTGATCCTGTATACCGTGGGATCAGTGTGATTGTGTATACTGTGTGATTGTGTATGTGTGATTGTGTATACAGTGTGATTGTGTATACTGTGTGATTGTGTATACAGTGTGATTGTGTATACAGTGTGATTGTGTATACAGTGTGATTGTGTATACAGTGTGATTGTGTACACAATGTGATTGTGTATACAGTGTGATTGTGTATACAGTGTGATTGTGTACACAATGTGATTGTGTATACAGTGTGATTGTGTATACAGTGTGATTGTGTACACAATGTGATTGTGTATACTGTGTGATTGTGTATACAGTGTGATTGTGTATACAGTGTGATTGTGTATACAGTATGATTGTGTACACAATGTGATTATGTATACTGTGTGATTGTGTATACAGTGTGATTGTGTACACAATGTGATTGTGTATACTGTGTGATTGTGTATACTGTGTGATTGTGTATACAGTGTGATTGTGTATACTGTGTGATTGTGTATACTGTGTGATTGTGTATACAGTGTGATTGTGTACACAATGTGATTGTGTATACTGTGTGATTGTGTATACAGTGTGATTGTGTACACAATGTGATTGTGTATACAGTGTGATTGTGTACACAATGTGATTGTGTATACTGTGTGA
>NC_091335.1:25521892-25574392 GCF_038502225.1 Cherax quadricarinatus | reverse complement strand
TATCAGGTACTGTCGTAGGTGTGGTCTCCATGTTGGGCTGCTGTTCTTAAGACAGGTGTGCCACACCTCCTGTTCAAGGTCCTGCAGGTTTCCTAAAATTTTCTAGCCTCCCTTGTGCCGCCTGTGTCCAGTAGTTCACATGCATCTCTGGTGATATGTTTGGTGTAATAATTACTACCAGACCCTTCTATTTGTTTTCGGTAACTTCTTCCCTACCCGTTTATGTACTTTATCGGGTATTCCTTTAACCTCTCTCATTTACATTGCCTTCCATTTGTTTGGATTAAACTGTTATAGCCACTTGTTTGATTACCACTGCAGTCTGTCCAAGTCTTCTTGTAGTGTCTCAGTCATGTAGTGTTCTTATTCTTGTAGTGTCTCAGTCATGTAGTGTTCTTATTCTTGTAGTGTCTCAGTCGTGTAGTGTTCTTATTCTTGTAGTGTCTCAGTCACGTAGTGTTCTTATTCTTGTAGTGTCTCAGTCATGTAGTGTTCTTATTCTTGTAGTGTCTCAGTCACGTAGTGTTCTTATTCTTGTAGTGTCTCAGTCGTGTAGTGTTCTTATTCTTGTAGTGTCTCAGTCACGTAGTGTTCTTATTCTTGTAGTGTCTCAGTCACGTAGTGTTCTTATTCTTGTAGTGTCTCAGTCACGTAGTGTTCTTATTCTTGTAGTGTCTCAGTCATGTAGTGTTCTTATTCTTGTAGTGTCTCAGTCGTGTAGTGTTCTTATTCTTGTAGTGTCTCAGTCATGTAGTGTTCTTATTCTTGTAGTGTCTCAGTCGTGTAGTGTTCTTATTCTTGTAGTGTCTCAGTCGTGTAGTGTTCTTATTCTTGTAGTGTCTCAGTCATGTAGTGTTCTTATTCTTGTAGTGTCTCAGTCGTGTAGTGTTCTTATTCTTGTAGTGTCTCAGTCATGTAGTGTTCTTATTCTTGTAGTGTCTCAGTCATGTAGTGTTCTTATTCTTGTAGTGTCTCAGTCATGTAGTGTTCTTATTCTTGTAGTGTCTCAGTCATGTAGTGTTCTTATTCTTTTCATTACTTTTACGTCGCCAACAAAGAAACTGATTTTCTCCCAGGAGTTCGTTTACATGTATTAAGAAAAGTAGTAATCCCAGTACTGATACTTGGGGGACCCCTCTGGTTACTGTTACTCATTATGATGTATTCTCTCCGTCACTCTCTCTCTTCTCTTGGATATTCATTGATCTATTTAAGTTTTTTTCAACCCTTGATACGTCTTTTAGTTTGTGGGACAATCTCCGGTCTGGTGCCTTATCAATTGCCTGTCTGCAGTCCAAGACAATGCAGTCGACCTGTCCTTGTCTCTCTTGCTTAATTTCCGTTATTCCGTCATAGAATGGCAGCAAGTGTGTGTGTGTGTGTGTGTGTGTGTGTGTGTGTGTGTGTGTGTGTGTGTGTGTGTGTGTGTGTGTGTGTGTGCGCGTGTGTGTGTGTGTTGTGCGTAGTTAGTAGTTATTAGTTTTCAAAGACACTTGTCGATAGACATATAGTTTGTTTCGTATGTACTCACCTATTTGTGGCTACAGGGGTCGATTCACAGCTCATGGTCTGGCCTCTTCACTCTCTCCCTGCTCCATGAGCTTTATCATACCATTCTTCCACTACATCACTCTCCTGAAGAAATGCTTCCTAACATCCCTGTGACTCCTCTGAGTCTTCAACTTCAAACTGTGACCCCTTGTTGCTGTGTCCCATTTCTGAAATATGCTGTTCCTATCCACCTTGTCAATTCCTCTCTATTACGAATACGGGTAATGTTGACCTGGTCGTAATGGGTTTGGAGCGAAAATAAACACAGCAGCAGTATTTAGCTTATACTTTCCTTCGCCAAATGTTTATATTCAAATATGCACACTATGTACAAGAATAGTCTTTGCCTCTATTACCACACGGTGATGGAGGCAAAGACCGTGTTTCAACCAGCAAGAAGCGAGTCTGGCAAATGTTGACCACGAGTGACACCATATCGTCTTAGCACTTGGCAGGCTCGTATGTGTTTTGTTAGTGAACCAAGGTACTGATTTAACGATGGGGCCCTAAAAGATCGTTAAACCCTTAGCACCCGGTTCACTGGCTGGGAGGCAGCCTATATGGGAGTGTGTACTTATGCCGAATAAAGTGTAACGTAATCTTTGCATGCCACACTATCAGTATATTATATGTTATCACGTTGTCCCCTGTCCCTCTTGTCCTCCGGTGTCGTCAGGTCGATTTTCCTTAACCTCTCCTCCTAGGACATAACCCTTAACTCCAGGATTAGTCTTGTTACAAACCTTTGAAGTTTCTCTAATTTCTTGACGCGCTTGACCAGATGTGGGTTCCACACTGGGGCTACATGCTCCAGTATGGGCCTGACATACACAGTGTACAGAGTCCTGAACGGTTATTTACTGAGGTGTCGAAATGCTATTCTTAGGTTTGCCAGGCGCCCATGTGCTGCAGCAATTATTTGGTTGGTGTGCACCTCAGGAGATGTGCTCGGTATTATACTCACCTCAAGATCCTTTTCCTTGAGTGAGGTTTGCAGTCTTTGGCCCCCAAACCTGTATTCTGTCTGCGGTCTTCTTTGCCCTTCTCCAATTTCATGACTTTGCTGAACCCGGTTTTGTAGCCCTCTCTGATCCTCATCCGATATAATTTTCCTCATAAGCTTCACATCGTCTGAAAAGAGGGGCACTTCTGAATCTGTCCCTTCCGTCATGTTATTCACATATACCAAAAACAGCACCAATTCTAGGAGAGACCCTTGTGGGACCCCGCATGTCACATACGCCCACTCTGACACCTCGTCACGTACCACGACTCGCTGTTGCCTTCCTGTCTGATCCATTGCAGTGCCTTTCCTGTTACACCTACCTGATCCTCTAGCTTTTGCACTAATCTATTGTGTGGAACTGTGTCGAAAGTCTTCTTGCAGCTCAAGAAAATTCAATCTACCCACCTCTCTCTCTTGTCTTACTTCCTTCACCTTGTAAAACTCCAGTAGGTTTGTGATGCAGGATTTCCCTTCCCTGAAACCGTGCTGGTTGTCGCTCATTCCATTGTAGGTGCTCCACCACTCTTCTGATAATCTTCATCATGACTTTGCATACTATACATATCAGTGACACTGGTCTGAAGGTTAAATTAATGCTGCGTGTCTGTCTCTTTGTGTGTGTGTGTGTGTGCGTGTACACATACGTACTAACACATGTCCCTGATGATCATGTGCTTGCCGTAGTCAGTTCATAGCTCCCGGTTATCCTTTTAACTCTTTACAATCGTGTACACTAAGTCTTGGCCTCCAGTGACCTATCATGCCCTCTCGTGAAACTATGTATGGGTTTGCCCAACATCCCTTAATCTAGTGGGTTCTATTAGCTTATCTAAGACTGAGAATATACATATTTCCTACAGTTCTGATGATTTATCCGCAGCTTGAACTGTCAACTACGTCCCCTGGCTCGTTCACGCTTCCCGCACAGCCTCTTCCTCACCCTGTGTAATGTGAGTATTGTCTGTGTCAGGCATCACCAATCTGCGGCCCCTCTAGGAAATGGATGCCGCCCTCACTTGAATTATGAATTCAACGTCATGTAGGTTCCACACTGCAGTGTCAGCAAAACCGTACGGCCTTCATCGCACAATTGACCATCAAATGTGGCCCACTTGTGTGGGAAAGTTGAGGGCCACTGAATGTTATGATTTCCACCTTTGGGATGAAGAAAAGTGGTATATGATATGGGAACATTTGGCTGTGCCAGGCCACAAACAGCTCCTGCTCAGTTATACATTTGTACAAGTGTTAAAGCTAAAACCTCAAGGTTTAAATTCAGCAACCCTGAGTCACGAAATCGTAATAACACGATTGTAAACAAAGCCCTTCCGTGGTTTTGTTTTTCTTAACCTGACTCTGCGCATCATTTCGTTCCTTATGCAAGATTTTCCCCCCTGTTGTTGCTTTTTTTCTGTTATCACTTGTTCGTGATTATTGCATCGTGAAGACGCTCCTTTATGACGTTCTTCCAAGTTTTTCTTGCAACATGAAAATGCCCCATGATGTTGCAGTTGTCTGACAGGTTGCACAAGAATGGTATGCAATATTGACAAGATGAAAATAAGACACATTTGCAACATCTGGGTATCTTGATTTCGCCATCCAGTGGCTTTATCAATACAAATTCCAGGACATAACTTGAAGACAGTAGAACTATATACAGAAGATGAGGTAATTATCATCTCTGTGTCTATTTCAATAATCTGTCCCATTAAAAAAAGGTTACCACTGAAACACCCTACCTTACTATAACCCTTCCTTCCCTAGCACCATCACTGCCACCATCACTACCACCGTCACTGTCATCATCACTACCACAATCACTGTCATCATCAATACCACCATCACTACTACCATCACTACCACCATCACCGTCACCATCACTACCACCAACACTACCACCATCACTGTCACCACCAGTGTCACCATCACTACCACCATCACTGTCACCATCACTGTCACCACCAGTGTCACCATCACTATCACAATCACTGTCACCATCAATACCACCATCACTGTCATCATCACTACCACAATCACTGTCACTATCAATACCACCATCACTACTACCATCACTACCACCATCACCGTCACCATCACTACTACCATCACTACCACCATCACTGTCGCCACCAGTGTCACCATCACTACCATCATTGTCACCATCACTGCCACCATCACTGTCATCATCACTACCACAATCACTGTCACCATGAATTCCACCATCACTACTACCATCACTACCATCATCACTACCATCATCATCGTCACCATCACTACCACCACTGTCACCACCAGTGTCACCATCACTACCATCACTGTCACCACCAGTGTCACCATCACTACCACCATCACTGTCATCATCACTACCACAATCACTGTCACCATCACTGTCATCATCACTACCACAATCACTGTCACCATCACTACCATCACTACCACCATCACCGTCACCATCACTACCACCATCAGTGTCACCATCACTACCACCACCAATACCATCAATACCATCACTACCATCACTACCACCATCACCGTCACCATCACTACCACCATCACTACCACCATCACCGTCACCATCACTACCACCATCACTACCACCATCACTACCACCATCATTGTCACCATCGCTGTCACCGTCACTTCCACCATCACTGTCACCACTGTCACCATCATTACCACCATCACTGTCACCATCACTACCACCATCACTGTCACCATCACTACCACCATCACTACCACCATCATTCCCGCCATCACCCCCACCACCACCACCATCACCCCCACCACCATCACCACCACCACCACCACCACCATCACCACCACCACCACCACCACCATCACCACCACCACCACCACCACCACCACCACCACCACCACCACCACCACCACCACCACCACCACCATCACCACCACCACCATCACCCCCACCACCACTGTTACATAAAACGCGATTCTAAAAGCTTAGAGGTCTCCAGTGAATACTAGAAAGGACTGCCCTTCTAGCATCCAGCCTGTTACTGGGTTATCGTAACAAGTAGTCAGTATCCTTGTCCAATTATCCATTAAAATTCAGTATTATTCAATAGTGCTTCAGGATTACAACTGGTAGGCTACTAACTAGAGAAATTAAAATTTAATAAATTTATTAATCATTAAGTTGTCTAGAGGTATATTATCAAATTAAATTAAACAGCAATCAAAATAAAATCAATCTCTCGAGTTCAATATTATTGTGCTGAAAGCACATATCACATTTATAATTCTTAAGTACCTTCTGGTACATTAACATTTAATAAGATATTACAAATATGTACAAGTAAGTTTGTGTATGCGAGTAAGTGCTCTAAGTAGTTCACTATGTCTCACGACTCGACTAGACTTAAAAAAAGTGACTGACAAAGTCCTCAAATAAAATAACTTCTTGACCGACTGGCAACCCGAACAGTCTGCTTGAACAATGAAAAGAATGCTAAGCCCAATAGCCATATAACAAGCGACTGCGACACAATCAGGATCAAGGAGATAATATAACGACACTAAGTAGGGACCATCAGCAGATCCTCCACAAAAGTTACAAAACTCCCATAATACTGAATCTAAGTTCAGCATAGGAAAACCCGCCTGTGACAATACACAGAAACCAGTACAAAATTAGGTCAGAAGCTATAGTTCAGGACCTGAGATGCTCAGAGTGTCTATGTGACACACAACCTCAGTACAACGTCGAAAATCACGAAGTCTATACAATGTTCTGTGAACAGAGTTCTACAGAACTAACAAGAATAATGAGACAGACAATCTGTCCAACCACCAAGCGAGTCTAGAGCAGACTAAAAACTTCAAGGGAGGTGAGGACCCCCCCCCTCGATCACGTGATAGCCCCGTGGACAGCACAGCTCAGAAGCCGGCAGTATAACGAGCGACAAGCGATAATTACAGTAGTTTGACAATCAAGACTTGAACTGAGCACATATTATGTACATCCTAACAACATAAGTCAAATAACAATATAAGAGTCAAATAATAATATAAAGTCATATATTTACGATTTAGCTATTATCGCAAATATAAGCAATATAAAAATTAAATGAAAAGGTAATATACATTATATATATACATAATAATCATTTTAACCCATTCAGGGGTTGCAACAACCACCACCACCACCACCACCACCACCACCATCACCATCACCACCACCATCACCACCACCATCACCACCACCATCACCACCACCACCACCACCATACATTAAGGTGTCGCAACATCTTCCTTCACACAAACAGACGACCTCCCAATGGGACCAGAGAACCTTTCAATTTTCCACTACTTTTGTTTTCACACCTCCCTGCCACACCTCCCTGCCACACCTCCCTGCCACACTTCCTGCCACACCTCCCTGCCACACTTCCTGCCACACTTCCTGCCACACCTCCCTGCCACACTTCCTGCCACACCTCCCTGCCACACTTCCTGCCACACCTCCCTGCCACACTTCCTGCCACACCTCCCTGCCACACTTCCTGCCACACTTCCTGCCACACCTCCCTGCCACACTTCCTGCCACACCTCCCTGCCACACTTCCTGCCACACCTCCCTGCCACACTTCCTGCCACACTTCCTGCCACACTTCCTGCAACACCTCCCTGCCACACTTCCTGCCACACCTCCCTGCCACACCTCCCTGCCACACTTCCTGCCACACCTCCCTGCCACACTTCCTGCCACACTTCCTGCCACACCTCCCTGCCACACCTCCCTGCCACACTTCCTGCCACACCTCCCTGCCACACTTCCTGCCACACCTCCCTGCCACAGCTCCCTGCCATACTTCCTGCCACCCCTCCCTGCCACACTTCCTGCCATACCTCCCTGCCACACTTCCTGCCACACCTCCCTGCCATACTTCCTGCCACACTTCCTGTCACACTTCGTGTCAACACACACATTCCCTCTGCGATCTTAACACACACATTCATTCTACGACCTCAACACAGTCCCTCTACGACATCAACGCACACATTCACTCTACGACGTCAACACACGCAATTCACTCTACGACGTCAACACACACATTCACTCTACGACGTTAACACACACATTCACTCTACGACGTCAACATTTACTCTACGACCTCAACACACACATTCACTCTGCGACCTCAACACACATTCCCTCTACGACCTCAACATACACATTCACTCTACGACCTCAACACACACACATTCACTCTACGACCTCAACACACACACATTCACTCTACGACCTCAACACACATTCCCTCTACGATCTCAACACACACATTCACTCTACGACCTCGACACACATATTCACTCTGCGACCTTAACACACTCATTCTATGACCTCAACACACACATTCACTCTACGACCCCAACACACACACTACGACATCAACATACACATTTACCATATACACCAACACTACATTCTCGCTATACACATCCATACACATCAAACATCACACGTAATACACTAGGCGTACTTCTCACCATACACCTCTATAGACGGCTATACAGCACTATACACCTCTATACACGGCTATACAGCACTATACACGTCTATACACGGCTATACAGCACTATACACCTCTATACACGGCTATACAGCACTATACACCTCTATACACGGCTATACAGCACTATACACGTCTATACACGGCTATACAGCACTATACACCGCTACAACGATACATTAAATTACAAAAAATAACGTGTCTTAACGGGACTTCCGATGTCACACAGGGAACCGCAATGCTGGACTTCCGGAAGCCTGTCTTCTAAAATGCCCAGGGTTAATTGGTTAACCCGGATGGGTTAATTTTGAGAAAGTTTGACCGTATGTTAACCAGGTTGATTAACCATGAAGATTGATCGTCAACAATCACCACTGAGAAAGTTTGACCGTATGTTAACCAGGTTGATTAACCATGAAGATTGATCGTCAACAATCACCATTGAATGTCCGGTGGGTTAATTTTGAGAATGTTTCAGCGTATTTTAATCATTAAGGATAACAGTTAACATTGATTAACCATTAAAATTGATTAACCATTATGACTAATTAATCCCCTCTAGTCCTCTACTGTATTAATCTATTCTCCAGGTTAATCTACCTGCCTTGTTAAGTCTCCAGGTTAATCTACCTGCCTTGTTAAGTCTCCAGGTTAATCTACCTGCCTTGTTAAGTCTCCAGATTAATCTACCTGCCTTAAGTCTCCAGGTTAATCTACCTGCCTTGTTAAGTCTCCTGGTTAATCTACCTGCCTTGTTAAGTCTCCAGGTTAATCTACCTGCCTTGTTGAGTCTCCAGGTTAATCTACCTGCCTTGTTAAGTCTCCAGGTTAATCTACCTGCCTTGTTAAGTCTCCAGGTTAATCTACCTGCCTTGTTAAGTCTCCAGGTTAATCTACCTGCCTTGTAAAGTCCCCAGATTAATCTCTCTTGTCAAGTCTCGAAGTTAATCTCCCTTATTAAGTCTCCAGGTTAATCTACCTGCCTTGTTAAGTCTCCAAGTTCATCTTCCTGCCTTGTTAAGTCCCCAGATTAATCTACCTGCCTTGTTACGTCTGCAGGTTAATCTCCCTCCATTGTTAAGTGCCCAGGCTAATGTACCTCCCTTGTAAAGTTCCCAGGTTAATGTACCTCCCTTGTTAAGTCCCCAGGTTAATGTACCTCCCTTGTTAAGTCCCCAGGTTAATGTACCTCCCTTGTAAAGTTTCCAGGTTAATGTACCTCCTTGTTAAGTCCCCAGGTTAATGTACCTCCCTTGTTAAGTTCCCAGGTTAATGTACCTCCCTTGTTAAGTCCCCAGTTTAATGTTCCTCCCTTAACTCCCCAGGTTAATGTTCCTACCTTGTTAAGTCCCCAGGCTAATGTGCCTCCCTTGTTAAGTTCCCAGTTTAACAGTTTAATGTACCTCCCTTGTTAAGTTCCCAGGTTAATGTACCTCCCTTGTTAAGTCCCCAGGTTAATGTACCTACCTTTTAAGTTCCCAGGTTAATGTACCTCCCTTGTTAAGTCCCCAGGTTAATGTACCTCCCTTGTTAAGTCCCCAGGTTAATGTACCTCCCTTGTTAAGTCCCCTGGTTAATGTACCTACCTTGTTAAGTCCCCTGGTTAATGTACCTCCCTTGTTAAGTTCCCAGGTTAATGTTCCTCCCTTGTTAAGTCCCCAGATTAATGTTCCTACCTTATTAAGTCCCCAGATTAATGTACCTCTCTTGTTAAGTTCCCAGGTTTATGTACCTCCCTTGTTAAGTCCCCAGGTTAATGCACCTCCCTTGTTAAGTCCCCAGGTTTATGTACCTCCCTTTTTAAGTCCCCAGGTTAATGCGCCTCCCTTGTTAAGTCCCCAGGTTAATGCACCTCCCTTGTTAAGTCCCCAGGTTAATGCGCCTCCCTTGTTAAGTCCCCAGGTTAATGCGCCTCCCTTCTTAAGTCCCCAGGTTTATGTACCTCCCTTGTTAAGTCCCCAGGTTAATGCGCCTCCCTTGTTAAGTCCCCAGGTTAATGCGCCTCCCTTGTTAAGTCCCCAGGTTAATGCACCTCCCTTGTTAAGTCCCCAGGTTAATGCACCTCCCTTGTTAAGTCCCCAGGTTAATGCGCCTCCCTTGTTAAGTCCCCAGGTTAATGCACCTCCCTTGTTAAGTCCCCAGGTTAATGCGCCTTCCTTGTTAAGTCACCAGGTTAATGCGCCTCCCTTGTTAAGTCCCCAGGTTAATGCGCCTCCCTTGTTAAGTCCCCAGGTTAATGCGCCTCCCTTGTTAAGTCCCCAGGTTAATGCGCCTCCCTTGTTAAGTCCCCAGGTTAATGCGCCTCCCTTGTTAAGTCCCCAGGTTAATCCGCCTCCTTTGTTAAGTCCCCAGGTTAATGCGCCTCCCTTGTTAAGTCCCCAGGTTAATGCGCCTCCCTTGTTAAGTCCCCAGGTTAATGCGCCTCCCTTGTTAAGTCCCCAGGTTAATGCGCCTCCCTTGTTAAGTCCCCAGGTTAATCCGCCTCCCTTGTTAAGCCCCCAGGTTAATGCGCCTCCCTTGTTAAGTCCCCAGGTTAATGCGCCTCCCTTAAGTCCCCAGGTTAATGCGCCTCCCTTGTTAAGTCCCCAGGTTAATGCGCCTCCCTTGTTAAGTCCCCAGGTTAATGCGCCTCCCTTGTTAAGTCCCCAGGTTAATGCACCTCCCTTGTTAAGTCCCCAGGTTAATGCGCCTCCCTTAAGTCCCCAGGTTAATGCGCCTCCCTTGTTAAGTCCCCAGGTTAATGCGCCTCCCTTGTTAAGTCCCCAGGTTAATGCGCCTCCCTTGTTAAGTCCCCAGGTTAATGCACCTCCCTTGTTAAGTCCCCAGGTTAATGCGCCTCCCTTGTTTAGTACCAAGGTTAATGCGCCTCCCTTGTTAAGTCCCCAGGTTAATGCACCTCACTTGTTTAGTACCCAGGTTAATGCGCCTCACTTGTTAAGTCCCCAGGTTAATGCGCCTCCCTTGTTAAGTCCCCAGGTTAATGCGCCTCCCTTGTTAAGTCCCCAGGTTAATGCACCTCCCTTGTTAAGTCCCCAGGTTAATGCGCCTCCCTTGTTTAGTACCCAGGTTAATGCGCCTCCCTTGTTAAGTCCCCAGGTTAATGCACCTCACTTGTTAAGTCCCCAGGTTAATGCGCCTCCCTTGTTAAGTCCCCAGGTTAATGCACCTCCCTTGTTAAGTCCCCAGGTTAATGCGCCTCCCTTGTTTAGTACCCAGGTTAATGCGCCTCCCTTGTTAAGTCCCCAGGTTAATGCACCTCACTTGTTAAGTCCCCAGGTTAATGCGCCTCCCTTGTTAAGTCCCCAGGTTCATGCGCCTCCCTTGTTAAGTCCCCAGGTTAATGCACCTCCCTTGTTAGGTCCCCAGGTTAATGCGCCTCCCTTGTTAGGTCCCCAGGTTAATGCACCTCCCTTGTTAAGTCCCCAGGTTAATGCACCTCCCTTGTTAAGTCCCCAGGTTAATGCGCCTCCCTTGTTAAGTCCCCAGGTTAATGCACCTCCCTTGTTAAGTCCCCAGGTTAATGCGCCTCCCTTGTTTAGTACCCAGGTTAATGCGCCTCCCTTGTTAAGTCCCCAGGTTAATGCGCCTCCCTTGTTAGGTCCCCAGGTTAATGCGCCTCCCTTGTTAGGTCCCCAGGTTAATGCACCTCACTTGTTAGGTCCCCAGGTTAATGCACCTCCCTTGTTAAGTCCCCAGGTTAATGCACCTCACTTGTTAGGTCCCCAGGTTAATGCACCTCACTTGTTAGGTCCCCAGGTTAATGCACCTCACTTGTTAGGTCCCCAGGTTAATGCACCTCACTTGTTAGGTCCCCAGGTTAATGCACCTCACTTGTTAGGTCCCCAGGTTAATGCACCTCACTTGTTAGGTCCCCAGGTTAATGCACCTCACTTGTTAAGTCCCCAGGTTAATGCACCTCACTTGTTAGGTCCCCAGGTTAATGCACCTCACTTGTTAGGTCCCCAGGTTAATGCACCTCACTTGTTAAGTCCCCAGGTTAATGCACCTCACTTGTTAAGTCCCCAGGTTAATGCACCTCACTTGTTAGGTCCCAGACCTCGACCGGTCCTAAAACAAGTTTTTTTTCCAGAATAAATCTTTCAATAATTTTAACATAGCAATTTTCAATCCTCGCTGGAATAAACACAGTATAATCCAATCTACTCCGGCAATCCCAATCTGTGTCCACCTAAACTTACTGCGTAGTTTTAACATCAACGTATTGTTAATTTCGCAAAGTTCCGCTTCATTTTGGCGGAGTCTGATCGACTGATTTTTAAGGTCAAGTTGAGGGAAACGGCTGTTGTTGTGTGAGCTAAGTCTTCCCGTGTAGCACAACTTAGTGTCTTCCCGTGTAGCACAACTTAGTGTCTTCCCGTGTAGCACAACTTAGTGTCTTCCCGTGTAGCACAATTTAGTGTCTTCCCGTGTAGCACAACTTAGTGTCTTCCCGTGTAGCACAGTTTAGTGTCTTCCCGTGTAGCACAACTTAGTGTCTTCCCGTGTAGCACAACTTAGTGTCTTCCCGTGTAGCACAACTTAGTGTTTTCCCGTGTAGCACAACTTAGTGTTTTCCCGTGTAGCACAACTTAGTGTCTTCCCGTGTAGCACAACTTAGTGTCTTCCCGTGTAACACAACTTAGCGTCTTCCCGTGTAGCACAACTTAGTGTCTTCCCGTGTAGCACAACTTAGTGTCTTTCCGTGTAGCACAATTTAGTGTCTTCCCGTGTAGCACAACTTAGTGTCTTCCCGTGTAGCACAACTTAGTGTCTTCCCGTGTAGCACAACTTAGTGTCTTCCCGTGTAACACAACTTAGTGTCTTCCCGTGTAACACAACTTATTGTCTTCCCGTGTAGCACAACTTAGTGTCTTCCCGTGTAATACAGCTCATTGTCTTCCCGTGTAACACAGCTCATTGTCTTCCCGTGTAATACAGCTCATTGTCTTCCTGTGTAACACAACTCATTGTCTTCCCGTGTAACACAACTCATTGCCTTCCCGCGTAACACAGCTCATTGTCTTCCCGTGTAACACAGCTCATTGTCTTTCCGTGTAACACAACTCACTCAGTGTCTTACCGTGTAACACAACTTAGTGTCTTCCCGTGTAACACAACTTAGTGTCTTCCCGTGTAGCACAACTTAGTGTCTTCCCGTGTAACACAGTTCATTGTCTTCCCGTGTAACACAGCTCAGTGTCTTCCCGTGTAACACAGCTCATTGTCTTCCCGTGTAACACAGCTCAGTGTCTTCCCGTGTAACACAGCTCATTGTCTTCCCGTGTAACACAGCTCAGTGTCTTCCCGTGTAACACAGCTCATTGTCTTCCCGTGTAACACAGCTCAGTGTCTTCCCGTGTAACACAGCTCATTGTCTTCCCGTGTAACACAGCTCAGTGTCTTCCCGTGTAACACAGCTCATTGTCTTCCCGTGTAACACAGCTCAGTGTCTTCCCGTGTAACACAGCTCAGTGTCTTCCCGTGTAACACAGCTCAGTGTCTTCCCGTGTAACACAGCTCATTGTCTTCCCGTATAACACAGCTCTTTGTCTTCCCGTGTAACACAGCTCAGTGTCTTCCCGTGTAACTCAGTTCATTGTCTTCCCGTGAAACACAGCTCATTGTCTTCCCGTGTAACACAGCTCAGTGTCTTCCCGTGTAACACAGCTCATTGTCTTCCCGTGTAACACAGCTCATTGTCTTCCCGTGTAACACAGCTCAGTGTCTTCCCGTGTAACACAGCTCAGTGTCTTCCCGTGTAACACAGTTCATTGTCTTCCCGTGTAACACAGCTCATTGTCTTCCCGTGTAACACAGCTCAGTGTCTTCCCGTGTAGCACAGCTCATTGTCTTCCCGTGTAACACAGTTCATTGTCTTCCCGTGTAAGACAGCTCATTGTCTTCCCGTGTAACACAGCTCAGTGTCTTCCCGTGTAACACAGCTCATTGTCTTCCCGTGTAACACAGCTCAGTGTCTTCCCGTGTAACACAGCTCATTGTCTTCCCGTGTAACACAACTCAGTGTCTCCCCGTGTAACACAGCTCAGTGTCTCCCCGTGTAACACAGCTCAGTGTCTCCCCGTGTAACACAGCTCAGTGTCTCCCCGTGTAACACAGCTCATTGTCTCCCAGTGTAACACAGCTCAGTGTCTCCCCGTGTAACAAAGCTCATTGTCTTCCCGTGTAACACAGCTCAGTGTCTCCCCGTGTAACACAGCTCAGTGTCTCCCCGTGTAACACAGCTCAGTGTCTCCCCGTGTAACACAGCTCATTGTCTCCCCGTGTAACACAGCTCAGTGTCTCCCCGTGTAACACAGCTCATTGTCTTCCCGTGTAACACAGCTCAGTGTCTCCCCGTGTAACACAGCTCATTGTCTCCCCGTGTAACACAGCTCATTGTCTCCCCGTGTAACACAGCTCAGTGTCTCCCCGTGTAACAAAGCTCATTGTCTCCCCGTGTAACACAGCTCAGTGTCTCCCCGTGTAACACAGCTCATTGTCTTCCCGTGTAACACAGCTCAGTGTCTCCCCGTGTAACACAGCTCAGTGTCTCCCCGTGTAACACAGCTCAGTGTCTCCCCGTGTAACACAGCTCAGTGTCTCCCCGTGTAACACAGCTCAGTGTCTCCCCGTGTAACACAGCTCAGTGTCTCCCCGTGTAACACAGCTCAGTGTCTCCCCGTGTAACACAGCTCAGTGTCTCCCCGTGTAACACAGCTCAGTGTCTCCCCGTGTAGACTGGAGTAACGAAGAGAGCTATCAGTATGACAGCTTTCTTAACACAATACATGCTGCTCAAAGGACATTTATCCCATATAAGGAAATTAGATCAAATAGAAATTACCCAAAATGGATGGATAATAGGCTCAAATATCTTTTAGGACAGAAGAAAGGAATTTTTAGACGTATCAAAAGAGGTGAGGGTCATCTTATGAATCAGTATATCGACATTAAAAATAACGTTAAAAAGGGGATAAGAAAAGCTAAACGGAACTGTGAAATTAAAGTTGCTAGGGATTCGAAAACTAGCCCAAAAAGTTTTTTCCAGGTATATAGAACGAAAGTTAGAGATAAGATAGGTCCCCTTAAAAATAACTATGGGCATCTTACTGACAAAGAGAATGAAATGTGTTCAATTTTAAATAATTATTTTCTCTGGGTTTTTACACAGGAAGACACTAACAATATCCCAGTAATTAATTTTTACAGTGGGCTAGAAGATAAATTATGTAACATCACAGTCACTAGTGAAATGGTTGTGAAGCAGATAGACAGACTGAAGCAAAATAAATCACCGGGACCTGATGAGGTTTTTTCAAGGGTTCTTAAGGAATGCAAAATGGAACTTTGTGAACCTTTAACTAATATTTTTAATTTATCTCTTCAAACAGGTGTAGCTTCTGATATGTGGAAGATGGCTAATGTAATTCCTATTTTTAAAGCAGGAGACAAGTCGTTACCGTCAAATTACCGCCCAATAAGCCTGACCTCAATTGTAGGCAAATTACTAGAGTCAATTATAGCTGAGATTATGAGAAGCCATCTGGATAAGCATAATCTGATTAATGATACACAGCATGGATTCACGAGAGGCCGTTCTTGTCTAACTAATTTATTAACTTTCTTCAGTAAAGCTTTTGAGGCTGTTGACCACGACAAAGAATTTGATATTGTTTATTTAGATTTTAGTAAGGCTTTTGACAGAGTTCCGCACCAAAGACTGTTAAAGAAAGTGGCAGCTCATTGCATTGGGGGAAAAGTGTTGTTATGGACAGTCATGGCTCACAGTTAGGAAGCAGTGTGTGCATAAATGGGGTTAAAATCCGAGTGGGGATCCGTAACAAGTGGCGTTCCACAGGGATCAGTCTTAGGCTCGTTGTTGTTTATAATATATATCAATGATCTTGATGAGGGAATTACTAGTGTAATGAGCAAATTCGCCGATGACACAAAGTTAGGTAGGATAATTGATTCAAACGTAGATATCAGGGAACTTCAGGAGGATTTAGACAAACTCAATAACTGGTCAGAAAAGTGGCAAATTCATTTCAATGTAGATAAATGCAAGGTTCTGAAGCTTGGGAGTGCCCATAACCCTAGCACTTATAAGTTAAATAATGTAGAACTTAGCCATACAGATTGTGAAAAGGACTTGGGGGTTATGGTGAGCAGCAACCTTAAACCAAGGCAGCAATGCCTAAGCGTACGTAATAAGGCAAATAGATTACTGGGATTTATATCAAGAAGTGTAAGCAACAGAAGTCCAGAGGTCATACTGCAGCTTTATACATCATTAGTAAGGCCTCACCTGGATTATGCAGCTCAGTTGAAATATAAACACATATGCAGTATAATGTGATCCTTTATTGACAACGTTTCGCCCACACAGTGGGCTTTTTCAAGTCACAAACAGATCTGTTTGTGACTTGTGATGAATGGTTTTGAAAACCGACAAGTTGAAGAACTGAGACACTTATGCAACACATGGGAATCTTTATTGAAGAAACGTTTCGCCACACAGCGGCTTCATCAGTCCAATACAAAGTAGAAATGGGTAAGGAGAGTAGAAGTTTGAGGTAATCAGTCCCTCAACCTGGAATCGATGTGTTCAGTCCAGCACTCTTGTAGGAAGTGCAGCACAGGGCCAGATCATTAATTCTCCACTCATCAACACCACTCCCAACAAAGTTATAATTCTTCCCAACAGCCAGGTTGCACTGAACGTCTCAAAAGTACTTTCACAAGCTAATACCAGAGTCGCCATCGCTTCTAGCACTTCAATAAAGGATCTAGCCAGGACAAAATCCAAGCACCACGAACCAGTCAATGCAGGAGTTTACACTATACCCTGTGGAGGCTGTGACAAGATTTACGTAGGTGAAACAGCAAGAAACCTCGACACCCGCCTCCATGATCACATTTACGCATGTAGGAACGATAACTTGAACAACGCCTGTGTACAACACCGAAATTCCACCAATCATCTCATGAAATTCAGAGACGCCCAATTAGTGATCAAAGAAACTAATTTCCGCAGACGCAAGTGCCTCGAATCAGCACTGATCGCTGTTTCGAATACAATTAAACAAAACAACGGCAGCTTCACCATCTCCGAAGTCTTAGCAAGAATCCTCCTGAAAACAGTAAACCCTGCCATCACATAGTCTCTCCTGTTATACTACACAAAGTACATTACAGAGAGTGAACACTGAAACAAGCTGCCTCTTTCCACTCTATATTTGTCCAAACTATTTTTATGTTACCCAAGTAATAGCTTTTATATCCTTTTACTCATGTACGAATTAATTGCTCTACCATATTGTGAAGATTGAGACACTTATGCAGCATATGGGAATCTTTATTCAGGAAACGTTTCGCCACACAGTGGCTTCATCAGTCCAATACAAAGAGGAAGGCGTAAGGAGAGGAGGAGAATGAGGTAATCAGTCCCTCAACCTGGAGTCGATGTGTCCAGTCCATCAATCTACCATATTGTATTACTTTTGTCACTACTACTACTACCACCACCACTAGTGAACATCGAAATGGTACCTCACTAGTATTGCACCTCACGCTGAGCCTTTATATACCCTCTGTGTCCATGTATTGTTTGTAATGGCTTGATAAAGCTCCTGGAGAGCGAAACGTTGCCACAATAAAATGTCACATTAGTTGCACTTGTGTCCTTTTACTTTACATAACTCAGTGTTGTAGATGAATGGTTCAGAGAACCGACACGTTGATAAATTAGACACATGTGCAACTCTTGGGTATCTTTATTGAGGAAACGTTTCGCCACACAGTGGCTTCATCAGTCTATACATAGGAGAAAGAGGAACTGGTATGGTGATACCGACAAGATGTGGAAAAAGACACTTATGTACAGTTCAGGACATTTATTAAAGGAAACGTGGCGAAACGTTTCCTTTAATAAATGTCCTGAACTGTACATAAGTGTCTTTTTCCACACATAGGAGAAACTTGAAGAACAGGAGGAGAATGAGGTAATCAGTCCCTCAACCTTGAGTCGATGTGGTCAGTCCATTCAAGATTGTGCAAGAAATGTATAAAATACCGACAATATGAAAGTTAAGACACATGTGCAACATCTGGATATCTTTATTGTAGTAGACGTTTCGCCATCCAGTGGCTTTATCAATACAGATTCTAGGACATAATAGGAAGACAGAACTATATACAAAAGATGAGGTAATCAGTCCCTCGGCCTTGGAGTTAGTGTTCACAGCATCGTGGTGGAGGAGAATCTGGAGCAAAGACAAGAAGACTGGCGGTTTATATAGGCGTCAGTGGATAGGGACGGGCTGGGGAATCCCGCCTACCAGTGACTTTGCCCTCGTCTGCTGCCCGTCCCTATCCACTGACGCCTATATAAACCGCCAGTCTTCTTGTCTTTGCTCCAGATTCTCCTCCACCACGATGCTGTGAACACTAACTCCAAGGCCGAGGGACTGATTACCTCATCTTTTGTATATAGTTCTACTGTCTTCCTATTATGTCCTAGAATCTGTATTGATAAAGCCACTGGATGGCGAAACGTCTACTACAATAAAGATATCCAGATGTTGCACATGTGTCTTAACTTTCATATTGTCGGTATTTTATACCTTTCTTGCACAACTTGTCAGACACTGCAACATCATGGAATCTTGGTTCAGAGGACATCTACAAGACCTTCAGGGCTGCTGCAACTAACCCATCTCTTTGGGAAGGACCTACTTCCACTGGGGAATCCCGCCTACCAGTGACTTTGCCCTCGTCTGCTGCCCGTCCCTATCCACTGACGCCTATATAAACCGCCAGTCTTCTTGTCTTTGCTCCAGATTCTCCTCCACCACGATGCTGTGAACACTAACTCCAAGGCCGAGGGACTGATTACCTCATCTTTTGTATATAGTTCTACTGTCTTCCTATTATGTCCTAGAATCTGTATTGATAAAGCCACTGGATGGCGAAACGTCTACTACAATAAAGATATTCAGATGTTGCACATGTGTCTTAACTTCCATT
This sequence comes from Cherax quadricarinatus, assembly GCF_038502225.1. Classification (NCBI taxonomy): domain Eukaryota; kingdom Metazoa; phylum Arthropoda; class Malacostraca; order Decapoda; family Parastacidae; genus Cherax; species Cherax quadricarinatus. The sequence goes on along the minus strand of NC_091335.1, from coordinate 25,555,270 downwards.
CAAGATTGTTAGGTAAGACACATATGCAACAGTTAGACAACTTTATTCCGAAACGTTTCGCCTACACAGTAGGCTTCTTCAGTCGAATACAGAAAATAGGCAGGAACAGTAGAGATGTAAAGACGATGTAATCAGTCCATCACCCTTGTAGTCGTAGAATTTGAGGTTGTCAGTCCCTCGGCCTGGAGAAGTTCAGTTCCATAGTCAGGAACTATCTGAAGATCAAGCGACAGTGCGGAGACTTAAATACTGTCGGAAGGAGAGGTGCAGAGTAGTAGTAGTAGTAGTAGTAGTAGTAGTGAGAATGGAACCACTGAGAGGTCATGTCCCTCTCAGATCCAACACTTCTCACTTGAAAAGCTTGTCCAAGGTGTTTTCTGACTATGGAACTGAACTTCTCCAGGCCGAGGGACTAACAACCTCAAATTCTACGACTACAAAGGTGATGGACTGATTACATCGTCTTCACATCTCTACTGTTCCTGCCTATTTTCTGTATTCGACTGAAGAAGCCTACTGTGTAGGCGAAACGTTTCGGAATAAAGTTGTCTGTTGCATATGTGAGGAAATGGTATGGTGATACCGACAAGATGTGGAAAAAGACACTTATGTGCAGAAATGATGACCGCAAAAACGCATGTGTTCAACATAGAGACGATGTTGGACACCTCATGAAATTCAATGAAGCTAAACTAGTTATTAAAGAATACGACTTAAGACGGAGAAAATGCATTGAGGCTGCACTAATTTCTGTCAGTAACACTATAAAGCAAAAATCCGGTAGTTACAGTATTTCAAAATTACTAAGCAAGAGGATATTACCCATCCTGGGAACTGGTGTTACTTGATGCCAGCAGGTCCCTCTCTAACCTCACCTCCTTAGTTCCATTACTACTACTACTACTACTACTACTACTACTACTACTACTACTACTACTACTACTACCACCTCTACCCACGCTTCACATCACCTGACTCCCACCACTATATATATGTGTGTTTTCTTAGTTTTCTCTGTATTAGGACTGAAGAAGCCACTCGTGGCGAAACGTTTCCTTTAATAAATGTCCTGAACTGTACATAAGTGTCTTTTTCCACATGTTGCATATGTGTCTTACCTAACAACCTGTCGGTATTGTATACCATTTTGATGTCCATTCAAGATTGATGGACTGACCAGTCTTGCAATTTGCCCAGGGCCTCGTCGATTTTTATTCTCCTTATTAATTTTACATCCGCAGTTAGGAATACATCTTGGTCCCCCGGCATGTTGTTCACGGACACCAGAAGTAATACTGGTACAAATATTGATCATTGCGGGACCCTCTTTGTTCGTTCTGTCGTTCTGACACTTCTTTCATAATCACTCTCTCTACCAACAATGAACTCTTTGATCTACTGTGGCACGTTCCTTGTTATTCCTGCCCGCTCCTCAATATTTTTTTGTCTCAGTTCCTTGTAAGAGTATCGAATGCCTTCTTTCAGTCCTAGAATATACAGAATTCCTTTTTTTTTCTCTCTCTCATAATAACATGAGAATGGAGGAACACTGCAGAAGGCCTACTAGCCCATACAAGGCAGGTTCTTATCAAAACGACCTCTACCCAAAGCTACCCAAGAATTTATTCCCGTACCCAATGACATCAATCAAACCCAGCCCCTCCCACTCTCTCTCTCTCTCTCTCTCTCTCTCTTTCCTTTTTCACTTCACTTAATTCGTCAGAGAATTCCAGTATGTTTGAGAGACGAGATCTGTCAACTCTAGGTTCTTGCTGGTTGTTGCTCATGGTACCACTTCTCTCCCAGTGTTTTACCACTCTCCTGGTTACCTATTCCATTACCTTGTACTGGGCTGTAGTTAGCGTCTCTGGTTTGTTTCTTTATCTTAAATATTAAAACTACATTTGATGTTTTCTTGATCTCTGGTGATAACCCCGTTTCCAGTGACTTGTAGACTTTATCTAGTGAAAGTTAAGACACATGTGCAACATCTGGATATCTTTATTGTAGACGTTTCGCCAACCAGTGGCTTTATCAATACAGATTCTAGGACATAATAGGAAGACAGTAGAACTATATACAAAAGATGAGGTAATCAGTCCCTCGGCCTTGGAGTTAGTGTTCACAGCATCGTGGTGGAGGAGAATCTGGAGAAAAGGCAAGAAGACTGGCGGTTATATACGCGTCAGTGGATAGGGACGGGCAGCAGACGAGGGCAGTCACTGGTAGGCGGGATTCCCCAGTGGAAGTAGGTCCTTCCCAAAGAGATGGGTTAGTTGCAGAAGCCGTGAAGAAGGTCTTGTAGATGTCCTCTGAACCAAGATTCCATGATGTTGCAGTGTCTGACAAGTTGTGCAAGAAAGGTATAAAATACCGACAAAATGCCCGTCCCTATCCACTGACGCGTATATAACCGCCAGTCTTCTTGCCTTTTCTCCAGATTCTCCTCCACCACGATGCTGTGAACACTAACTCCAAGGCCGAGGGACTGATTACCTCATCTTTTGTATATAGTTCTACTGTCTTCCTATTATGTCCTAGAATCTGTATTGATAAAGCCACTGGTTGGCGAAACGTCTACAATAAAGATATCCAGATGTTGCACATGTGTCTTAACTTTCATATTGTCGGTATTTTATACCTTTCTTGCACAACTTTATCTAGTGTTTCAGCTCCCTCTTGCAGTATCCACAGTGACAGTTCGTCAGGTCTCTCTTTCCCTGTTGTAAGTATGTTGTCAGGTAGTCACTGATGTGTCCTCTCTCTCTCTCTCTCTCTCTCTCTCTCTCTCTCTCTCTCTCTCTCTCTCTCTCTCTCTCTCTCTCTCTCTCTCCCCGACTCTCTGGTGTTGGCCCCGTTTCTATTGAGCACTTCTCGAAATAGTTTCAGCACCTCACAGACTTCTTCTTTTCTCGTGTACTCACCTAGTTGAGGTTGCGGTGCCGAATAGGTAAAACTGGTCAGTTAGCAAGAACGCATTTAAAATTAAGTCCTTTCAAAAAAAAATTTTTATACATTTAAAAATGTTAATTTTTCATTTATGTTAATGTAAAAATTTATAATTTTCTACCAAAGAACCTTAGAAAACTTACCTAACCTTATCATAACAAGCGCAATTTAATTTAGCCTAATCCAACTAAATATATTTTAAATAAGTTTACAATAATTTAATAATAAACAAACACAAGGAAATATATTTTTATAGTTTCAGAATGGTTTTTGGGAAATTATTGCATACACAAATTTTCGCTTGTCTTATTCAACAAAAAAGGGCGTTGCTATTTCAGCGAAAATGGCAAGATTTACCTATTCGGCACAATATATATATATATATATATATATATATATATATATATATATATATATATATATATATATATATATATATGTCGTGCCGAATATGTAAAACTGGTCAATTAGCAGGAACTCACTTAAAATTAAGTCCTTTCTAAAATTTTCTCTTATACGTTTAAAGATATATTTTTTCATTAATATTAATGTAAAAATTTTTAATTTTGCACCAAAAGAATCTTAGAAAACTTACCTAACCTTATTATAACAAGAACAATTTATTTTAGCCTAACCCAACTATATATGTTTTAGATTTGTTTACAATAATTTAATACTAAACAAACACAGTGAAATATATTTTTTTCGTTAGGTTCAGAATGATTTTGGCGAAATTATTGCATACACAAATTTTCGCTTGTCCTATATGGCAAGATGAGCGTTGCTGTGGAAAAAGACACTTATGTACAGTTCAGGACATTTATTAAAGGAAACGTTTCGCCACGAGTGGCTTCTTCAGTCCTAATACAGAGAAAACTAAGAAAACACACATATATATATAGTGGCAGAAGTCAGGTGAGGTGACGCGTGGGTAGAGGTGGTAGTAGTAGTAGTAGTAGTAGTAATGGAACTAAGGAGGTGAGGCTAGAGAGGGACCTGCTGGCATCAAGTAACACCAGTTCCCAGGATGGGTAATATCCTCTTGCTTAGTAATTTTGAAATACTGTAACTACCGGATTTTTGCTTTATATTGTTACTGACAGAAATTAGTGCAGCTTCAATGCATTTTCTCCGTCTTAAGTCGTCTTCTTTAATAACTAGTTTAGCTTAATTGAATTTCATGAGGTGTCCAACATCGTCTCTACGTTGAACACATGCGTTTTTGCTGTCATCATTTCTGCAAGCATTTTTGTGTTCTGCTATCCTAATGTCCAGAGTTCTGGCTGTTTCCCCTACATATACTTTGTCACACCCCCCACATGGTATAGTGTAGATTCCTGCACTTGTGCCAGAATCATGCTTGGGTTTTTGTATCAGGTTCCTAATAGTAGTTGAAGAGCTGGTAGATATTTTAGCCAGTTTTCTGTCAAACATTTTTGAAACATTAGTGGCAACGTTGCTGACCGGTAAAACGACGTAACTTGGAGGCTTTTCTTCAATTTGATAGGTGTTGGTCTTGCTGAGGATACGTGTTGCACGTTTCCTGCAGTCACGTATGAAGTGTAGGGGAAAGTGTAGTGAACTAAAAGAGTTGGTGATGTATGTACATTCTTCTTCGAGGAACTGCGGACTGGAAATTCTGTCGGCTCTCAGAAAGAAGCCAATAACTACCCCTCTTTTAGTTCTTGTGTCATGGTGAGAGAAGAAATGTAGATCATTCTTGTAGGTAGGCTTCCGGTAGACTTTAAAAGAAAGTTTGTTTTCCCCTGTGCCTTGTCGAACTTTGTGTTCGTTATAACTGTTTTAGGTTCGAGGACAAGAAGTACAAACAACTCTTCGGACTAGCCATGGGATCCCCCCCTTAGTGCAGTTCTTGCCAATTTATATATGGAGGACCTGGAATCAAGAAGGATCCTCAGTAACATCCCTCGTTCAGTTACTTGTATGCGGTACGTAGATGATATTTTGGTCATTGTACCCAAAAATCTTGACGTACAGGGCATCCTCAACACCATCAACACTCTGGAACCTACTATTAAATTTACTCTAGAGGAGGAGAAGGACAACCAGTTACCTTTTCTCGACGTTCTCTTACGCACAGGGGAAAACAAACTTTCTTTTAAAGTCTACCGGAAGCCTACCTACAAGAATGATCTTCTACATTTCTTCTCTCACCATGACACAAGAACTAAAAGAGGGGTAGTTATTGGTTTCTTTCTGAGAGCCTACAGAATTTCCAGTCCTCAGTTCCTCGAAGAAGAATGTACATACATCACCAACTCTTTTAGTTCACTACACTTTCCCCTACACTTTATACGTGACTGCAGGAAACGTGCAACACGTATCCTCAGCAAGACCAACACCTATCAAATTGAAGAAAAGCCTCCAAGTTACATCGTTTTACCGGTCAGCAACGTTGCCACTAATGTTTCAAAAATGTTTGACAGAAAACTGGCTAAAATATCTACCAGCTCTTCAACTACTATTAGGAACCTGATACAAAAACCCAAGCATGATTCTGGCACAAGTGCAGGAATCTACACTATACCATGTGGGGTGTGTGACAAAGTATATGTAGGGGAAACAGCCAGAACTCTGGACATTAGGATAGCAGAACACAAAAATGCTTGCAGAAATGATGACAGCAAAAACGCATGTGTTCAACATAGAGGCGATGTTAGACACCTCATGAAATTCAATGAAGCTAAACTAGTTATTAAAAAAGACGACTTAAGACGGAGAAAATGCATTGAAGCTGCACTAATTTCTGTCAGTAACAATATAAAGCAAAAATCCGGTAGTTACAGTATTTCAAAATTACTAAGCAAGAGGATATTACCCATCCTGGGAACTGGTGTTACTTGATGCCAGCAGGTCCCTCTCTAGCCTCACCTCCTTAGTTCCATTACTACTACTACTACTACTACTACTACTACTACTACTACTACTACTACTACTACTACTACTACTACTACTACTACTACCACCTCTACCCACGCGTCACCTCACCTGACTCCTGCCACTATATATATATATGCGTTTTCTTAGTTTTCTCTGTATTAGGACTGAAGAAGCCACTCGTGGCGAAACGTTTCCTTTAATAAATGTCCTGAACTGTACATAAGTGTCTTTTTCCACATCTTGTCGGTATCACCATACCATTTCCTCATGAGCGTTGCTATTTAAGCCAAGATCGCAAGTTCTGCCTATTCGGCACGAATAGGAAATCAATATATTCAGTTAAAGAGAGGAATAAAAAAGGGAATTAGAAAAGCAAAAAGAGATTATGAGGTTAAAGTTGCAAGAGAATCGAAGACTAACCCAAAAGGATTCTTTCAGGTATACAGAAGTAAGATCAGGGACAAGATAGGCCCACTCAAAAGTTCCTCGGGTCAGCTCACTGACAGTGATAAGGAAATGTGTAGAATTTTTAACACATACTTCCTCTCAGTTTTTACACAGGAGGATACCAGCGATATTCCAGAAATGATAAATTATGTAGAACAGAACGATAATAAACTGTGCACGATTAGGGTCACAAGTGACATGGTCCTTAGGCAAATAGATAAATTAAAACCTAACAAATCCCCAGGCCCTGATGAACTGTATGCAAGGGTTCTAAAGGAATGTAAAGAGGAGCTTAGCAAACCTTTGGCTAATCTTTTCAACATATCACTACAAACTGGCATGGTGCCAGATAAGTGGAAAATGGCAAATGTGATACCTATTTTCAAAGCAGGTGACAGGTCCTTAGCTTCGAACTATAGACCAATAAGCCTAACCTCCATAGTGGGAAAATTTATGGAGTCAATAATTGCCGAGGCAGTTCGTAGCCATCTTGAAAAGCATAAATTAATCAACGAATCTCAGCATGGTTTTACAAAGGGGCGTTCCTGCCTTACGAATTTATTAACTTTTTTTCACTAAGGTATTTGAGGAGGTAGATCATGGTAATGAATATGATATTGTGTATATGGACTTCAGTAAGGCTTTTGACAGGGTCCCACATCAGAGACTATTGAGGAAAATTAAGGCACATGGAATAGGAGAAATTTTTTCCTGGATAGAGGCATGGTTGACAAATAGGCAGCAGAGAGTTTGCATAAATGGGGAGAAATCAGAGTGGGGAAGCGTCACGAGCGGTGTTCCACAGGGGTCAGTGTTGGGCCCCCTGCTGTTCACAATCTACATAAACGACATAGATGAGGGCATAAAGAGCGACATCAGCAAGTTTGCCGATGACACCAAAATAGGCCGTCGAATTCATTCTGACGAGAACATTAGAGCACTCCAGGAAGATTTGAATAGACTGATGCAGTGGTCGGAGAAGTGGCAGATGCAGTTTAATATAGACAAATGCAAAGTTCTAAATGTTGGACAGGACAATAACCATGCCACATATAAACTAAATAATGTAGATCTTAATATTACGGATTGCGAAAAAGATTTAGGAGTTCTGGTTAGCAGTAATCTGAAACCAAGACAACAATGCATAGGTGTTCGCAATAAAGCTAATAGAATCCTTGGCTTCATATCAAGAAGCATAAATAATAGGAGTCCTCAGGTTGTTCTTCAACTCTATACATCCTTGGTTAGGCCTCATTTAGATTATGCTGCACAGTTTTGGTCACCGTATTACAGAATGGATATAATTACTCTGGAAAATGTACAAAGGAGGATGACAAAGTTGATCCCATGTATCAGAAACCTTCCCTGTGAGGATAGACTAAGGGCCCTGAATCTGCACTCTCTAGAAAGACGTAGAATTAGGGGGGATATGATTGAGGTGTATAAATGGAAGACAGGAATAAATAAAGGGGATGTAAATAGTGTGCTGAAAATATCTAGCCTAGACAGGACTCGCAGCAATGGTTTTAAGTTGGAAAAATTCAGATTCAGGAAGGATATAGGAAAGTACTGGTTTGGTAATAGAGTTGTGGATGAGTGGAACAAACTCCCAAGTACAGTTATAGAGGCCAGAACGTTGTGTAGCTTTAAAAATAGGTTGGATAAATACATGAGTGGATGTGGGTGGGTGTGAGTTGGACCTGATAGCTTGTGCTACCAGGTCGGTTGCCGTGTTCCTCCCTTAAGTCAATGTGACCTGACCTGACTAGGTTGGGTGCATTGGCTTAAGCCGGTAGGAGACTTGGACCTGCCTCGCATGGGCCAGTAGGCCTGCTGCAGTGTTCCTTCGTTCTTATGTTCATATATATATATATATATATATATATATATATATATATATATATATATATATATATATATATATATATGTAATTTGTGGGTGTGTATGTCCTCACCTATATGCCTATATGTGGCTGCAGGAGTCGAGTGTTAGCTCCTGACCACACCTCTCAACTCGCTGCTGGCCAGATTCACTTCCTCCTTCCCTTGTGGGCCTTGTCGTACTTGCTTTTAAAGCTATGTATGGAGTCTGCCTCCACCACTTTCTCGCCTTAATCATTTCACTTTTCGACCACCCTGGGACTGAAGGCCTACTTCCTGACATCCCAGTGGGTCATCTGTGTCTAACTTCCAGCTGTGTCTCCGAGTTCCCTCTTCTAGCCTCCCAAACAGCTAGTTCTTGTTAATTCCCTTGAGTATTTTGTATATTATCATATCTTCCTTGGTAATATCCTTCAATGCCTTTACATTTAATTCCGTAAGCCACTCCTCATGGCTCATACGTCTTAACTCAGGAACAAGCATTGTTGCGGATTTCTAAAGTTTCTCTCGTTTCTTATCACACTGTCTCAGGTTCCATGCCGGTGTTGCCTATGTCAAGATGGACCTGACATATGTTATATAAAGTGATATGAAAGACTTTACTGAGATTCCTGAAGGTTCCTCCTAGAACTGCCAGGCGAGCTTTGGCTGCAGAAGTAATTCGCTTAATGTGAGTCTCTGGTGAAATGCTCGTCACTATACTCACCTCTAGATGTTTTTCTTTGAGTAAGGTCTGCAGACTGTCTCCCGAGATTATATACCCTGTCCGATCTTCTCACCTCTTCTCTGATCTTCATAACCTTGCATATGCTGAGGTTTAACTCAAACAACCACTTATCTGACCGATCTTGGAGTTTGTCCGGATCCATTTTCAGCTTTTCCCCAGCTTCCTTTATTTTTATTATTTTCATCAATTTTACATCAGCAAACAGAGATCCATCTGACTCAGTCTCCTCTGGAATATCGTTCACATGAACAAGAAGTAGTACTGGCCCTAATACCGGTCCTTGTAGCACCCCGCTTGTTACACTTCCCCATTATGACTTCTCTTCCCGGATAACCACTTATTGCCTTCCTCCTCTCAGATACTCTTTGATCCACCAGTGTACGTTCTCTGTTATTCTTGGAGGCACCTGAAACTTTTGCACCTGTTTCATGTGGGTTATTGCATCAAATGCCCTCTTGCAGTGTAAGCAAATGCATTCCACCTTGTCCTCTCTGGTAGAGTAAGGTAAAATTTGGTATAAACCTTGGTAATAAATACCGACAAGTTGGTTTAGAAAGACACGTAAGCAAACACTATAACATATTTATTAGAAAACGTTTCGGTCCTGGGACCTTGACCACTTCTATCATGATCACTTCTAACGTGATCAAGGTCCCACGACCGAAACGTTTTCTAATAAATATGTTAAAGTGTTTGCTTACGTGTCTTTCTAAACCAAGGTAAAACTTACCATCTCTGAGCCCGTTCTAGTTACTGTTTATAAAACATTTTTCTCCAAGTGCTCTACCAACTTTCTGACAGTATGCTGACATGCACAACTTGCTGGGATGGATGGCTGCTGGGATGGAGGGTGTACTCATCTAATTGTGGTTGTTGGGATCAAGTCACAGCACCTGGCCTCGCCTCTTCACTGGTCGCTACTAAGTCCACTCTCTGCTCCATGAGTCTTATCATACCTCTTCTTAAAACAGTGTATGGATCCTACCTCCACTACATCACTTTCCAGACCTCCGAAACCCTCTCCAGGTATACTCCAGATATTCCACTTCCTGACAACTCTATGACTGAAGAAATACTTCCTGACATCCCTGTGACTTATCTGAGTCTTCAACTTCCAGTTGTGACCCCTTGTTGCCGTGTCCCATCTCTGGAACATCCTTTCTCTTTCCACCTTGTCAATTCCTCTCAGTATTTTATATGTCGTTATCATATCGACCCCTATCCGTTCTGTCTTCCAGTGTCGTCAGGTCGATTTCCCTTAACTTTCCCTCGTAGGACATGCCCCTTAACTCCGGGAAAAGTCTCGTTGCAAACGAGACTACTTCAGGAGACTTGACCAGGTGTGGGTTCTAAACTGGTGCTGCATACTCCAATATGGGCCTAACGTATACGGTGTACAGAGTCCTAAACGATTCCTTACTGAGGTGTTGGAATGCTGTTCTGAGGTTTGATAGGTTGATGTGTGCATCAGGAGATGTGCTCGGTATTATACTCACCCCAAGATCCTTTTTCTTGAGTAAGGTTTGTAGTCTTTGGCTCCCTAGACTGTACTCTATCTGTGGTCTTCTTTGCCCTTCCTCGATCTTCATGGCTTTGCACTGAGTGAGGTTAAACTCCAGGAACCAGTTGCTGGACCAGGCTTGCAGCCTTTTCAAATCCCTTTGTAGTCCTGCCTGATCTTCATTCGATTGAATTCTCCTCATTAGCTTCACATCATCTGTAAACTGGGACACTTCTGAGTCTTTCCCTTCTGTCATGTCATTCACATATACCAGAAACAGCAATGGTCCCAGGACTGACCCCTGTGGAACCCCACTCGTCACAGGCGCCCACTCTGATACTTCATCATATACTATGACTCGCTGTTGCCTTCCTGTCAGGTATTCTCTGATCCATTGCCTTCCCTGTTATACCTGCCTGGTACTCCAGCTTCAGCACTAATCTCTTGTGTGGAACAATGTAGGAAGCCTTCTTAGAGTGCAAGAAAATGCACTGTATGTTTGTGACACAGGATTTCCCATCCCTGAACCCGTGTTGTTTGTCAATGATAAACTTGTTCCTTTCTAGGTGCTCCACCACTTATCTGATAATCTTCTCCATGACTTTGCATGCTATACGTGTTAGTGACACTGGTTTATAGTTTAATGCTTCGTGTCTGTGTCCTTTCTAAAAAAACTGGGACTACATTGCTGTCTTCCATACCTCAGGTAGTTGACCTGTTTCGATAGATGTGTTGAAGATTGTTGTTAGTGGTAGACATAGCGCCTCTGCTCCCTCTCTCAGGACCCATGGAGAGATGTTATCAGGCCCCATCGCCTTTGAGGTATCTAGCTCGCTTAGTAGCATCTTCACTTCTTCAGTTGCATGTACTGTGTCCAACAGTTGATGGTGTACCCAGCCTCTCCGTCTTTCTGGAGTCCCTTCTGTCTCCTCTGTGAACACTTCTTTGAATCTCACGTTGAGCTCCTCACATACTTCGCAGTCGTATCTTGTGATCTCCCCTCCTTCCTTCCTTAGCCTGATGACCTGGTCTTTGACTGTTTTCCTCCTGATGTGGCTTTGGGTCAGATTTGGCTTTCGCTGCTATGTCATTTTCGTATTGTTGTTGGGCCTCCCTTCTTACCAGTGCATATTCATTTCTGGCTCTATGACTATTCTCCTTATTTTCAGGGGTCCTTTGCCTTCTATGCTTCTTCCACTCTCTAGCACACTTGGTTTTGGCCTCCCTATACCTTTGGGTGAACCAAGGGCTCAACCTGGCTTTCTCCTTATTTCTGTTACCCTTGGGTACAAACCTCTTCTCAGCTTCCTTGCATCTTGTTGTCACATATTCCATCATCTCGTTTACTGATTTCCCTGTCAGTTCTCTGCCCCACTGAACCCCGTGCAGGAAATTCTTCATGCCTGTGTACTCCCCCTTCATATAGTTTGGCTTCATTCGTCCTGCCCTTCGTGCTTCCCTCTCCACTTGTAACTCTATGTATTCGAATCTCAGACCCACATGATCGCTGGTCCCGAGGGGTCTTTCATATGAGATGTCCTCAATATCTGCATTACTCAAGGTGAATACTAGGTCCAGTCTCGCTGGTTTATCCTCTCCTCTCTCAGGTAGTGTCCCTTATGTGTTGGTACATGAGGTTTTCCAGTACCACCCCCATTATCTTAGCCCTCCACGTTTTTGGGCCCCCATGTGGCTCCAGGTTCTCCCAGTCGATTTCCTTGTGTTTGAAGTCACCCATAATCAGCAGCTTTGCCCTGCTCGCATGAGCCCTTCTGGCCACTTCAGCCAGTGTATCAACCACCGCTCTATTACTCTCGTCATACTCTTGCCTTGGCCTCCTGCTTTTCTGTGGTGGGTTATACATCACTGCAATTATCACCTTGAGACCTCCAGCCTGAAGTGTTCCTATTATGTAATCTCTTGCCTCTCCTCTGTCTCCTCCAGCTCATCAAAATCCTATCAGTTTTTGATGAGCGGTGCCACTCCTCCACCCCCTCTGTCTTTCCTCAGGATCTGATATCCCGTTGGAAAGATGGAATCTGTTATCATTCCTGTGAGCTTGGTTTCTGTGAGAGCTATGATGTCCGGTGATGCCTGACTCTTTCGTGCCATTCCTCCAATTTATTCGTTATTCCATCAGCATTACAACACTTTCTTCTGGGGGGTCTGTGAGGGTGGGGGACCTGGCAGTGTGCTGTGGGATTCTACAGTGTAGTGTGGGATGGGGGGTGTAAGAGTGGATTGTGGTTTGTGTTGGGGTAGTGTGATTGGTTGTGGGGTTCTAGGGGTGATTCTGTGTGTGCTTGTGCTTGTTGCTCTGCCCTGCTCTGGTTGTCCTTTGCTGATTCTGTCCTTGTCTCTCTTCCTAGCCCCTTTCATTTCTGTGTCCTCTCCCTCAGCTTCTGTCATTCTGTTTTTGTTCTGTCTTGGTCTAGGAACACCCTCTTGTATGTTCATAATTCCTTCAGCCGTGGTTTCTCTTGCAGAGTCCTGTTCCACACTGTGTCTGTCTTGAGAATCTGCTTGACCAGCCGATGTCTCCCCTTCAGGTACCCCCCTGTTCTCTGAAAATTTACAATCTCAGTCATGTCCTCCTCGCCTATTTCTTTGATGATGTTTTCAATCTCCTGTTTTTCTTCCTGCCATCTTTCATTGTGTGTCCTCCTGAAGCCCATGAATAAACACTGACTTCCCCCTCTCTGCCTTCCATTACCTTTCCCTCTGTGTTTCTGGGTCCTGTTTGTACATGGCCACTGTCTCCCTTATTTTTTCCTGTAGCTTTTGGTGGCATGGTCGTGTCTCTGCCTGTGACCTATCCCCCTCTCCACCTTCTACCCCATTCCTTACTACTATCCCTGCTCCCAACTCCTCTTCCCCTTCATTCCTTGGCCCTGCTTGTTGGGCTAATAGGGTCTTAGCATAAGCTATGTCCCCTTCCTTTCCATTGGGCTCCTCGTTCAGTAGGGGTGTACCAGCTTCAGATGCTGTCTCCTCTGGGTAATAGCCCTGTAACTCGCTTCAGCCTATTTACCTCATATTCTAGGGCCCTTATCCTGGTTTCTGTGCCTTCGATTTGTGACTCCCGTTTCTTCTCCTCCTCCTCCTCCTCCTCCTCCTCCTCCTCCATCCTCTTTCCCAATTTCACTGAAAGGTCTACCTCCATCCTTTTCTCCATTTTCACAGAAAACTCACCTATTTTGCTCTTCCACTCTATTTCCATCCTTTTACATTGCTCTTCTGTAAATTCTTCCTTACCAGAACCATTTTCCTCTGATACCCTAAGCCTTCAACTTCCCTCCTGAGCCACCATTTTTTTAGGTGTTGTAGTTGTGTGTGGGGGGTGATGTAAGGGGGAGAGAGATGGGGAGAAGGAGAAGGATGGGGTGGAGAGAGATGGGGAGAGGGAGGGGGGACATGGAGTGTACTCACCTATTTGTACTCACCTATTTGTGGTTGCAGGGGTCGAGTCACAGCTCCTGGCCCCGCCTCTTCGCTGATTGCTACTAGGTCCTCTCTCTCCCTGCCCCATGAGCTCTATCATACCTCGCCTTAAAACTATGTATGATTCCTGCCTCCCCCACATCACTTTCTAGGCTATTCCATGGCCTGACTACTCTATGACTGAAGAAATACTTCCTAACATCCCTTTGATTCATCTGAGTCTTCAACTTCCAATTGTGACCTCTTGTGTCTGTGTCCCATCTCTGGAACATCCCGTCTTTGTCCACCTCGTCTATTCCGTGCAGTATTTTATATGTCGTTATCATGTCTCCCCTGACCCTCCTGGCCTCCAGTGTCGTCAGGCCGATTTCCCTCAACCTTTCTTCATAGGACAATCCCCGTAGCTCTGGGACTAGTCTTGTTGCAAACCTTTGCACTTTCTCTAATTTCTTGACGTGCTTGACTAGGTGTGGATTCCAAACTGGTGCTGCATACTCCAGTATGGGCCTGACGTAGATGGTGTACAGAGTCTTAAACGAATCCTTACTGAGGTATCGGAACGCTATCCGTAGGTTTGCCAGGCGCCCGTATGCTGCAGCAGTTATCTGATTGATGTGCGCCTCAGGAGATATGCTCGGTGTTATACTCACCCCCAGATCTTTTTCCTTTAGTGAGGTTTGCAGTCTTTGGCCATCTAAACTATATTGTGTCTGCGGTCTTCTTTGCCCTTCCCCAATCTTCATGACTTTGCATTTGGCAGGGTTAAATTCAAGGAGCCAGTTGCTGGACCAGGCTTGTAGCCTGTCCAGATCTCTTTGTAGTCCTGCCTGATCCTCGTCCGATTCGATTCTTCTCATTAACTTCACATCGTCTGCAAACAAGGACACTTCTGAGTCTATCCCTTCCGTTATGTCGTTCACGTATACCAAGAACAGCACAGGTCCTAGGACTGACCCCTGTGGAACCCCGCTTGTCACAGGCGCCCACTCTGACACCTCGTCGCGTACCATGACTCGTTGTTTCCTCCCTGTCAGATATTCTCTGATCCATTGTAGTGCCTTTCCTGTTATGTGTGCCTGGTCCTCTAGCTTTTGCAGTAACCTCTTGTGAGGAACTGTGTCGAAAGCCTTCTTGCAGTCCAAAAATACGCAGTCGATCCACCCCTCTCTCTCTTGTCTTACTTCTGTCACCTTGTCATAAAACTCTAGTAGGTTTGTGACACAGGATTTTCCTTCCCTGAAACCGTGCTGGTTGTCAATTATACACTTGTTTCTTTCCAGGTGCCCCACCACTCTCCTCCTGATGATCTTCTCCATGACCTTGCATACTATACACGTTAGAGATACAGGTCTGTAGTTTAGTGCCTCATGTCTGTCTCCCTTTTTAAAAGTTGGGACTACATTTGCCATTTTCCATACCTCAGGGAATTGCCCAGTTTCAAATGATGTGTTGAAGATCTTTGTTAATGGCTCACACAATATCTCTGCTCCCTCTTTAAGGACCCATGGGGAGATGTTGTCTGGTCCCACCGCCTTTGAGGTGTCAAGTTCGCATAGCAGCTTCTTCACCTCCTCCTTGGTTATATGTACCTCATCCAGCACTTGCTGGTGTGCCCCCCTGTTCTGATTTCTTGGAGTCCTACTGGTTTCCACTGTAAATACCTCTTTAAATCTTGTGTTGAGCTCCTGACATACCTCTCGGTCGTTTCTTGTGATTCCCCATCACCCTTCCTCAGTCTGATTACCTGGTCCTTGACTGTTGTTTTCCTCCTGATGTGGCTGTACAACAGCTTCGGGTCAGTCTTTACTTTTGATGCTATGTCATTTTCATATTGTCTCTGAGCCTCCCTTCTTATCTGTGCATATTCGTTTCTGGCTCTTCGGCTGATTTCTTTATTTTCCTGAGTTCTCTGTCTTCTGTACCTTTTCCATTCTCTAGTACACCTAGTTTTTGCCTCCCTACACCTTTGGGTGAACCAAGGACTCGTTCTGTTCTTCCCATTATTTCTGTTTCCCTTGGGAACAAACCTCTCCTCTGCCTCCTTGCATTTTGTTGCTACATAGTCCATCATTTCTTGTACTGGTTTTCCTGTCAGTTCCCTCTCCCACTGAATGTCTTGCAGGAAGTTCCTCATGCCTGAGTAGTTCCCCCTTTTGTAGTTTGGTTTTTCCCAGCCTATTCCTGCTACTCTCTCCACTTGGAGCTCAACTATGTAGTCGAAGCACAGAACCACATGATCACTAGCTCCCAGGGGCCTTTCATACATGATACCCTCGATGGTGAATACAAGGTCCAACTTTGCTGGTTCATCCTCTCCTCTCTCTCTGGTAGTGTCTCTAACATGTTGATGCATGAGGTTCTCCAGTACCACATCCATCATCTTGGCTCTCCATGTTTCGGGACCCCCATGGGGCTCCAGGTTTTCCCAGTCAATCTCCTTGTGATTGAAATCACCCATAACTAGTAACTTTGCTCCCCCCATGTGTGCTCTCCTGGCCACCTCGGCTAGTGTGTTGATCATTGCTCTGTTGCTCTCATCGTATTCTTCTCTTGGCCTCCTGCAGTTCTGTGGTGGGTTGTACATTACTGCAATTATCACCTTATGTCCCTCAGACTGGATTGTTCCTACTAAGTAGTCTCTTTCGCCCATGCCATCCATTCCTTCCATTTTCTCAAAACCCCACTGGTTTTTAATGAGCAGTGCAACTCCTCCTCCCCCTCTCCTCCCTCTGTCTTTCCTGAAGATTTGATATCCGGATGGAAAGATTGAATCTGTTATTATTCTGGTGAGTTTTGTTTCTGTGAGTGCTATTATGTCTGGGGATGTCTCTTTGATTCTTTCGTGCCACTCCTCATACTTGTTTGTTATTCCATCTGCATTTGTATACCACACCTTCAACTTCTTTTCTAAGACTGTGGTCTGGGAAGTATATTGGGGTTGGGGAAGTGGGAGACCTGGTAAGGAACTATGGGTTGTTGCTGTGGGGGTGAAGTTTGTAATGTAGTGGGTGGGGGCATTGGATGTGGCATGGGTGTTTTGATTTAGAGTGTTTGGTTGCACTGGGGTTGACCTGGTTGGGAGGCTTCTATAGAAAGTTGTGAGGGAGGCTGTATTAGATCTTCTTCCTGGGTCTGGGATCTCCTGTCTGTCTTCTCCATCCCCTCTCTTTCCTCCTTTCGCCTTTGTACCATATCTCTCAGTTTCTTCCTTTCTTCTTGTGTTCTGTCGCGGTCGAGATACACCCTCCTGTATGCCGTCATGTCCCTTAATCGTGCTTTCTCCTGCAGTATCCTGGTCCGAGTCGCTTCTGCCTTGAAGGTCACTCTCACTGGCCGGGTTCTTTTTTTTACAAACCCCCCTATTCTCCGAAAATTTTCCAGCTGGGTCATATCGTCTTCTCCTATTGCTTTCATGATGCTTTCAATTGCTTTTTTTCCCCTTGTTTTCTTGCTTCATATGTTTCCCCTTCGACTTCCTGGAGCCTATACACAAAGACTGACCTCACCCTTTCATTCTCCCACTGCATATCCCTGTGTATCCCCTCATTTAATTTGGTTTCCTCCACTGCAGCTTTCCTTTCATCAGTTTCACTGGCTAATGTGTGTGTGTGTGTGTGTGTGTGTGTGTGTGTGTGTGCGTGTGCGTGCATGCACTAAGCGTGAACTAAGTTGAGAACTCAGCCAGGAGTGCACGTAAAACTTGGTGCACGGAGCTAATATCGAAGTTTTTCCCTGTAAGGTTATTACAATATTGGAACTTGATAGATTAATTAAAACTCCCGATTTATAAAGTGAAGTTGAGATGTGATGATATAATTACCTCTTTTCCTTCCTTCCTTCCCTCCTTCCCTTCCATTCCCTCCTTTTTAACATCCTTCCCTTCACTTCCTTTCTTCCTTCCCTTCCATTCCCTCCTTTTTAACATCCTTCCCTTCACTTCCTTTCTTCCTTCCTACCTTCCCAACCTTAATCCCCTCCTCAATTCCGTCCTCCTTCCCTTCCTACATTCCTTCCTTTCCTTCAACCCCTCCTCCCTACCTTCCTTCTTTCCTACTTTCCTTCCTTTCTACTTTCCTTCCTCCCTTCCTACCCTCATCCCTTCCTTCCTTCCTCCATTCCTTCCATCAATCCTTCCTTCCCTCCCTTTCTTCCTTTATTCCTTCCTTTCACCCTTCCAATTACGACCACAGGTGTAGACTAGTGGCCCGCACACCTGGCTGCACACCTGGCTGCACACCTGGCTGCACACCTGGCCTGCACACCTGGCTGCACACCTGGCCTGCACACCTGGCTGTAGCACGATAACCTAGCAAAGAGGCAGCAGAGAGAGTAAATAAGAGCATAAGAAAGAAGGAACACTGCGACAGGCCTATTGGCCCATGAGAGGCAGGTTCAAATCTCCTACCGGCTTAAGCCAATGACCTAACCTAGTCAGGTCAGGTCACATCCACTTAAAGAAGGAGCATGGCATCAGACTTATCAGCACAAGCTAGTCAGGTCCGACTCATACCCACCCACACCCACTTATATTTATCTAGCCTATTTTTAAAACTACACAACGTCTTAGCTTCTATGACGGTACTCGGGAGTTTGTTCCACTCATCCACAACTCTATTACCAAACTAATGCTTTCCTATATCCTTCCTGAATCTGAATTTTTCCACCTTAAAACTATTGCACCGAATCGTGTCTTAGCTTGATATTTTTAGCACGCTATTTACATTCTCTCTATTTATTCCTGTTTTCCATTTATACACCTCAATCATATCCCCACTAATTCTATGCCTTTCTAGAGAGTGCAGATTCAGGGCCCTCAGTCTGTCCTCATAAGGAAGATTTCTGATACATGGGATCAACTTTGTTATCCTCCTTTGTATGTTGTCCAGAGCATTTATATCCATTCTGTAATACGGTGACCAAAACTGTGCAGCATAATCTAAATGAGGCTTAGTCAAATATATATAGAGTTGAATAACCTGAGGACTGCTAATTATTTATACTTCTTGATATGAAGCCAAGGATTCTGTTTGCTTTATTGAGAACACTTATGCACTGTTGTTTTGGTTTTAGATTCCTGCTAACGAGAACTACCAAATACTTATATTTCCTTCACCAAACAGCAAGCAGTGTACGAACAATGTATACAGAGAATATGTACAACAAGGGAAATGCAAGCAAGCGACACGGTGAGAACCGTAGCGACCAGGAGGAAAGCCTGCTAAAGTTGATCCGCGAGTGAACCACATCGTTTCACAGCTCTGGTGGGCTTCCTTGTGATTGGTTGAACCACAGTACTGGTGCGATTGGCTGAACTACGGTACTGGTGTGACTGGTTGGTTGAACCAGGGTGCTGGTATGACTGGTTGGTTGAACTACGGTACTGGTGTGACTGGCTGGTTGAACCAGGGTTCTGGTGTGACTGGTTGGTTGAACCAGGGTTCTGGTGTGACTGGCTGGTGAATCACGGTACTGGTATAACGATGGGGCCCCTGATAGTTAAACCCTCAGCACCTGGTTGAGTGGTAGGGAGACAGCCTATATGGGTGACATACACCTATAAAATGTAGAATACTCTTAGTATGCCAGTGTTATTCCTTCCTCTCTTCATTCCTTCCTACTTTCCTTCCCTCTTTCTACCTTCTTACGTTCCTGCCTCCCTTCTTTCATACCTTCCTATTTTCTTACATTCCTTAGCTTCCTTATTTCCTTCCTCCCTACCTTCCTTCCTACCTTCCTTCTTACCTTCCTACTTTCCTTCTTACTTTCCTACCTGACTTCTTACCTTCCTTCCTACCTCCCTTCTTACCTTCCTTCTTGTAGATGAATGGTTCAAAGAACCGACATGTTGTTAAATTAGACACATGTGCAACTCTTGGGTATCTTTATTGAGGAAACGCTTCTCCACACAGTGGCTTCATCAGCCCATACAAAGGAGAAACTTGAAGAACAGGAGGAGAATGAGGTAATCAGTCCCTCAGCCTTGAGTCGATGTGGTCAGTCCATCAATCTTGAATAGAATACGGCATAGGAGCGGAGAAGCAGCTTATAAACCGTATGGCAGGAGAGGTGCAGCAGTCGTAGGTGGTGTCACATTTGCCCAATGTGGAAGTAGGTCGTGCCCAAGGGTTAGGCAAGCGAAGAATTCCCAAGTACTAAGATCCCAAGAATTTGCAGTGTCTGACAGGATTGTAGATGAATGGTTCAAAGAACCGACATGTTGTTAAATTAGACACATGTGCAACTCTTGGGTATCTTTACTGAGGAAACGTTTCGCCACACAGTGGCTTCATCAGTCCATACAAAGGATAAACTTGAAGAACAGGAGGAGAATGTGACACCACCTACGACTGCTGCACCTCTCCTGCCATACGGTTTATAAGCTGCTTCTCCGCTCCTATGCCGTATTCTATTCAAGATTGATGGACTGACCACATCGACTCAAGGTTGAGGGACTGATTACCTCATTCTCCTCCTGTTCTTCAAGTTTATCCTTTGTATGGACTGATGAAGCCACTGTGTGGCGAAACGTTTCCTCAATAAAGATACCCAAGAGTTGCACATGTGTCTAATTTAACACCTTCCTTCTTACCTTCCTTCTTACCATCCTACCTTCCTTCTTACCTTCCTTACCTTCCTTCTTACCTTCCTTACCTTCCTTCTTACCTTCATTCTTACCTTCCTTCTTACCTTCTTCTTACCTTCTTCTTACCTTCCTTCTTACCTTCCTTCTTACCTTCTTACATTCCTACATTCCTTCTTATCTACCTACCTACCTACCTTCTTACCTTCCTTCTTGCCTTCCTTATCTTCTTCTTACCTTCCTCCTTACCTTCCTCCTTACCTTCCTCCCTACCTTCCTTCCTACCTTCCTACTTTCCTTCTTACATTCCTACATTCCTTCTTACCTACCTTACATCTTACCTTCCTTTTTGCCTTACTACCTCCCTTCCTTCCATTCGTTTGGTTTTCTTAAATTCGTCTTTCCTTCCTTTTTCTTCTGCCTTTCGGCCTTCCTTTTTTTCTTTTCCTCCTTTTCTTCCTGCCCTTTTTTCCTTTTTTTTCTCTCCTTCCTATCTTCCTTCTCTTCGCTTCTGTCTTCCGTTCCTCCTACCGTCTTTCTTCCCTTTCTCATTCCTTCCTTCCTTCCTTCCATCCTTCCTTCCTTCCATCCTTCCTTCCTTCCATCCTTCCTTCCTTCCTTCCTTCCTTCCTTCCTTCCTTCCATCCTTCCTTCCTTCCTTCCTTCCTTCCTTCCTTCCTTCCTTCCTTCCTTCCATCCTTCCTTCCTTCTCATCACAACATATATTTTGGCTGGTACATGCAAAAGGGGAACAAATCCCCGCCATTATTAGAGTCAGATTTAAAGGGGCGATTTATCTCATTTAAAGACCAGTTTTCCACGGATTTATCGTGCTTTAAGTCTTGACTCCTGCTTGCTGCTGCTAAATCCTTCCCCTTTCCCCTCCCCCGACCCTTCATGCCCCTACCCAACACCCACAACATCCCCCCTTCTCATTCTCTCACCTCTTTCTCACTATTTCCCCCCACCCCTCACCTCCTCCCTTGCTACACCCTTCCCCTCACCCCCTCTCTTATTTCACCCCTCTCCTTACTCCCCCATCTCTTATTTCACCTCTCTCCTCACCCCCTTTCTTACAACGCCCCCTCCTCTTCACCCCTCCCGTGTCTCTTCTTTTTTTCTACCCCCCCATTCTTCCCCTATCCCTTTATTCTATTCCCTCTTCCTTTCCTTCTACCACAGAGGAAAGGCGATCCTAAAGAAGACACACGTTCACCATAATTCATTCAACCTCTGTTTTTCCAGAAGTGCACAAACATTAGAGATATGTGAACTGCAGTTTCCCGACCTCCAGGACTCAAGTCAGGCTAACCGTTTTTTTTTTATATCTGAATCCCTTCATAAATGTTACCCTACTCACACTCCGACAGCACGTCAAGTCGTAAAAAGCAACTTGTCTCCACTCCTGTCTGACACGCTCACACAAGCCTGTTGGATGTCCAAGCGCCGAGTACTCAAAACTTCTTTTACCCCTCTCCCTCCTTTACCTCTCCTTCTTCACCCCAACTTTATACAACTTCATGGTCATTTTCCACTGGTCTGTACCTTTAAAAACCCACACCATCTTAATAATGATAATAGGTTTATATAAACAGTAATTATTTCTAGAACTGAATAGGGACTTCCTTTCGCCCCTAGAACAGCCTAAATTCTTTGATGTCATGGATTCAACAAGGAGCTGGAAACCTTTCATGGAGATCCTGGTTCATGTTGACATGAGAGCCTCACACAGTTGCTGCAGATTTGTTAGCTGCACATCCATGCTGTGAATCTCCCGTTCCACCACATCACAAAGGTTTATGCCAAATTCTGACCCTACCATCTGCATATTGCAGCAGAGAGAGTGATTCGTCAGACCAGACGACGTTTTTCCAGTTTAAAACTGCTCAGTTTTGTTCAGCCAGTGTCCACTGTAGCCTCAGTTTCCTGTTTTTAGCAGCCAAGAGTGGAATCTAGAGTGGTCTGCTGCTGTAGCCCATCCATTTCAAGGTTCTGCTGCTGTAGCCCATCCATTTCAAGGTTCTGCTGCTGTAGCCCATCCACTTCTAGGTTCTGCTGCTGTAGCCCATCCACTTCTAGGTTCTGCTGCTGTAGCCCATCCACTTCAAGGTTCTGCTGCTGTAGCCCATCCACTTCAAGGTTCTGCTGCTGTAGCCCATCCACTTCAAGGTTCTGCTGCTGTAGTCCATCCTCTTCAAGGTTCTGCTGCTGTAGCCCATCCACTTCAAGGTTCTGCTGCTGTAGCCCATCCACTTCAAGGTTCTGCTGCTGTAGCCCATCCACTTCAAGGTTCTGCTGCTGTAGCCCATCCACTTCAAGGTTCTGCTGCTGTAGCCCATCCACTTCAAGGTTCTGCTGCTGTAGCCCATCCACTTCAAGGTTCTGCTGCTGTAGCCCATCCACTTCAAGGTTCTGCTGCTGTAGCCCATCCACTTCAAGGTTCGACTCTTTGTGCATTCGGAGATGCTCTTCTACATTCCACTTTTATAACACATGGTTATTTGAGTTACTATCACCGTCCTGTCAGCCTGAACTAGTCTGAACATTCTCCTCTGATCTTTCTCATTAACAAGACGTTTTCTCTCACAGAACTGCTGCTCACGAGATGTTTTGTGTTTTTCACACCATTCACTGGAAGCTCTAGAGGCTGTTGTGCGTGAAAATTGCAGATCAGTTTCTGAGATACACAAACCAGTCCGTCTGTCTGGCACCAACAATCATTCCATGGTCACAGTCAGACCACACTTCTTCTCTATTCTGTTGTTCAATCTGAACAACAACTGAACCTCTCGACTATGTCTGCATGCTTTTAGGCACTGAGGTGCTGCCACGTGATTGGCTGATTGCGAGCAGGTGTACAGGTGTACCTTATAAAGTGACATTTGAGAGTATTTATATTGCATTCTTCTTCTTCTTATTATTATTATTATTATTATTATTATTATTATTATTATTATTATCATCAGCATTAATAAAATTACAGATAAAGAGACTTATGATATTAATTCCCTGTCCCTCCCCCCGTTCTCCCTCTCCCCCACCCCCTCCCCCCGTTCTCCCTCTCCCCCACCCCCTCCCCCCTAAAAAAATGTTGCCGATGTTCGAATATTTTCAGAGGGGGAGGGGGTAAAAAATAGAATTTACAAATTTACAAATTCAATTACCATCAGTAAAAATCAACTGGCTACAAACACCGCCGCTATCACCTAACATTTATATTCTTGAAGTCGAGCTCAAAATACATATTTTTTATATCAAGTGTGAAAGTGTTTTTTTTTAGCTGGAGGTTCAGGGTTTAGCTTGTTTTATAGCTGGAGGTTCAAGGTTTAACTTATAGGTGTATGGTTGTATACAGATATTTTTATAGGTGAATACACTGTGAATAGTTTGTTTTATTAGCTGAAGGCACAGCATAGTTTTTTTTATAACTGAAGGTCTGGCATACTTAAGAAGGAACACTACTGTAGGCCTACTGGTCCAATCTAGGCAGGTCAAACTCACAATCACCCACACCCACTCATGTACTGATCTAACCTAATTTTTAAGGTTACAGAAGGCTTCAGCATCAGTGACGCTACTCGCTTCTGTGATTTGATTTAGTTTTGTCTCTGTGAGTGCTACAGTGTCCTGTATTGTCTCCACTATCCTCTCCTTCAACTCAACACACTTGTTTGATATTCATTTGCATTTGTGGACTATACTTTGTCTTTTCGTCTTTTGATAAATTAGACACATGTGCAAACACTTGTGTACCTTTATTGAGGAAACGTTTCACCACACAGCGGTTTCATCAGTCCAATACAAAGAAGAATAGTGAAATTCAGAAGGAGTTTGAGGTACTCAGTCCCTCAGCCTGTTCAACCAGTAGTAAGTCCTGTCCCTGTTCACCTAGCAATATGTACCTGGGCGTTAGCAGACGTGTGGGTCGCATCCTAGAGACAAAATTAACCTAATTTGCCTGAAATGCTCTGCATGATAAGAGGCTTTCTGTATAGTATGTCAATGATATCAGCTAAGCCTGTATAAGTTGTATCGTATACTAGTAGAAATAAAGATTATTATTATTATTATTATTATTATTATTATTATTATTATTATTATTATTATTATTATTATTATTATAATTATTGTTGTAATTCTGCTAGAAAACTCGGCTCTGGCTCTGAAGAAACGACACGTTGCAGAACAAGCTTTGACTTAGACAACGTTTCGCCCGGTGTTGTGCATCATCATCACTACACAGACCGAGACGTTATCTCCCCCAACAATGTAACGTGTCATGGTGATACAATACTACAGTATACCGACACTAAATTAGACTCACAAAGCGGGTTATGGTATTTTATTGTGGCGACGTTTCTCCCACTCCTTCCCTGGTGGACGAGACGTCTCCAGATTACAAAGCTATAACCCGCTTTGTGTGTCATAAATTACGTAAAATTGGTGAGGAAACTGGACGAGTGTTTCCTGACGCAGGTCTTCGTCACATGATGATCCGCAGCTGGAGCTTTTGGTCATCTGACCGAGACCTTCCACTGGCTTACCCGTCCGCTCCTTTAAAAATTAATATTAGTGTGTGCGTGTGTATTAGGTACATAACATCTGTGCCTCTAGTGCATTCTTCAGGGACCCACAGCCTCGGAGATCTGCATAAAAAATTTTCGAGGACAAAAAAATTGACTTTTTCCCTCAGGCCGTGTGAATAAACTATTTTCCCCGCCGCCACCACCTTCATCTATAATAAATGAAGAAAATAAGAATATTTTCACTGCATTTTTCACTGTTGTCTTGGCAGTGCGCCCCCCGGATGCAATCCCAGTCTTGTTTCCTCGTAACGTAGACATGACACGGGGGCAATATCGCTCCGGCCGTGGCCTTTGTCTTGCCTTCAATTCCTGTTGGGATTTTCAGATTCAATTTTGTGTTTTGCATTCTGTTTCCCCTGCTTCGCTTTTTTTTTCTTTGACTTGAGCAGTTCAGCCTCGTAAAATCTGGACAGCGCAGGTCCCGCTGCCCAGATTTTAGCGCTGGTTTATTTAGTCAATATGTTTATTAGGTCTGTGGATGTTACTCAGGACGAGGGAGGGAGGGAAGGAAGGAAGGAAGTGTAGAGATGGAGGAAGGGAGTGGTAGAAATGGAAGGAGTGAAGGGTAGATGAAGTGAGGGAGGGAAGGAGGAAGGGATAGAGGTCAGAACATACAGGAGGAGAATGAGACTGACTGGTGTGTCCGGGGCTAGGACGAAACATGCCTAGCGGTGCAACATGCTACGTAACGTTATGCGGCATCTGTAGCTGAGTGGTTTAAGGCGTCAGGCTGGGAGCTGCACTCGTGGAGAACTGCCCATGTGGGTTCGAATTCTGTTGTTTTAATATTTCTGCACGCACGCACACACACACACACACACACACACACACACACACACACACACACACACACACACACACACACACACACACACACACACACACACACACACACAAACTGACCATCAAAATTTCTAAAATACAACGGGCAACTTCATCTGAAATACACTAGGAAATTTCATCTGAAATATAATAGACAACTTCATCTGAAATACAATAGGTAACTTCATCTACTGACTAATAATTCTTTCATTCCTAGTTAAACATTAATTTCTAATGTTTATAGTTACCTTTCAATAACCAAACTTTCTAATACAATAACCAAACTTTCTAATACAATAAGCAAACTTTCTAATACAATAAGCAAACTTTCTAATACAATAACCAAACTTTCTAATACAATAAGCAAACTTTCTAATACAATAAGCAAACTTTCTAATACAATAAGCAAACTTTCTAATACAATAACCAAACTTTCTAATACAATAAGCAAACTTTCTAATACAATAACAAAACTTTCTAATACAATAAGCAAACTTTCTAATACAATAAGCAAACTTTCTAATACAATAAAGAAACTTTCTAATACAATAACCAAACTATAATACAATAACCGAACTTTCTAATACAATAACCAAACTCTATAATACAATAACCAAACTTTCTAATACAATAACCAAACTTTCTAATACAATAACCAAACTTTCTAATACAATAACCGAACTTTCTAATACAATAACCAAACTCTATAATACAATAACCAAACTTTCTAATACAATAACCGAACTTTCTAATACAATAACCAAACTATAATACAATAACCAAACTTTCTAATACAATAACCAAACTTTCTAATACAATAACCAAACTTTCTAATACAATAACCGAACTTTCTAATACAATAACCAAACTCTATAATACAATAACCAAACTTTCTATTACAATAACCGAACTTTCTAATACAATAACCAAACTATAATACAATAACCAAACTTTCTAATACAATAACCAAACTTTCTAATACAATAACCAAACTTTCAAATACAATAACCGAACTTTCTAATACAATAACCAAACTTTCTAATACAATAACCAAACTTTCTAATACAATAACCGAACTTTCTAATACAATAACCCAACTTTCTAATACAATAACCAAACTTTCTAATACAATAACCAAACTTTCTAATACAATAACCAAACTTTCTAATACAATAACCAAACTTTCAAATACAATAACCGAACTTTCTAATACAATAACCAAACTTTCTAATACAATAACCAAACTTTCTAATACAATAACCAAACTTTCTAATACAATAACAAAACTTTCTAATACAATAACCAAACTTTCTAATACAATAACCAAACTTTCTAATACAATAACCGAACTTTCTAATACAATAACCGAACTTTCTAATACAATAACCAAACTTTCTAATACAATAACCAAACTTTCTAATACAATAACCAAATGTTTCTTATCTTCATATCAGACAAAAATAAAAACACCCATCACAGTTTTGTATAATTATCTGCAGATGACACTAAAATAATTATCTGCAGATGACACTAAAATAATTATCTGCAGATGACACTAAAATAATTATCTGCAGATGACACTAAAATAATTATCTGCAGATGACACTAAAATAATTATCTGCAGATGACACTAAAATAATTATCTGCAGATGACACTAAAATAATTACCTGCAGATGACACTAAAATAAGCATGAAAGTCACCTCTGCAGAAAACACTGAAAAACTGCAGGAAGATGTTAGCCAGATTTTGCAGTGAGCAATGGAGAACAATATGACTGAACGTCATGTTCGTGATAAGTTCCAATTGTTGAGGTCTGAAAACAATGAAGAACCCAAAAGGAAGACTGTATACAAAACTGAAGAGGGTCGTCAAATAGAACGAAAGGAACACGTGAAGGACTCGGGAATAATTATGTCAGGTGAGCTTTCTTTCAGAGAACATAATAAGATAAAGGTCACGGCAGCCAGGGGGATGATGGGGTGGATAATGAGAACTTTCTAAACAAGGGAAATAATACAACTGGTGACACTTTTAAGATCGCTTGTGCTCTTTCATTTGGAATATTGTTCAGTGTTGATGTGTTCAGGGCAGGAGAAATATCAGAGCTGGAACAAATACAGTGATCGTTTATGGCCTGCATAGAGCCAATGAATCATTTAAATTATTGTGCACACCTTAGTTTTAAACATGTACTCACTGGAGCGAAGGAGAGAGAGATACATAATAATGTGTACCTGGCAAATACTTGAGGGCCTGGTCCCCGATCTGCATACTGCCGTAACAACTTACTGAAGTGAGACATATGGAAGGAAGTGCAAAATGAACCTAGTGAAAAGCAGGGGTGCAGTGGGGACAATAAGGGAACACTGTATCAACGTCCTTGGCCCTAGACTATTCAACATCTTACCAGAAGATACAAGAAACAGTGTTAGAACAAGTCTCGAAGTCTGAGAGGAAATTGGACAAGTATCTTCACCAGGTGCCAGATCAACCAAGCTGTGATGGATATGTGGGTCAGCGGGCCATCAGTAGCTGTCGTGGGGTTTTGAAAGGGAGAGATATACCTGTTATACGGAGGTGTTATTGTTGGTATAACTCAGGGAAACCCGGCCTGCCCTTGTCTGTCTGTCTGTCTCAGGTCTTTCAAGAAGTGAGGAAACATGAATATAATCTACTATTATTGCATACTTAGCATGCTACATAAGTATTACTCTTTTAACACACCAACAGCCTGGTTGATCAGGCAAGCACCAGAGGAGTCTGGCCCAAGGCCGGGCTCTGTGAGTAGAAAAGCTCTCGGAACTCACTAAACGTATATCTAAAGGTGAGTGAGAGAGGGTGAGAGGGAGGGTGAGAGGGAGAGTGAGAGGGAGGGTGAGAGGGAGAGTGAGAGGGAGAGTGAGAGGGAGAGTGAGAGGGAGGGTGAGAGGGAGAGTGAGAGGGAGAGTGAGAGGGAGGGTGAGAGGGAGAGTGAGAGGGAGGGTGAGAGGGAGAGTGAGAGGGAGAGTGAGAGGGAGAGTGAGAGGGAGGATGAGAGGGAGGGTGAGAGGGAGAGTGAGAGGGAGGATGAGAGGGAGAGTGAGAGGGAGGGTGAGAGTGAGAGGGAGAGTGAGAGGGAGAGGGAGAGTGAGAGGTGAGAGGGAGAGTGAGAGGTGAGAGGGAGAGTGAGAGGTGAGAGGGAGAGTGAGAGGTGAGAGGAGAGTGAGAGGTGAGAGGGAGAGTGAGAGGGAGGGTGAGAGGGAGAGTGAGAGGGAGGGTGGGAGGGAGAGTGAGAGGGAGAGTGAGAGGTGAGAGTGAGAGGTGAGAGGGAGAGTGAGAGGTGAGAGGGAGAGTGAGAGGGAGAGTGAGAGGGAGAGTGAGAGGGAGGATGAGAGGGAGGGTGAGAGGGAGAGTGAGAGGGAGAGTGAGAGGGAGGATGAGAGGGAGGGTGAGAGGGAGAGTGAGATGGAGGATGAGAGGGAGAGTGAGAGGGAGAGTGAGAGGGAGGGTGAGAGGGAGGATGAGAGGGAGAGTGAGAGGGAGGGTGAGAGGGAGGATGAGAGGGAGAGTGAGAGGTGAGAGGGAGAGTGAGAGGTGAGAGGGAGAGTGAGAGGGAGGGGAGAGTGAGAGTGGTGTGTGAGAGTGAGAGGTGAGAGGGAGAGTGAGAGGTGAGAGGGAGAGGGAGATATGAGAGGAAGAGGGAGATGTGAGAGGGAGAGGGAGAGGTGTGAGGGAGAGGGAGATATGAGAGGGAGAGGGAGATGTGAGAGGGAGAGGGAGAGGGAGGGTGAGAGGGAGAGTGAAAGGGAGAGTGAGAGGTGAGGGGGAGGGTGAGAGGGAGAGTGAGAGGGAGAGGTGAGAGGGAGAGTGAGAGGTGAGGGGGAGAGGTGAGAGGGAGGGTGAGAGGGAGAGGGAGAGTGAGAGGGAGAGGTGAGGGTGAGAGGTGTGAGGGAGAATGAGAGGTGTGAGGGAGAGTGAGAGGTGAGAGGGAGAGTGAGAGGTGAGAGGGAGAGTGAGAGGTGAGAGGGAGAGTGAGAGGTGAGAGGGAGAGTGAGAGGTGAGAGGGAGAGTAAGAGGTGAGAGGGAGAGTGAGAGATGTGAGGGAGAGTGAGAGGTGAGAGGGAGAGTGAGAGGTGAGAGTGAGAGGTGAGAGGGAGAGGGAGAGTGAGAGGTGAGAGGGAGAGTGAGAGGTGTGAGGGAGAGTGAGAGGTGAGAGGGAGAGTGAGAGGTGAGAGGGAGAGTGAGAGGTGAGAGGGAGAGTGAGAGGTGAGAGGGAGAGTGAGAGGTGATAGGTGAGAGGGAGAGGGAGAGGGAGAGGTGAGAGGGAGAGTGAGAGGTGAGAGGGAGAGGGAGAGTGAGAGGGAGAGTGAGAGGTGAGTGAGAGGAGGGTGAGAGGTGAGAGGGAGAGTGAGAGGTGCGGCAGACAGACAGGAGAGTGAGAGGTGAGAGGGAGAGTGAGAGGTGTGAGGGAGAGTGAGAGGTGAGAGGGAGAGTGAGAGGTGAGAGGGAGAGTGAGAGGTGAGAGGGAGAGTGAGAGGTGTGAGGGAGAGTGAGAGGTGAGAGGGAGAGTGAGAGGTGAGAGGGAGAGTGAGAGGTGAGAGGGAGAGTGAGAGGTGAGAGGGAGAGTGAGAGGTGAGAGGGAGAGTGAGAGGTGAGAGGGAGAGTGAGAGGGAGAGAGAGAGGGAGACGTGAGAGGGAGAGTGAGAGGTGGAGGGAGAGGGAGTGTGAGAGGGAGAGTGAGAGGTGAGAGGGAGAGTGAGAGGTGAGAGGGAGAGTGAGAGGTGAGAGGGAGAGTGAGAGGTGAGAGGGAGAGTGAGAGGTGAGAGGGAGAGTGAGAGGTGAGAGGGAGAGTGAGAGGGAGAGTGAGAGGTGAGAGGGAGAGTGAGAGGTGAGAGGGAGAGTGAGAGGTGAGAGGGAGAGTGAGAGGTGAGAGGGAGAGTGAGAGGTGAGAGGGAGAGTGAGAGGTGAGAGGGAGAGTGAGAGGTGAGAGGGAGAGTGAGAGGTGAGAGGGAGAGTGAGAGGTGAGAGGGAGAGTGAGAGGTGAGAGGGAGAGTGAGAGGTGAGAGGGAGAGTGAGAGGTGAGAGGGAGAGTGAGAGGTGAGAGGGAGAGTGAGAGGTGAGAGGGAGAGTGAGAGGTGAGAGGGAGAGTGAGAGGTGAGAGGGAGAGTGAGAGGTGAGAGGGAGAGTGAGAGGTGAGAGGGAGAGTGAGAGGTGAGAGGGAGAGTGAGAGGTGAGAGGGAGAGTGAGAGGTGAGAGGGAGAGTGAGAGGTGAGAGGGAGAGTGAGAGGTGAGAGGGAGAGTGAGAGGTGAGAGGGAGAGTGAGAGGTGAGAGTGAGAGGTGAGAGGGAGAGGGAGAGTGAGAGGTGAGAGGGAGAGTGAGAGGTGAGAGGGAGAGTGAGAGGTGAGAGGGAGAGTGAGAGGTGAGAGGGAGAGTGAGAGGTGAGAGGGAGAGTGAGAGGTGAGAGGGAGAGTGAGAGGTGAGAGGGAGAGTGAGAGGTGAGAGGGAGAGTGAGAGGTGAGAGGGAGAGTGAGAGGTGAGAGGGAGAGTGAGAGGTGAGAGGGAGAGTGAGAGGTGAGAGGGAGAGTGAGAGGTGAGAGGGAGAGTGAGAGGTGAGAGGGAGAGTGAGAGGTGAGAGGGAGAGTGAGAGGTGAGAGGGAGAGTGAGAGGTGAGAGGGAGAGTGAGAGGTGAGAGGGAGAGTGAGAGGTGAGAGGGAGAGTGAGAGGTGAGAGGGAGAGTGAGAGGTGAGAGGGAGAGTGAGAGGTGAGAGGGAGAGTGAGAGGTGAGAGGGAGAGTGAGAGGTGAGAGGGAGAGGGAGAGTGAGAGGGAGGGTGAGAGGAGGGGCTACACAAGGACTGGTCTTACTAACCACAGCAACCTTCAGTCCCTGTAATGGTTGATAATCACACAACACCAAATTGTAGTTCTTCCTGAACTTAATCCAGTGAGGTGTGTGGTGTGGGTACTGGGGTGGGTACTGGTGTGGGTACTGGTGTGGGTACTGGGGTGGGTACTGGTGTGGGTACTGGGGTGGGTACTGGTTTGGGTGTTGGGGTGGGTACTGGGGTGGGTACTGGTGTGGGTGTTGGGGTGGGTACTGGTTTGGGTGTTGGGGTGGGTACTGGTGTGGGTACTGGTGTGGGTGTTGGGGTGGGTACTGGTGTGGGTGCTGGTGTGGGTACTGGGGTGGGTACTGGTGTGGGTGTTGTGGTGGGTACTGGTTTGGGGGTGGGTGCTGGGGTGGGTACTGGTGTGGGTGCTGAGGTGGGTACTGGGGTGGGTGCTGGTGTGGGTACTGGTGTGGGTGCCGGGGTGGGTACTGGGGTGCGTACTGGGGTGGATGCTGAGGTGGGTACTGGGGTGGGTACTGGGATGGGTAGTGATGTGGGTGCTGGGGTGGGTGCTGGGGTGGGTGCTGGGTGGGTGCTGGGGTGAGTGCTGGGGTGAGTGCTGGGGTGAGTGCTGGGGTGAGTGCTGGGGTGGGTGCTGGGGTGAGTGCTGGGGTGGGTGCTGGGGTGGGTGCTGGTGTGGGTACTGGTGTGAGTGCTGGGGTGGGTGCTGGGGTGTGTGCTGGGGTGGGTGCTGGGGTGAGTGCTGGGGTGGGTGCTGGGGTGGGTGCTGGGGTGACTGCTGGGGTGGTGTGGAGTGGGGGCTGGGGTGGGGGCTGGGGTGAGTGCTGGGGTGGGTGCTGGCAGGTGGGTGCTGAGGTGGGGGCTTGGGTGGGTGCTGGGGTGGGGGCTGGGGTGGGGGCTGGTGTGGGGGCTCGGGTGGGGGCTGGGGTGGGGGCGGTGGTGGGTTCTGGGGTGGGTGCTGGCAGGTGGGTGCTGGGGTGGGTGCTGGGGTGAGTGCTGGGGTGAGTGCTGGGGTGAGTGCTGGGGTGGGTGCTGGGGTGAGTGCTGGGGTGGGTGCTGGGGTGGGTGCTGGGGTGAGTGCTGGGGTGAGTGCTGGGGAGGGTGCTGGGGTGAGTGCTGGGGTGGGTGCTGGGGTGTGTGCTGGGGTGGGTGCTGGGGTGAGTGCTGGGGTGAGTGCTGGGGTGGGTGCTGGGGTGAGTGCTGGGGTGAGTGCTGGGGTGGGTGCTGGGGTGAGTGCTGGGGTGAGTGCTGTGGTTGGTGCTGGGGTGGGGGTGCTGGGGTGAGTGCTGGGGTGGGTGCTGGGGTGAGTGCTGGGGTGGGCTGGGGTGAGTGCTGGGGTGGGTGCTGGGGTGAGTGCTGGGGTGCTGGGGTGAGTGCTGGAGTGGGTGCTGGTGTGGGTGCTGGGGTGAGTGCTGGGTGAGTGCTGGGGTGCTGGGGTGAGTGCTGGGGTGAGTGCTGGGGTGGGTGCTGGGGAGGGTGCTGGGGTGGGTGCTGGGGTGAGTGCTGGGGTGAGTGCTGGGGTGGGTGCTGCGGTGTGTGCTGGGGTGGGTGCTGGGGTGAGTGCTGGGGTGAGTGCTGGGGTGGGTGCTGGGGTGAGTGCTGGGGTGAGTGCTGGGGTGGGTGCTGGAGTGGGTGCTGGGGTGAGTGCTGGGGTGAGTGCTGGGGTGAGTGCTGGAGTGGGTGCTGGAGTGGGTGCTGGGGTGAGTGCTGG
>NC_091335.1:25481892-25516892 GCF_038502225.1 Cherax quadricarinatus | reverse complement strand
AGAGGGCCTCACCATGTGTGTCGGGGACTGACAGGATTTTCGACAGTCTGTCACTTCAGTAACCTGAAGTCATACTGGTCCTCTTGACGACGATGGAAGTGTCTCTGGTCGTTAATCTACCGTTGTTCTCCATCGTCCTAGGACTGACTCTCAGTTTCCTCTTCTGATTAGCAGTTGTCAGTTTCTCCTTCATCTTTTCAACTCCCAGCGTGCTTGTTGTTGTCTGCCGGGGTTCAGGGCGCATGTATTACATCGTCAGTAAATTGGGCTATGAGGAAGGTCATTAACTTGAACAATACAGGACTCAGACATGAGCCTCCAGCTGTAAGTATGAACGCTTCTGCGGTTTTGTAAGTTGAAGGAAGAGAGGTAGCATTTGTTTATGAAGAAATTGTATATCATTTTTCAGGAATGTCCACTTGCGGTCGGGGAGGTCAGCTAGTCTGAACGCTAGGTCATTCGTGCCAGAGACTGTTAAACGCGTTATTTACGGCTCATGTTGCAATAAGCACCAGACCGCCTTGCATACACAAACTGTTAGCAACGTCATAGATGATAATTTGCCCTCTAATTTCTGAAGCCAGACTGTTTCTCGGTGAAGAAATTGTATTCCGTGTAGCAGTTAACCAGTTAGAGACTATTTTCACGATCCTTCCAGTGATTTCTACGAGAGATAGAGACAGAGGCAGAGACAAAGACATGGGTTTCTAGTTGCCGGCATTGTGCTTATCCATGTTGGATTTGGCAGTGAATATTCTTTTTGTTGGTTTAAATACCTCTGGGCAGCAGACTGAAGGCAGAAGGGCATTGAAGATGTTAAGTAGTGATTCCGTGCAGGTGAAGGGAGGTGCTTCACTTGTTTCGCAGTTATACCCGAGAATCCCGGGGGCCTTATTTCTTGTTTATGATCAGTCTCAACTCTTGAAGGATGATGGGTCTGGTGAGAGGAGTGGTCGTCTTCTAGAGTGGTCTTCTAGAGTGGTCATGTCAATAGTTAGTAAAGAGTGGAGGTTTTCTAGTTCATCTTATCTCCATTGGTTGTTCCAAGAGTAACTGTTGTTATTATATTTCCTGCCCTTGTGAGAGAGTATCTTCTCTCACACTGAACCCAAGAGGTTCAGTTGGTCTTGAAGGTCATCAAAGTTGATTTGATGGCCGTATCCCCATCTCCTTCATCAGTGTATGTAGAGTCCAGGTACTGAGTGGGCCTGGAAGAGACTCCCAACAGTTGCCGCATCTTCCTCCAGAACTGGTCTAAATTCCGTTTGTATAGGTTTACTTGGTAAACAAGGTACCTCCAGATATGTCTGTTGTGGAGAGATGTTTGGGCAATAATTTCTCTCCTCAAAGCTAGCAATGGAAATACTGCAGTTTGACTTTCTCTGGGTTATCCTAGGTAATTTACACATATTAAACTATGTATGATAAATGTACTTATGGGTACCTGTACCTAAATAAACTTGCTCTCTGCTGCGATACCAGTGGTATCTTTGCAACTAGACTTTCATTTTCTGTATATATGGCTTAGAAAATCGACTAGTTGATGTGAGATACTTATGTAATATTTGCATATATATATATATATATATAATATATATATATATATATATATATATATATATATATATATATATATATATATATATAATGTCATGAAGAATAGGTAAAACTTGCGATTTTGGCTTAAATAGCAACGCTCTTCTTGCCGAATAAGGCAAGCGAAAATTTGTGTATGCAATAATTTCGCAACAATCATTCTGAACCTAACGAAAAAAGTATATATTTCATTGTGTTTGTTTAGTATTAAATTATCCAAGAGAAAGTAGAAACGAATTCTTGCTCCGTAAGCCATGCGTGTCTTAATTAACCATGCGTGTCTTAACCATGCGTGTCTTAACCATGCGTGTCTTAACCATGCGTGTCTTAACCATGCGTGTCTTAACCATGCGTGTCTTAAGAGGCGGCTAAAGTACCGGGAGCGAGAGGTTAGTAACACCTTCTCCTCTATACATTACTAAACTTAAAGGAAACCAAAATTTTCGTGTCATCATTTTCTGGTCACCTGACTCAGTGGGAGACTACCTCCTCCACCTCCACCTCCACGTCCACCACCTCCTCCTCCTCCTCCTCCTCTTCCTCCTCCACCTCTACCTCAACTTCCTCCACCTCTTCCTCAACTTCCTCCACCTCTACCTCCTCCACTTCTACCCCCTCCACCTCTACCCCCTCCACCTCTACCTCTACCTCCTCCACCTCTACATCTACCTCCTACACCTCTACATCTACCTCCTCCACCTCTACCTCCTCCACCTCTACATCTACCTCCTCCACCTATACTTCTACCTCCTCCACCTTTATCTCTACCTCCTCCTTCTCTACCTCTATCTCCTCCTCCACCTCCACCTCCTCCTCCTCCTCCTCTTCCTCCTCCTCCACCACCTCCTCCTCCTCCATCACCTCCTCAACTTCTACTTACTCCTCCATTACCACCTCCACCTCCTCCTCCATCGCCACCACCACTTCCTCCTCCTCCTCCTCCTCCTCCTCCTCCTCCTCCTCCCCCTCCTCCTCCTACTCCTCCTCCTCCATCACCTCCTCCATCTCTACCTCCACGTCCCCCTCCTCCACCTCCTCCACCTCCTCCTCCACCTCCTCCACCACCTCCTCCTCCATCACTACCTCCACCTCTGCCTCCTCCTCTTCCTCCTCCATCTCTACCTCCACGTCCTCCTCCTCCTCCTCCACCTCCACCACCTCCTCCTCCACCTCCTTCATCACCTCCTCCATCACTTCTCCAGCTCCACCTTCTATTCCACCACCTCCTCCACCTCCACGTCCACCTCCTCCTCTTCCTCCTCCATCAATTCCTCATCCTCCACCTCCTCCTCCGCGTCCACCTCCACGTTCTCCACCACTACCTCTACCTCCTCCTCCACTTCCATCACCACCTCCATCTCCTCCTCCACCTCCACCTCCTCCTCCTCCTCCTCCTCCTCCTCCTCCTCCTCCTCCTCCTCCTCCTCCTCCTCCTTCTCCTCCTCCTCCTCCACCTCCACCACCTCCACCTCCACGTCCACCTCCTCCACCTCCTCCTCCTCCTCCTCCTTCCTCCTCCTCCTCCTCCTCGTCCTTCTCCTCCTCCTCCTCCTCCTCCTCCTCCTCCTCCTCCTCCTCCTCCTCCTCCTCCACCACCACCTCCACGTCCACCTCCTGAATGCTGCCAGAACTGCAGTAAGCTGGCGACAGTTGGCAAGTACCTTACTAACGGTGAGAGGCTCTTGATCCAAGGCAGTGAACCATTTCCTCTCCTTCCTTTTGGATCGAACTTAATCGCCTCACAGACGTTGTATAAACCCCCTCTTCCTTACGGGTTTAGCGCTCCCCCGTGTAGACTCGAGTACTCCCCGTCTACCTGAGTGACGGCTACTTTTGTCTACCCGATCAGCCTCCGTGGGAGATGAGCAATCTACTAGAGTGGACGTCTACGTCTACTCGATGTCTACTCACGTCTACTCGACGTTTACTCACGTCTACTTGATGTTTCACGTCTGCTCGCGTCTACTCGACTCTGGCAGAGCTCGAGGGACAGAAAATAAAGTGGAATATTCGAGATAAAATGTTTACAAAGTTTGTGGCAGAGAGAGAGAGAGAGAGAGAGAGATGAATGGATAGAGAGAGAGAGAGATGGATGGATAGAGAGAGAGAGAGATGGATGGATAGAGAAAGAGAGAGATGGATGGATAGAGAGAGAGAGAGAGATATGGATGGATAGAGAGAGAGATGGATGGATAGAGAGAGAGAGAGATGGATGGATAGAGAGAGAGAGAGAGATAGCAGGGCAATGGAAGAAAGTTCGGGAAGGTAATCAGGAAGAGGAGGAGGAGGAGGGGGAGAGAAACTTACGAGGTCTGCAAGAAGGAGTAATGGTAAGTAATGGGGCGAGATGATTATGGGGGTTTTGGGGAAAATAATGGTGATTTAATGGGTGGAAATGGCTTTTAGGGGGATCATGGACTCAAGAAGTTCACCGCTTGAAAAAAAAAGAGAGAAAAAAAAGCTGAAGACTCTGTGTTCACGGGGTTTGTGCTGTCCACAACTGATTACATAATAATGGGTTGAAGATAGTCGCAAATTACTCAATTAATTGGGAACTTATTTTATTTTTAGCGTCAATTAAGGCAAATAACGGCACTCAGAGGACAAGATTGAGTCCGAAATGCTTCTATAATGCTTATCAACATCCATAATGGGTTTTATGAGACTTGTAATGGGGACTAATGGGAGCTATTATCTGTATTAATGAGGGTGTGTGTGGGTGAGCGATTGCAAGGCTTCATTATGTTGAGGAGTGAGTAGCGCAGTGACAAATGAACGTCGACGTATGTGTGGGTCGAGGTGTGAAAAATAACAGTAATGGCAGGCTAGGTCGACTAATGGGTGGTTTACCTTATAAAAATAACAGTAATGGCAGGCTAGGTCGACTAATGGGTGGTTTACCTTATAAAAATAACAGTAATGGCAGGCTAGGTCGACTAATGGATGGTTTACCTTATAAAAATAACAGTAATGGCAGGCTAGGTCGACTAATGGGTGGTTTACCTTATAAAAATAACAGTAATGGCAGGCTAGGTCGACTAATGGATGGTTTACCTTATAAAAATAACAGTAATGGCAGGCTAGGTCGACTAATGGGTGGTTTACCTTATAAAAATAACAGTAATGGCAGGCTAGGTCGACTAATGGGTGGTTTACCTTATAAAAATAACAGTAATGGCAGGCTAGGTCGACTAATGGGTGGTTTACCTTATAAAAATAACAGTAATGGCAGGCTAGGTCGACTAATGGGTGGTTTACCTTATAAAAATAACAGTAATGGCAGGCTAGGTCGACTAATTGGTGGTTTACCTCATAAAAATAACAGTAATAGCAGGCTAGGTCGACTTATTGGTGGGTTGTGATATGGTGAATCACAATGATGCCGGATAAGGTTGACTTACAGGTGGATGATCGCATGATGTACTAAGTCGACATCAAAGACTGCACTCTGAGATCAGGTCGACTTTTGTATTAGAGATCGTATGAAGGAGTGTACTTACGTTAGACTAGATTAACTTACTGGAGAATGATCGTGTTAGAGATCAGATGGAAAAGTTCAGGAAAGTAGAGAGAGTGAGGAATTTAAAAGCCTGGCTAGAGAGAGAGAGAGAGAGAGAGAGAGAGAGAGAGAGAGAGAGAGAGAGAGGTTGATTTTAGTGTTTTTATCTGTGTTCTAAATTATGATTTCCTGTAACCTATTTTATGGTGTGAGTGATATAACATGGCCCAGCTGGTATGGTAGTATACACCACCTGAATAACTGTATACCATAGCTGGCACGGTAGTATACACCACCTGAGCAGTTGTGTGTGTACTCACCTAGTTGTGGTCGCAGGGGTCGAGTCACAGCTCCTGGCCCCGCCTCTTTACTGGTCACTACTAGGTCACTCTTCCTGCTCCATGAGCTTTATCATACCTCTTGCGTGTGTGTGTGTGTGTGTGTGTCTCAGCTCCTGGCCCCGTCCGTGTAGAGATATTTAGCGATAAGGAGTTCTTGAGCTCCCTGTCAACATTAAAACTGTTTATATATATATATATATATATATATATATATATATATATATATATATATATATATATATATATATATATACAGTATATGTCATGCCGAATATGTAAAACTTGCGATCTCGGCTTAAATAGCAATGCTCATCTTGTCACATAAGACATGCGAAAATTTGTGTATGCAATAATTTCGCAAAAGTCATTCTGAACCTAACGAAAAATATATATTTCACTGTGTTTGTTTAGTATTAAATTACTGTAAACTTATCTAAAATATAATTAGTTGGGTTAGGCTAAAATAAATTGTTCTTGTTATAATAAGGTTAGGTAAGTTTTCTAAGATTCTTTTCGTTCAAAATTATTAATTTTTACATTACCATTAATGAAAAATATATATCTTTACACATATAAGAGAAAATTTTAGAAAGTGCTTAATTTTAAATGAGTTTTTGCTGATTGACCAGTTTTACCTATTCGGCACGACATATACGTATATATATATATATATATATATATATATATATATATATATATATATATATATATATATATATATATTCTTTCTTTCAACGTACCAGCCGTATCCCTACTGAGGCGGGGTGTCTAAAAGGAAAAACGAAAGCTTCTTTCCTTTTAAATTTAGTAATATATACAGGAGAAGAGGTTACTAGCCCCTTGTTCCCGGCATTTTAGTGGCCTCTTACGACACGCATGGCTTACGGAGGAAGAATTCTGTTTCACTTCCCCATGGAGAATATATATATATATATATATATATATATATATATATATATATATATATATATATATATATATATATATATATATATATATATATATATATATATATATATATATATATATACATTACTTAAGTTTAACACAAATTTCCAGAGTTATGTTACAAATTTTGTCACCTATTTCAAAAGATATGTTACTCTCTTAAACATAAAATTTCGAAGATATATTACAAAGTTTTACACAAAAAGGAGTTTTTTTGGATAAAATTCTTCATGACAGCGGCTATAATGTCACGAAGAACTGATGAATTTTTATTTTATTGGACTAGGCTGGGTAGAATCCCTGACTGTGCTGGGTAGAATGTCTGGCTACGATGGGTAGAATGTCTGGCTACGATGGGTAGAATCCCTGACTAGGCTGGATGGACAGACTTGCTGACATCTGCCCCATTTGCTTGCCTCCCAGCTTCTCCCAGCTGCTCTCATTTGCTCTCAGCTGCTCCTAGGTGCTCTTAGTTGCTCCCAGCTGCTCCCACTCCTGGTGGATCAAAGTGACTCTCCGAAGGATAAGAAAGGCAGTGTCAAGGATGCCTTTTATCTGCCAGAGAGACATCCAATGCACTTTGTGAAACATCACAAGACGACGCTTTATGTATCCACACCACTTTATGTATCCACACCCACTTTATGTATCCACACCCACTTTATGTATCCACACCCACTTTATGTATCCACACCACTTTATGTATCCACACCACTTTATGTATCCACACCCACTTTATGTATCCACACCCACTTTTTGTGTATCCACACCCACTTTTTGTGTATCCACACCCACTTTTTGTGTATCCACACCCTCTTTTTGTGCATCCACACCCACTTTTTGTGTATCCACACCCTCTTTTTGTGTATCCACACCCACTTTTTGTGCATCCACACCCACTTTTTATGTATCTACACCCACTTTTATATATTCACACCCACTTTATAAGTATCCACACCCACTTTTATGTTTCTACACCCACTTTATAAATATCCACACCCACTTTATAAGTATCCACACCCACTTTATAAGTATCCACACCCACTTTTTGTGTATCCACACCGACTTTAATGGAGATAGAGGTTATATACTGCACTGGACTGAAGTAGACTCTTCCTGGTGAAACATTACATGTCTCATCAACTTCTCGATTTTCAAAACCGACACATGTGCCACTTCTGGATATATGTGTAGACTCCAGTATATAAAGCAGGAGTCTCCCTGCCTGAACTCCAGAGTCTTCCAGACCACGGTGCTCATCACCTGCTCCTAGGCTCGTCTTCATCTCCTCCTCCCTCTTCCCTCCTCGCATCTTCCATACACCAACAAGAGTCTTAATAAAGGCAAAAGTAATATTAGTGTTCATTTATCCATTTCATTAGTCCTTTATATTTAATTCTCATTGTTTTTTGCATGTAAAACTATAGTTATTCTCTATAGAAAGTATTTTTTGCTAATTTGGGTGTCTGGAACGGATTAATTTGCATTATTTTTTATGGAAAATATTGCTTCAGTTTTCGTTGAATTCGGTTTTCGTCAGACTTTCTGGAACAAATTAATGACGAAAACCGAGGTTCCACCGTCGTTCTACAGTCTTTGGATTATGTTCGTGGACTGTACTGATGAAGCCACTGGATGGCGTAACGTCGTCTACAAAACAAAGATATCCAGATGTCACACATGTGTTTAGTTCATTATCCCACTGCATTGTCTCCCACTGTGTATTATCTCACATTGTGTATTCTCTTCCACTGTGTATTATCTTCCACTGTGTATTCTCTCCCACTGTGTATTCTCTCCCACTATTATCTCCCACTGTGTATTCTCTCCCACTATTATCTCCCACTGTGTATTATCTCCCACTGTGTATTCTTTCCCACTGTGCATTCTCTCCCACTTTGTATTCTCCCCCACTGTGTATTATCTTCCACTGTGTATTCTTTCCCACTGTGCATTCTCTCCCACTGTGTATTCTCTCCCACTATTTATCTCCCACTGTGTATTATCTCCCACTGTGTATTCTTTCCCACTGTACATTCTCTCCCACTGTGTATTCGCACTGTGTATTCTCTCCCACTGTGTATTATCTTCCACTGTGTATTCTACTTCCACTTTTTTCTTGCCTTTTCAGAATTTTATTTTATATTTTGTTTCAAGTTTTACGTTTTAAAGTTGTCTGCGTTTTTTTTATTTTATGTTTCAAGTCATGTTAGAAGTCTTTTGGAATGAGGGTGTACAATGTACGTGCTTGACTCATGCTGCTACTCCTCTCTCTCTCTCTCTCTCTCTCTCTCTCTCTCTCTCTCTCTCTCTCTCTCTCTCTCTCTCTCTCTCTCTCTCTCTCTCTCTCTCTCTCTCTCTCTCTCTCTCTCTCTCTCTCTCTCTCTCTCTCTCTCTCTCTCCTTGGCATCACATCCTGAGCATCCATTCACTGCCTCATTTCTTTCCTTATCTTTCCCTCTCTCCTTGTTATTACTTTCTCTTGCTCTCTCTTTCTGTCCCCCTCTCCTGAGCCTTCATTCTCTCTCTCCCACTTTTTCTCTTTTTTTTTCTTTTTGTACACAACCCGCACATAGATGACAAAAAAAGGCATAATACCGTGACTGGAACAATACATTAGTAACCCACACATAGGAGACAGGAGCTTACCACGTCGTTTCGGTCCGACTTGGACCAAAGTCACACTAACATACGAAGGTGAGGTGCGTTATCGTGACTTGTCAATGGTCGAAATCGGACCGAAACATCGCCATAAGCTGCTTTCTCCTGTAGTGGCTGGACAAAAATAATGTAAACATCCTTATATTCAACATTTTTTCTTATTTTCAATGCTGAGTTGGTCCTCCATTTGCAGCTATAACAGCACCAGTTCGTCGAGGAATTCGTTCATATAGCATTTGAACATTATCCTGGGGAATTTTGAGCCAGTGCTCAAAAAAAAACCTGTTCTAACTCTTCCAAAGACGACGGTGGAGGAATTGGTTCCTGACTTGCTGTTTCAAACCATACCACGGACGGGGATAGAACCCGCAATCGTCTCATTACGATTTCGTGCGTCTTGCTGTTCCAGTTGACCTCACAGATGTTCGATTATATTTCGATCCGGCGATTGACGGGGCCAATCCAGGTGTTCGACTCCACTTAAATGTTCTTCATGCTAATTCTGAACAACTCTAGTGGTGTGAATTGGAAGATAACACAAAACCTAGACACATCCTCCCACTCTTCTTTTCCTCCTCCCATTCTTTCCTTCCTGCATTCAGTCATTCGACTGTTCAACAATTCATTCAGCAGGTGTTCATATTTTGTTCAACCCCCTGCCTGTGCGGGTTATTTGTATACTGTTCCAGCCATGATATTGTGCCATTTTGCTCTCCCTTTTTTTTCTCTCTCTGCTCACTCATCCATCTTTTCCTTGTTTACTCTTTGCACTGTGTCGTGGATGAGGTGTGAGAGTCGTGCGCATCACCTGGGTATCTTTATTTGAAGACGTTCAGCCATCCAGTTGCTTCATCAGTTCAATACAGACATGGTGATTGAGGATAGTAAATTAGGTAATCAGTCCCTTAGCCTTGGAGAACTATACTCACAAGATAGCTGACGACAAGTCAGTCCCTCAGCCTTGCAATATTTTACGAATAAGACAGTGGAAAATTAGGTAATCACTCCCTTATC
The DNA here is from genome assembly GCF_038502225.1 of Cherax quadricarinatus. Classification (NCBI taxonomy): domain Eukaryota; kingdom Metazoa; phylum Arthropoda; class Malacostraca; order Decapoda; family Parastacidae; genus Cherax; species Cherax quadricarinatus. The sequence goes on along the minus strand of NC_091335.1, from coordinate 25,506,833 downwards.
CTGGAAGCCGGTACTCGGTACCTTAGTCTTGGGTTGTACATGAGCCTAATTCCTCATATTATCGGTAATGTATACCGTTATTGAGAGAATTATACAGACGTGTAGTTGGGTCGGAGACTGAAGTGTGTGTGTGACCTGGGTGATGCTAACACAAGTTTGTCATATCTAACCTCCCACTCAGTGTCCCGGGTAAGGGTAAGGAACGAGGCGATGGTAAGCAATGTGCCGTGGAAAGTTTGCAAGAGGCGTTGCAAAGTGAGTGTCCTCCATATTGCCGGTCAAACACGTGCCAGTGATTCTGAGTAAGTCACGTGTGCTGCTGCTCTCTGCCTCTCTACTGCTTGTGCTGTTTTCAATATTTAGTCACCTCTGTTCGACTGAAAAGCCCGCAGAGTGGGCGAAACGTTTCGACAGAAAAGAAACCCAGTTGTTGCTCATATCTTATGTATCTAGTTGTCCATGTTGGTATACAACATAGTGGTATACAACATAGTGGTATACAATATAGTGGTATACAACATAGTGGTATACAACATAGTGGTATACAACATAGTAGTATACAACATACTGGCATACAACATAGTGGTATACAACATAGTGGTATACAACATAGTGGTATACAACACTTTGTCACCGGCCGTGACAAAGTAGTGTTATCTTAAAGGACTGTGAGTGCTGCAGTGCTGCTGGTTATTTAGGTGACTGCTGGTACCTGCAGTGCTGCTGGTTGTTCAGTTGACTGCTGGTACCTGCAGTGCTGCTGGTTGTTCAGTTGACTGCTGGTACCTGCAGTGCTGCTGGTTATTTAGGTGACTGCTGGTACCTGCAGTGCTGCTGGTTGTTCAGCTGACTGCTGGTACCTGCAGTGCTGCTGGTTGTTCAGGTGACTGCTGGTACCTGCAGTGCTGCTGGTTGTTCAGTTGACTGCTGGTACCTGCAGTGCTGCTGGTTGTTCAGGTGACTGCTGGTACCTGCAGTGCTGCTGGTTGTTCAGGTGACTGCTGGTACCTGCAGTGCTGCTGGTTGTTCAGGTGACTGCTGGTACCTGCAGTGCTGCTGGTTGTTCAGCTGACTGCTGGTACCTGCAGTGCTGCTGGTTGTTCAGTTGACTGCTGGTACCTGCAGTGCTGCTGGTTGTTCAGCTGACTGCTGGTTCCTGCAGTGCTGCTGGTTGTTCAGCTGACTGCTGGTACCTGCAGTGCTGCTGGTTGTTCAGTTGACTGCTGGTACCTGCAGTGCTGCTGGTTGTTCAGCTGACTGCTGGTACCTGCAGTGTTGCTGGTTGTTCAGTTGACTGCTGGTACCTGCAGTGCTGCTGGTTGTTCAGCTGACTGCTGGTACCTGCAGTGCTGCTGGTTGTTCAGCTGACTGCTGGTACCTGCAGTGCTGCTGGTTGTTCAGTTGACTGCTGGTACCTGCAGTGCTGCTGGTTGTTCAGGTGACTGCTGGTACCTGCAGTGCTGCTGGTTGTTCAGGTGACTGCTGGTACCTGCAGTGCTGCTGGTTGTTCAGTTGACTACTGGTACCTGCAGTGCTGCTGGTTGCTCAGTTGACTGCTGGTATCTGCAGTGCTGCAGGTTGTTCAGGTGACTGCTGGTACCTGCAGTGCTGCAGGTTGTTCAGTTGACTACTGGTACCTGCATTGCTGCTGGTTGCTCAGTTGACTGCTGGTATCTGCAGTGCTACTGGTTGTTCAGTTGACTGCTGGTACCTGCAGTGCTGCTGGTTGTTCAGTTAACTGCTGGTACCTGCAGTGCTGCTGGTTGTTCAGCTGACTGCTGGTTCCTGCAGTGCTGCTGGTTGTTCAGTTAACTGCTGGTACCTGCAGTGCTGCTGGTTGTTCAGTTAACTGCTGGTACCTGCAGTGCTGCTGGTTGTTCAGTTGACTGCTGGTACCTGCAGTGCTGCTGGTTGTTCAGTTGACTGCTGGTACCTGCAGTGCTGCTGGTTGTTCAGTTGACTGCTGGTACCTGCAGTGCTGCTGGTTGTTCAGTTGACTGCTGGTACCTGCAGCGCTGCTGGTTGTTCAGTTAACTGCTGGTACCTGCAGTGCTGCTGGTTGTTCAGTTGACTGCTGGTACCTGCAGTGCTGCTGGTTGTTCAGTTGACTGCTGGTACCTGCAGTGCTGCTGGTTGTTCAGTTGACTGCTGGTACCTGCAGTGCTGCTGGTTGTTCAGATGACTGCTGGTACCTGCAGCGCTGCTGGTTCAGGAGACTGCTGATACCTACAGTGCTGCTGGTTGTTCAGTTGACTGCTGGTACCTGCAGTGCTGTTGGTTGTTCAGTTGACTGCTGGTACCTGCAGTGCTACTGGTTGTTCAGTTGACTGCTGGTACCTGCAGTGCTGCTGGTTGTTCAGTTTACTGCTGGTACCTGCAGTGCTGCTGGTTGTTCAGTTGACTGCTGGTACCTGCAGTGCTACTGGTTGTTCAGTTGACTGCTGGTACCTGCAGTGCTGCTGGTTGTTCAGCTGACTGCTGGTTCCTGCAGTGCTGCTGGTTGTTCAGCTGACTGCTGGTACCTGCAGTGCTGCTGGTTGTTCAGTTGACTGCTGGTACCTGCAGTGCTGCTGGTTGTTCAGCTGACTGCTGGTACCTGCAGTGTTGCTGGTTGTTCAGTTGACTGCTGGTACCTGCAGTGCTGCTGGTTGTTCAGCTGACTGCTGGTACCTGCAGTGCTGCTGGTTGTTCAGTTGACTACTGGTACCTGCAGTGCTGCTGGTTGTTCAGCTGACTGCTGGTACCTGCAGTGCTGCTGGTTGTTCAGCTGACTGCTGGTACCTGCAGTGCTGCTGGTTGTTCAGCTGACTGCTGGTTCCTGCAGTGCTGCTGGTTGTTCAGTTGACTGCTGGTACCTGCAGTGCTGCTGGTTGTTCAGTTGACTGCTGGTACCTGCAGTGCTGCTGGTTGTTCAGCTGACTGCTGGTACCTGCAGTGCTGCTGGTTGTTCAGCTGACTGCTGGTACCTGCAGTGTTGCTGGTTGTTCAGTTGACTGCTGGTACCTGCAGTGCTGCTCGTTGTTCAGCTGACTGCTGGTACCTGCAGTGCTGCTGGTTGTTCAGTTGACTACTGGTACCTGCAGTGCTGCTGGTTGTTCAGCTGACTGCTGGTTCCTGCAGTGCTGCTGGTTGTTCAGTTGACTGCTGGTACCTGCAGTGTTGCTGGTTGTTCAGTTGACTGCTGGTACCTGCAGTGCTGCTGGTTGTTCAGTTGACTGCTGGTACCTGCAGTGCTGCTGGTTGTTCAGTTAACTGCTGGTACCTGCAGTGCTGCTGGTTGTTCAGCTGACTGCTGGTTCCTGCAGTGCTGCTGGTTGTTCAGTTAACTGCTGGTACCTGCAGTGCTGCTGGTTGTTCAGTTAACTGCTGGTACCTGCAGTGCTGCTGGTTGTTCAGTTGACTGCTGGTACCTGCAGTGCTGCTGGTTGTTCAGTTGACTGCTGGTACCTGCAGTGCTGCTGGTTGTTCAGTTGATTGCTGGTACCTGCAGTGCTGCTGGTTCAGTTGACTGCTGGTACCTGCAGTGCTGCTGGTTGTTCAGTTGACTGCTGGTACCTGCAGTGCTGCTGGTTGTTCAGTTGACTGCTGGTACCTGCAGCGCTGCTGGTTGTTCAGTTAACTGCTGGTACCTGCAGTGCTGCTGGTTGTTCAGTTGACTGCTGGTACCTGCAGTGCTGCTGGTTGTTCAGTTGACTGCTGGTACCTGCAGTGCTGCTGGTTGTTCAGTTGACTGCTAGTACCTGCAGTGCTGCTGGTTGTTCAGATGACTGCTGGTACCTGCAGCGCTGCTGGTTCAGGAGACTGCTGATACCTACAGTGCTGCTGGTTGTTCAGTTGACTGCTGGTACCTGCAGTGCTGTTGGTTGTTCAGTTGACTGCTGGTACCTGCAGTGCTACTGGTTGTTCAGTTGACTGCTGGTACCTGCAGTGCTGCTGGTTGTTCAGTTTACTGCTGGTACCTGCAGTGCTGCTGGTTGTTCAGTTGACTGCTGGTACCTGCAGTGCTACTGGTTGTTCAGTTGACTGCTGGTACCTGCAGTGCTGCTGGTTCAGTTGACTGCTGGTACCTGCAGTGCTGCTGGTTGTTCAGGTGACTGCTGGTACCTGCAGTGCTGCAGGTTGTTCAGTTGACTACTGGTACCTGCAGTGCTGCTGGTTGCTCAGTTGACTGCTGGTATCTGCAGTGCTGCAGGTTGTTCAGGTGACTGCTGGTACCTGCAGTGCTGCAGGTTGTTCAGTTGACTACTGGTACCTGCATTGCTGCTGGTTGCTCAGTTGACTGCTGGTATCTGCAGTGCTACTGGTTGTTCAGTTAACTGCTGGTACCTGCAGTGCTGCTGGTTGTTCAGTTGACTGCTGGTACCTGCAGTGCTGCTGGTTGTTCAGTTGACTGCTGGTACCTGCAGTGCTGCTGGTTGTTCAGTTGATTGCTGGTACCTGCAGTGCTGCTGGTTCAGTTGACTGCTGGTACCTGCAGTGCTGCTGGTTGTTCAGTTGACTGCTGGTACCTGCAGTGCTGCTGGTTGTTCAGTTGACTGCTGGTACCTGCAGCGCTGCTGGTTGTTCAGTTAACTGCTGGTACCTGCAGTGCTGCTGGTTGTTCAGTTGACTGCTGGTACCTGCAGTGCTGCTGGTTGTTCAGTTGACTGCTGGTACCTGCAGTGCTGCTGGTTGTTCAGTTGACTGCTGGTACCTGCAGTGCTGCTGGTTGTTCAGATGACTGCTGGTACCTGCAGCGCTGCTGGTTCAGGAGACTGCTGATACCTACAGTGCTGCTGGTTGTTCAGTTGACTGCTGGTACCTGCAGTGCTGTTGGTTGTTCAGTTGACTGCTGGTACCTGCAGTGCTACTGGTTGTTCAGTTGACTGCTGGTACCTGCAGTGCTGCTGGTTGTTCAGTTTACTGCTGGTACCTGCAGTGCTGCTGGTTGTTCAGTTGACTGCTGGTACCTGCAGTGCTACTGGTTGTTCAGTTGACTGCTGGTACCTGCAGTGCTGCTGGTTGTTCAGTTGACTGCTGGTACCTGCAGTGCTGCTGGTTGTTCAGGTGACTGCTGGTACCTGCAGTGCTGCAGGTTGTTCAGTTGACTACTGGTACCTGCAGTGCTGCTGGTTGCTCAGTTGACTGCTGGTATCTGCAGTGCTGCAGGTTGTTCAGGTGACTGCTGGTACCTGCAGTGCTGCAGGTTGTTCAGTTGACTACTGGTACCTGCATTGCTGCTGGTTGCTCAGTTGACTGCTGGTATCTGCAGTGCTACTGGTTGTTCAGTTGACTGCTGGTACCTGCAGTGCTGCTGGTTGTTCAGTTGACTGCTGGTACCTGCAGTGCTGCAGGTTGTTCAGTTGACTGCTGGTACCTGCAGTGCTGCTGGTTGTTCAGTTGACTGCTGGTACCTGCAGTGCTGCTGGTTGTTCAGTTAACTGCTGGTACCTGCAGTGCTGCTGGTTGTTCAGTTGACTGCTGGTACCTGCAGTGCTGCTGGTTGTTCAGTTGACTGCTGGTACCTGCAGTGCTGCTGGTTGTTCAGTTGACTGCTGGTACCTGCAGTGCTGCTGGTTGTTCAGATGACTGCTGGTACCTGCAGCGCTGCTGGTTCAGGTGACTGCTGATACCTACAGTGCTGCTGGTTGTTCAGTTGACTGCTGGTACCTGCAGTGCTGCTGGTTGTTCAGTTGACTGCTGGTACCTGCAGTGCTACTGGTTGTTCAGTTGACTGCTGATACCTGCAGTGCTGCTGGTTGTTCAGTTTACTGCTGGTACCTGCAGTGCTGCTGGTTGGGGCTCTGGTGGCCTGGTGGTTAACGCTCTCGCTTCACACGGTGAGGGCCTGGGTTCGATTCCCAGCCAGAGTAGAAACATTGGACGTGTTTCTTTCCACCTGTTGTCTATGTTCCCCATCAGTAAAATGGGTACTTGGGTGTTAGTCGACTGGTGTGGGTCGCATCCTGGGACACTGACCTAAGGAGGCCTGGTCACAGACCGGGCCGCGGGGGCGTTGACCCCCGGAACTCTCTCCAGGTAAACTCTCTCCAGGTTTTCCAGGTTGTTCAGTTGACTGCTGGTACCTGCAGTGCTACTGGTTGTTCAGTTGACTGCTGGTACCTGCAGTGCTGCTGGTTGTTCAGTTGACTGCTGGTACCTGCAGTGCTGCTGGTTGTTCAGTTGACTGCTGGTACCTGCAGTGCTGCTGGTTGTTCAGGTGACTGCTGGTACCTGCAGTGCTGCAGGTTGTTCAGTTGACTACTGGTACCTGCAGTGCTGCTGGTTGCTCAGTTGACTGCTGGTATCTGCAGTGCTGCAGGTTGTTCAGGTGACTGCTGGTACCTGCAGTGCTGCAGGTTGTTCAGTTGACTACTGGTACCTGCATTGCTGCTGGTTGCTCAGTTGACTGCTGGTATCTGCAGTGCTACTGGTTGTTCAGTTGACTGCTGTTACCTGCAGTGCTGCTGGTTGTTCAGTTGACTGCTGGTACCTGCAGTGCTGCAGGTTGTTCAGTTGACTACTGGTACCTGCATTGCTGCTGGTTGCTCAGTTGACTGCTGGTATCTGCAGTGCTGCTGGTTGTTCAGGTGACTGATGGTACCTGCAGTGCTGCTGGTTGTTCAGTTGACTGCTGGTACCTGCATTGCTGCTGGTTGTTCAGTTGACTGCTGGTACCTGCAGTGCTGCCGGTTGTTCAGTTGACTGCTGGTACCTGCAGTGCTGCCGGTTGTTCAGTTGACTGCTGGTACCTGCAGTACTGCTGGTTGTTCAGTTGACTGCTGGTATCTGCAGTGCTTCTGATTGCTCAGTTGACTGCTGGTATCTGTAGTGCTTCTGGTTGCTCAGTTGACTGCTGGTATCTGTAGTGCTTCTGGTTGCTCAGTTGACTGCTGGTATCTGTAGTGCTTCTGGTTGCTCAGTTGACTGCTGGTATCTGTAGTGCTGTTAGTGACTCAAATGAAATATAACGCAGGAAACTTTACCTCCGAATCCTTCGTGTTAGAGACCAGGGTTTGTCTACAAGGAAGAGCGTCGGACTATTTACGGACCGTCCACCCTGTAAGCCTTCTCCCTGAAAGCTGGCTGCCTTGGATCAAACGTGTAGCGCAAGTTACACGCCAAGGTATTGTCCAGTGTGGGTAGATTGGTAAAGCACTGCGTACCTTGTCCTAAGGTTCGTAGGTTCGAGTCTCCTTCAGCCAGAGATCAGTGTTTGTGTATATTTCGCCTGCTCTTGCGAATTCCTTGTATGTATGTATGTATATATATATATATATATATATATATATATATATATATATATATATATACCTACATATGTACATACATACACAATTTATATATATATATATATATATATATATATATATATATATATATATATATATATATATATATATATATATATATATATATATATATATATATATATCGTGCCGAATAGGCAGGACTTGCGATTTTGGCTTAAATAGCAACGCTTATCTTGCCATATAGGACAAGCGAAAATTCGTGTATGCAATAATTTCCCCAAAATCATTCTAAACCTAACGAAAAAAATATATTTCATTGTGTTTGTTTAGTATTAAATTACTGTAAACAAACCTAAAATATATTTAGTTGGGTTAGGCTAAAATAAATTGTTCTTGTTATAACAAGGTTAGGTAAGTTTTCTAAGTTTCTTTTGGTGCAAAATTAAAAAAGTTTACATTAACATTAATGAAAAACATATATCTTTAAACGTATAAGAGAAAATTTTAGAAAGGACTTAATTTTAAATGAGTTCTTGCTAATTGACCAGTTTTACATATTCGGCACGACATATATATATATATATATATATATATATATATATATATATATATATATATATATATATATATATATATATATATACCTACATATGTACATACATGTATAGTTGTTCAGTTGAGTATCTTCATAAGAAAGATGTTTCGCCTGTTCTCGAGACTTCTTCAGTGGAATACCTGAACATCTTCCATCTAGGCTGAGAGAATGAATACCTTGAGAAGACTCCTCCACTTCTTTAAAGACTGATGGAACTGTACCTCTTAAACTCTCCTCTTCAGCTGTCTGCACTACTCAACTCTGTATTCGACTGCAGAAGGCTGAAGCGCGAGCGAAACATCTCAACAATAAATATTTTTCCCCTCTCTCAGTTAATTTGACAAGTTCCTACTCACCGGTAACTTAATAGGGGCAGTAGGTGCAGGAAAACTTATAGTCATGTGCCTGTTTGCTGGTAGGTGAACAAGCGCAGTAGGTGTAAGAAGGCTTATACCGAGATACCTACTTGCTGCTAAATGAACAGGGTCAACAGATGTAAGGAACATTAAAATGGTATAAAATACCGACAGATTGTAAGACACATATGCAACAGTTAGGTATATTTATTTTGAAACGTTTCGCCTACACAGTAGGCTTCTTCAGTCGAGTACAGAAAAGTTGATAGAAGCAGAAGATACTTGAAGACGATGTAATCAGTCCATCACACAACAAGATGTAAGGAAGCTTACACACTGATACCTACTTACTGCTAAGAACATAAGAAAGGAGGAACACTGCAACAGGCCTGTTGGCCCATACTAGGCAGGTCCTTCACAATCCATCCCCCTAACAAAACATTTGCCTAACCCAATTTTCAATGCCACCCAAGAAATAAGCTTTCATAACTCTATCCACTCATATGCAAGTCCCACTTAGAACATAAGAACATAAGAAAGGAGGAACACTGCAGCAGGCCTGTTGGCCCATACTAGGCAGGTCCTTTACAATTCATCCCACTAACAAACATTTGCCTAACCCAATTTTCAATGCCACCCAAGAAACAAGCTCCGATGTGCAAGTCCCACTCAAATCCAACCCCTCCCACTCATGTACTTATCCAACCTAAATTTGAAACTACCCAAAGTCCTAGCCTCAATAACCCAACTAGGTAGACTGTTCCACTCATCAACTACCCTATTTCCAAACCAATACTTTCCTATGTCCTTTCTAAATCTAAGCTTATCTAATTTAAATCCATTACTGCGGGTTCTCTCTTGGAGAGATATCCTCAAGACCTTGTTAATATCCCCTTTATTAATACCTATCTTCCACTTATACACTTCGATCAGGTCTCCCCTCATTCTTCGTCTAACAAGTGAATGTAACTTAAGAGTCTTCAATCTTTCTTCATAAAGAAGATTTCTAATGCTATGTATTAATTTAGTCATTTTACGCTGAATGTTTTCTAACGAATTTATATCCATTCTGTTATATGGAGACCAGAACTGAGCTGCATAATCTAGGTGAGGCCTTACTAATGATGTATAAAGCTGCAGTATGACCTCTGGACTTCTGCTGCTTACACTTCTTGATATAAATCCCAGTAATCTATTTGTCCTATTACGTACGCTTAGGCATTGCTGTCTTGGTTTAAGGTTGCTGATAAATTAGACACATGTGCAACTCTTGGGTATCTTTATTGAGAAAACGTTTCGCCACACAGTGGCTTCATCAGTCCATACGTAGGAGAAACTTGAAGAACAGGAGGAGAATGAGGTAATCAGTCCCTCAACCTTGAGTCGATGTGTTCAGTCCATCAATCTTGAATAGAATACGGCATATGAGCGGAGAAGCAGCTTATAAACCGTATGGCAGGAGAGGTGCAGCAGTCATAGGTGGTGTCACAGTGTCACTTAGGAATTCTTAGGAATTCTGTGGCGATAAGTCTCGAGTTTCTGTAGTTTATCAAGTGGTTGTGTGAATTACGTGAATGTGGTGTCACATTTGTTCAATGTGGAAGTAGGTCGTGCCCAAGAATTAGGCAAGCGAAGAATTCCTAAGTGACAATGTGACACCACCTATGACTGCTGCACCTCTCCTGCCATACGGTTTATAAGCTGCTTCTCCGCTCCTATGCCGTATTCTATTCAAGATTGATGGACTGAACACATCGACTCAAGGTTGAGGGACTGATTACCTCATTCTCCTCCTGTTCTTCAAGTTTCTCCTACGTATGGACTGATGAAGCCACTGTGTGGCGAAACGTTCCCTTAATAAAAATACCCAAGAGTTGCACATGTGTCTAATTTATCAACATGTCGGTTCTCTGAACCATTCATCTACAGACCTTTAAGGTTGCTGCTAACCATAACCCCCAAGTCCTTTTCGCAATCTGTATGGCTAAGTTCTACATTATTTAACTTGTAAGTGCTAGGGTTATGGACACTCCCGAGCTTCAGAACCTTGCATTTATCTACATTGAACTGCATCTGCCACTTTTCTGACCAAGAATAGAGTTTGTCTAAATCCTCCTGGCGTTCTCTAACATCTACGTTTGAATCAGTTATCCTACCTATCTTTGTGTCATCGGCGAATTTGCTCAAATCACTAGTAATACCCTCATCAAGGTCATTGATATATATTATAAACAACAACGGGCCTAAGACTGATCCCTGTGGTACGCCACTTGTTACAGATCCCCACTCGGATTTAACCCCATTTATGGACACTCTCTGCTTCCTGTCTGTGAGCCATGACTCGATCCACGAGAGCACTTTTCCCCGAATGCCATGAGCTGCCACTTTCTTTAACAGTCTTTGGTGCGGAACTCTATCAAAAGCCTTACTAAAATCTAAGTAAATAATATCAAATTCTTTATCGTGATCAACAGCCTCAAAAGCTTTACTGAAGAAAGTTAATAAATTAGTCAGATAAGAACGGCCTCTCGTGAATCCATGCTGAGTATCATTAATCAGATTATGCTTATCCAGATGGCTTTTCATAATCTCAGCTATAACTGACTAGTAATTTGCCTACAATTGAGGTTAGACTTATTGGGCGGTAATTTGACGGTAACGACTTGTCCCCTGCTTTAAAAATAGGAATTACATTAGCCATCTTCCACATATCAGACACTACCCCTGTTTGAAGAGATAAATTAAAAATATTAGTTAATGGTTCACAGAGTTCCATTTTGCATTCCTTAAGAACCCTTGAAAAAACCTCATCAGGACCCGGCGACTTATTTTGCTTCAGTTGGTCTATCTGCTTCACAACCATTTCACTAGTGACTGTGATGTTACATAATTTATCTTCTTCTAGCCCACTATAAAAATTAATTACTGGGATATTGTTAGTGTCTTCCTGTGTAAAAACCGAGAGAAAATAATTATTTAAAATCGAGCACATTTCATTCTCTTTGTCAGTAAGATGGCCATAGTTATTTTTAAGGGGACCTATCTTATCTCTAACTTTTGTTCTATACACCTGGAAAAAACTTTTTGGGTTATTTTTCGAATCCCTAGCAACTTTAATTTCATAGTCCCTTTAAGCTTTTCTTATCCCCTTTTAATGTCAATATACTTATCCCCTCTTAATGTCAATATACTGATTCATAAGATGATCCTCACCTCTTTTGATACGCCTATAAATTCCCTTCTTATGCCCTAGTAGACATTTGAGCCTATTATTCATCCATTTTGGGTCATTTCTATTTGATCTAATTTCTTTATACAGGATAAACGTTCTTTGAGCCTCATGTATAGTGTTCAGAAAACTGTCACATTGATAGCTCTCTTCGTTACCCCAGTCAACAGATGATAAGTGTTCTCTAAGCCCATCGTAATCTGCTAAAGCTAAAATCTGGGACTGTTACTGAGTTATCCCTACTATCATACTTCCATTCAATGCTAAATGTAATTGATTTGTGGCCGCTAGCACCCAGTTCTTCTGAAATTTCTAAGTTATTAACAAGGGATTCATTGTTTGCCAGAACTAAGTCAAGCAGGTTATTTCCCCTTGTAGGTTCTGTCACAAACTGCTTCAAAAAACAATCCTGAACTACTTCTAAGAAGTCGTATGATTCTAAATTCCCAGTCAAGAAATTCCAATCAATATGACTGAAGTTAAAGTCTCATAGAATTACTACATTATCGTGCCTTGTGGCCTTAACAATTTCCTCCCATGGTAGTCTCCCTTAAGTCTCAGTTAAGGCAAATACATCAATATTACCTGCACTAGCAACTAATCTCAACTCGTCCATCTTATTCCTAGCACTACGGCTATTAGCATAATATACATTGAAAGACTCTCTCTTTACCCTTCCTGCTCATTTCTGTTTTTCTACTAAACCTATTACTGTCCTTATCACCTAGTGTCACTAGCTTTTCAATATCTACCTCGTTCTGCTTATTACTAGTTCCTCTAGATCTCATAATATTACTACACTGAGACTTCACTGTTTTCCTGCCAAAACCCATACCACTAACTATTCCTAGTTTAAAGTCCCAACAGCTCCCTCCACTGTAGTTGCCAGTGCCCCCACCCCAGACCTAGATAAGTGAACCCCATCCCTGGCATACATGTCATTTCTGCCATAGAAGAGGTCCCAGTTGTCAGTGAATGTTACTGCATTTTCCTTACAGTATTTGTCCAGCCAGCAATTGACACCATTTGCCCTGGGCAACCATTCATTTCCAACTCCCACCCTTCCTCCTAATTATTTCTATTGCTGACCTATACCTGCTAATCAGGTCCTCACTCCTACGTCTGCCAACATCATTGCCTCCAGCACTGAGACAGATGACTTAAGAAATCGTAATGACACGATTGCAAATAAACCATACCCCGGCCGGGATTGAACCCGTGGTCATAGAGTCTCAAAACTCCAGCCCGTCGCGTTAGCCACTAGACCAGCTAGCCACAAAAAGATTCATCCAACTAGGTATATTTCTGTGCTAACCTTCCTATGGTGTAGAAATATACCTAGTTGGATGAATCTTATTGTGGCTAGCTGGTCTAGTGGCTAACGTGACGGGCTGGAGTTTTGAGACTATGACTGCGGGTTCAATCCCGGCCGGGGGTATGGTTTACTGAGACAGATAATAGGATTGCTCCCATTTCCTCTCATGATGTCATCCAGATGGCTAACAATATCCCCCATCCCAGCCCCAGGATAGCAAACCCTCTGTCTCCTACTCCTGTCCTTCAAGCAGAACGCCCTATCCATGTACCTAACTTGGCTATCCCCAACAACAACAATATTCTTACCTTGGTGTCGTTCGTCGTGACGTTCTCAGTAGGCGACTCACATTCGTTGGGTAGCACGGAGAATGCATTAGATGTTTCCACAACAGTTTCCACAGCAGTCTCTTTCTTCTTCATCGTTTCTACCTTTCCATTCGTCTTCTTGATCGTCATCTTCGTTCCATACTGTCCAGCCACTGGCCAGTTTTCCTTCTTGACCTGAGGACTCAGAACAGGAGGACTACTACGAATCTTCTTGTTTTCCTCGGTCAGTCGCCGAATCTCCATCTTCGCCATCCTCAATTCTTCCTTAAGCTGTTGGTAAAGTTGCTCGATGGAGGGCATCTTGGTTCAGTCCGTAGAGAGCACACTCGACATGTCCTCGAGCACACTCGGCACGTCCTGAGGCACTATTGACTGCAAGGTGAACATATCTACACCCAGAGGCACTATTGACTGCTAGGTGAACATATCTACACCCGGAGGCACTATTGACTGCAATGTGAACATATTCACACCCGGAGGCACTATTGGCTACTAGTTGAACACATACACTGAGGCACCTACTGAGTGCTTGGTGAACAGGTGTTTCAACACTTACCTGGTCGTCTTGGCTCGCCTGGGAATGAAGGACATAAGAACATAAGAATTGAGGAACACTGCAGAAGGCCTACTGGTCAATACAAGGCAGGCCCTTATCAAAACCACCGCTACCCAAAGCTACCCAAGAATTTACTCCCATACCCACAACACCAATCAAACCCAGCCCCTCCCACTCATATATTTGTCCAATCTCTTTTTAAAGCTACCCAAGGTCCTAGCCTCGATCACCCTACTCGGAAGATTGTTCCACGCATCCACAACTCTGTTCGAAAACCAGTACTCAACTATGTACTTTCTAAATCTAAATTTATCTAACTTAAATCCGTTATTCCTGGTTCTTACCTGGTTCAACATCCTCAGTATTTTATTAATATCACGTTTGTTTATGCCCGTCATCCACTTATACAATTCAATGATATCTCTCCTCATTTCTACGTCTCTCCAAAGAGTGGAGATTCAAGGCTCTAAGTCTATCTTCATACTGGAGATTCCTTATACCAAATTAAATCTGGCACCTTTCTGTTGTGAACCAAACGATCTATCAACTTGGCTACAACGTTTCGCTCTGTGGAGAGCTTTATCCTTCATCAAGCTCTGTACTGAGCAAAATGTCTGTCATCGGCAGCCCATTTTTGTCCAGGATGACCTCAGCCTGACAGTGTATTTACTGTCTTTAAGACCTCGTCATAGATTTTATCATCACTAGCGTGTCTTTCAAGACCTGGGGAAGGTTGTCAAGACCGGTGGAAGGTTGTCAAGACCGGTGGAAGGTTGTCAAGACCAGGGGAAGGTTGTCAAGATCGGTGGAAGGTTGTTAAGACCTGGAGAAGGTTGTCAAGATCTGGGGAAGGCTGTCAAGACCTAGGGAAGATTGTCAAGACCTGGGGAAGGTTGTCAAGACCTGGGGAAGGTTGTCAAGACTTGGGAAAGGTTGTCAAGACCTGGGAAAGGTTGTCAAGACCTGGGAAAGGTTGTCAAGATCTGGGGAAGGTTGTCAAGACCTGAGGAAGGTTGTCAAGACCTGGGGAAGGCTGTAAAAGCCTGGGGAAGGTTGTCAAGAAATTGGGAAGGTTGTCAAGGCCTGGGGAAGGTTGTCAAGACGTGGGCAAGGTTGTCAAGACCTGAGGAAGGTTGTTTTAGACCTGAGGAAGGTTGTGAAGACCTGGGGAAGGTTGTCAAGACCTGGGCAAGGTTGTGAAGACCTGGGGAAGTAAAGTAAAAGGACACAAGTGCAACTAATGTGACATTTATTGTGGCAACGTTTCGCTCTCCAGGAGCTTTATCAAGCCATTACAAACAATACATGGACACAGAGGGTATATAAAGGCTCAGAGTGAGGTGAATACTAGTGAGGTACCATTTCGATGTTCACTAGTGGTAGTAGTAGTAGTAGTAGTAGTAGTAGTAGTAGTAGTAGTAGTAGTAGTGACAAAAGTAATACAATATGGTAGAGCAATTAATTCGTACATGAGTAAAAGGATATAAAAGCTATTACTTGGGTAACATAAAAATAGGTTGGACAAATATAAACTGGAATGAGGCAGCTTGTTTCAGTGTTCACTCTCTGTAATGTGCTTTGTGTAGTATAACAGGAGAGACTATGTGATGGCAGGGTTTACTGTTTTCAGGAGGATTCTTGCTAAGACTTCGGAGATGGTGAAGCTGCCGTTGTTTTGTTTAATTGTATTCGAAACAGCGATCAGTGCTGATTCGAGGCACTTGCGTCTGCGGAAATTAGTTTCTTTGATCACTAATTGGGCGTCTCTAAATTTCATGAGATGATTGGTGGAATTTCGGTGTTGTACACAGGCGTTGTTCAGGTTATCGTTCCTACATGCGTAAATGTGTTCATTGAGGCGGGTGTCGAGGTTTCTGGCTGTTTCACCTACGTAAATCTTGTCACAGCCTCCACAGGGTATAGTGTAAACTCCTGCATTGACTGGTTCGTGGTGCTTGGATTTTGTCCTGGTTATATCCTTTATTGAAGTGCTAGAAGCGATGGCGACTCTGGTGTTAGCTTGTGAAAGTGCTTTTGAGACGTTCAGTGCAACCTGACTGTTGGGAAGAATTATAACTTTGCTGGGAGTGGTGTTGATGCGTGGAGAATTTATGATCTGAAGAGCTCTTTTCTTGCAGTCTTTGATGAAAAAAGAAGGAAAATGTAACTCTGTGAATGTTTGGTGAATGTATGTACATTCCTCGTCAAGAAACTCAGGACTACAAATTCGGTATGCTCTTAGGAAAAACCCGATGATGATGCCCCTTTTGGTCTTGGTATCTTGACTGGAATAGAAGTGTGTGAGATCATTTTTATTGGTGGGTTTCCGATAAACTTGAAATCTTAGGTTGTTGTCTACTTTGTGAATGAGGACGTCGAGGAAAGGTAGCTTGTCATTGGACTCTTCTTCTAGTGTAAACTGAATCGCTGGTTCAACTGCGTTGAGCCTTGCCTGAAGATCCCGTACATCAAAACGTTTTGGAGTTATTACGAGGACATCGTCCACGTAACGTAACCAAGTGACGCTTGAAGGGATGATGTTGGCGAAGTGTTCGGACTCTTCTAGAAGAAGAGTCCAATGACAAGCTACCTTTCCTCGACGTCCTCATTCACAAAGTAGACAACAACCTAAGATTTCAAGAGAGTGAACACTGAAACAAGCTGCCTCATTCCAGTTTATATTTGTCCAACCTATTTTTATGTTACCCAAGTAATAGCTTTTATATCCTTTTACTCATGTACGAATTAATTGCTCTACCATATTGTATTACTTTTGTCACTACTACTACTACTACTACTACTACTACTACTACTACTACTACTACTACTAGTGAACATCGAAATGGTACCTCACTAGTATTCACCTCACTCTGAGCCTTTATATACCCTCTGTGTCCATGTATTGTTTGTAATGGCTTGATAAAGCTCCTGGAGAGCGAAACGTTGCCACAATAAATGTCACATTAGTTGCACTTGTGTCCTTTTACTTTACATATTGTCGGTAATTCTACCAACTTTATTACGACCTGGGGAAGGTTGTCATGACCTGGGAAAGGCTGTCAAGACCTGGGGAAGGTTGTCAAGACCTGGGGAAGATTGTCAAGACCTGGGAAAGGTTGTCAAGACCTGGGGAAGGTTTAGACCTGGGGAAGGTTGTCAAGACCTGGGGAAGGTTGTCAAGACCTGGGAAAGGTTGTCAAGACCTGGGGAAGGTTGTAAAGATCTGGGGAAGATTGTCAAAGCCTGGGGAAGGTTGTCAAGACCTGGGGAAGCTTGTCAAGACTTGGGGAAGCTTGTCAAGAGCTGGGGAAGGTTTTCAAGAAATGGGGAAGGTTGTCAAGGCCTGGGGAAGGTTGTCAAGACTTGTGGAAGGTTGATAAGACCTGGGGAACGTTGTCAAGACCTGGGGAAGGTTGTTTTAGACCTGGTGAAGGTTGTCAAGGCCTGGGGAAGCTTGTCAAGACCTGGGGAAGCTTGTCAAGACCTGGGGAAGCTTGTCAAGACCTGGGGAAGCTTGTCAAGACCTGGGAAAGGTTATCAAGACGTGGGAAAGGTTGTCAAGACCTGGGGAAGGTTGTCAAAACATGGGGAAGGTTGTCAAGACCTGGGAAAGGTTGTCAAGGCCTGGGAAAGGTTGTCAAGGCCTGGGAAATGTTGTCAAGACCTGGGGAAGGTTGTCAAGACCTGGGGAAGGTTGTGAAGACCTGTGAAAGGTTGTCAAGACCTGGGAAAGGTTGTCAAGACCTGGGGAAGGTTGTCAAGACCTAGGGAAGGTTTAGACCTGGGGAAGGTTGTCAAGACCTGGGGAAGGTTGTCAAGACCTGGGAAAGGTTGTCAAGACCTGGGAAAGGTTGTCAAGACCTGGGAAAGGTTGTAAAGATCTGGGGAAGATTGTCAAAGCCTGGGGAAGGTTGTCAAGACCTGGGGAAGCTTGTCAAGACTTGGGGAAGCATGTCAAGAGCTGGGGAAGGTTTTCAAGAAATGGGGAAGGTTGTCAAGGCCTGGGGAAGGTTGTCAAGACTTGTGGAAGGTTGATAAGACCTGGGGAACGTTGTCAAGACCTGGGGAAGGTTGTTTTAGACCTGGTGAAGGTTATCAAGGCCTGGGGAAGCTTGTCAAGACCTGGGGAAGCTTGTCAAGACCTGGGGAAGGTTGTCAAGACCTGGGAAAGGTTGTCAAGACCTGGGGAAGGTTGTCAAGACCTGGGGAAGGTTGTCAAGACCTGGGAAAGGTTGTCAAGACCTGGGAAAGGTTGTCAAGGCCTGGGAAAGGTTGTCAAGACCTGGGGAAGGTTGTCAAGACCTGGGGAAGGTTGTGAAGACCTGTGAAAGGTTGTCAAGACCTGGGGAAGGTTGTGAAGACCTGGGGAACGTTGTCAAGACCTGGGAAAGGTTGTCAAGACCTGGGGAAGGTTGTAAAGATCTGGGGAAGATTGTCAAAGCCTGGGGAAGGTTGTCAAGGCCTGGGGAAGCTTGTCAAGACTTGGGGAAGGTTTTTAAGAAATGGGGAAGGTTGTCAAGGCCTGGGGAAGGTTGTCAAGACTTGTGGAAGGTTGGTAAGACCTGGGGAAGGTTGTCAAGACCTGAGGAAGGTTGTTTTAGACCTGGTGAAGGTTGTCAAGGCCTGTGGAAGCTTGTCAAGACCTGGGGAAGCTTGTCAAGACCTGGGGAATGTTGTCAAGACCTGGGAAAGGTTGTCAAGACCTGGGGAAGGTCAAGACCTGGGGAAGGTTGTCAAAACCTGGGGAAGGTTGTCAAGACCTGGGAAAGGTTGTCAAGACCTGGGAAAGGTTGTCAAGGTTTGGGAAAGGTTGTCAAGACCTGGGGAAGGTTGTCAAGACCTGGGGAAGGTTGTGAAGACCTGTGAAAGGTTGTCAAGTCCTGGGGAAGGTTGTCAAGACCTGTGGAAGGTTGTCAAGAAATGGGGAAGGTTGTCAAGACCTGGGAAAGGTTGTTTTAGACCTGGGGAAGCTTGTCAAGACCTGAGGAAGGTTGTTTTAGACCTGCGGAAGGTTGTCAAGACCTGGGGAAGGTTGTCAAGACCTGAGGAAGGTTGTTTTAGACCTGCGGAAGGTTGTCAAGACCTGGGGAAGGTTGTCAAGGCCTGGGGAAGGTTGTCAAGACCTAGGAAAGGTTGCCAAGACCTGGGGAAGGTTGTCAAGACATGGGGAAGGTTGTCAAGACCTGGGGAAGGTTGTCACGACCTGAAAAAGGTTGTCAAGACCTGGGGAAGGTTGTCAAGGCCTGGGGAAGGTTGTCAAGAAATGGTGAAGGTTGCCAAGGCCTGGGGAAGGTTGTGAAGATTTGGGGAAGGCTGTCAAGGCCTGGGGAAGGTTGTTTTAGACCTGGTGAAGGTTGTCAAGGCCTGGGGAAGGTTGTCAAGACCTGGGGAAGCTTGTCAAGACTTGGGGAAGCTTGTCAAGACCTGGGAAAGGTTGTCAAGACCTGGGGAAGATTGTCAAGACCTGGGGAAGGTTGTGAAGACCAGGGGAAAGTTGTCAAGACCTGGGGAAGGTTGTCAAGACTTGGGGAAGGTTGTCAAGACCTGGGGAAGGTTGTTAAGACCTGGGGAAGGTTGTCAAGACTTGGGGAAGGTTGTCAAGACCTGAGAAAGGTTGTCATGGCCTGGGAAAGGTTGTCAAGACCTGGGGAAGGTTGTCAAGACCTGGAAAAGGTTGTGAAGACCTGTAAAAGGTTGTCAAGACCTGGGGAAGGTTGTGAAGACCTGGGGAAGGTTGTGAAGACCTGTGAAAGGTTGTCAAGACCTGGGGAAGGTTGTGAAGACCTGGGGAAGGTTGTCAAGACCTGGGAAAGGTTGTCAAGACCTGGGGAAGGTTGTAAAGATCTGGGGAAGATTGTCAAAGCCTGGGGAAGGTTGTCAAGGCCTGCGGAAGCTTGTCAAGACTTGGGGAAGGTTTTTAAGAAATGGGGAAGGTTGTCAAGGCCTGGGGAAGGTTGTCAAGACTTGTGGAAGGTTGGTAAGACCTGGGGAAGGTTGTCAAGACCTGAGGAAGGTTGTTTTAGACCTGGTGAAGGTTGTCAAGGCCTGGGGAAGCTTGTCAAGACCTGGGGAAGCTTGTCAAGACCTGGGGAATGTTGTCAAGACCTGGGGAAGGTCAAGACCTGGGGAAGGTTGTCAAAACCTGGGGAAGGTTGTCAAGACCTGGGAAAGGTTGTCAAGGTTTGGGAAAGGTTGTCAAGACCTGGGGAAGGTTGTGAAGACCTGTGAAAGGTTGTCAAGTCCTGGGGAAGGTTGTCAAGACCTGTGGAAGGTTGTCAAGAAATGGGGAAGGTTGTCAAGACCTGGGAAAGGTTGTTTTAGACCTGGGGAAGGTTCTCAAGACCTGGGGAAGGTTGTCAAGGCCTGGGGAAGGTTGTCAAGACCTGGGAAAGGTTGCCAAGACCTGGGGAAGGTTGTCAAGACATGGGGAAGGTTGTCAAGGCCTGGGGAAGGTTGTCAAGACCTGGGAAAGGTTGCCAAGACCTGGGGAAGGTTGTCAAGACATGGGGAAGATTGTTTAGACCTGGGGAAGGTTGTCAAGGCCTGGGGAAGGTTGTCAAGAAATGGTGAAGGTTGTCAAGGCCTGGGGAAGGTTGTGAAGACTTGGGGAAGGCTGTCAAGGCCTGGGGAAGGTTGTTTTAGACCTGGTGAAGGTTGTCAAGGCCTGGGGAAGGTTGTCAAGACCTGGGGAAGCTTGTCAAGACTTGGGGAAGCTTGTCAAGACCTGGGAAAGGTTGTCAAGACCTGCGGAAGATTGTCAAGACCTGGGGAAGGTTGTGAAGACCAGGGGAAAGTTGTCAAGACCTGGGGAAGGTTGTCAAGACTTGGGGAAGGTTGTCAAGACCTGGGGAAGGTTGTTAAGACCTGGGGAAGGTTGTCAAGACTTGGGGAAGGTTGTCAAGACCTGAGAAAGGTTGTCATGGCCTGGGAAAGGTTGTCAAGACCTGGGGAAGGTTGTCAAGACCTGGAAAAGGTTGTGAAGACCTGTAAAAGGTTGTCAAGACCTGGGGAAGGTTGTGAAGACCTGGGGAAGGTTGTAAAGACCTGTGGAAGGTTGTCAAGACCTGGGGAAGGTTGTCAAGACCTGAGGAAGGTTGTTTTAGACCTGGGGAAGGTTCTCAACACCTGGGGAAACTTGTCAAGATCTGGGGAAGGTTGTTTTAGACCTGGGAATGGTTCTCAAGACCTGGGGAAGCTTGTCAAGACCTGGGGAAGGTTGTTTTAGACCTGGGGACGGTTCTCAAGACCTGTGGAAGCTTGTCAAGACCTGGCGAAGGTTGTCAAGACCTGGGGAAGGTTGTCAAGGCCTGGGGAAGGTTGTCAAGCCCTGGGGAAGATTGTCAAGACATGAGAAAGGTTGTCAAGACCTGGGGAAGGTTGTCAAGGCCTGGGGAAGGTTGTCAAGAAATGGTGAAGGTTGTCAAGGCCTGGGGAAGGTTGTGAAGACTTGCGGAAGGTTGTCAAGGCCTGGAGAAGGTTGTCAAAACTTGGGGAAGGTTGTCAAGACCTGGTGAAGATTGTCAAGATCTGGAGAAGGTTGTCAAGACCTGGGAAAGGTTGTCAAGACCTGGGAAATGTTGTCAAGACCTGGGGAAGGTTGTCAAGACCTGGGGAAACTTGTCAAGACCTAGGGAAGGTTTAGACCTGGGGAAGGTTGTCAAGATCTGGGGAAGGTTGTCAAGACCTGGGGAAGGTTGTCAAGATCTGGGAAAGGTTGTCAAGACCTGGGGAAGGTTGTCAAGACCTGGGGAAGATTGTCAAAGCCTGGAGAAGGTTGTCAAGACCTGGGGAAGCTTGTCAAGACTTGGGGAAGCTTGTCAAGAGCTGGGGAAGGTTGTGAAGAAATGGGGAATGTTGTAAAGACCTGTGAAAAGTTGTCAAGACCTGGGGAAAGTTGTCTAGATTTGGGGAAGGTTGTCAAGACCTGGGGAAGGTTTTCAATACCTGGGGAAGGTTGTCAAGATCTGGGAAAGGTTTTCAAGACCTGGGAAAGGTTGTCAAGACCTGGGGAAGGTTGTCAAGACCTGGGGAAGGTTGTGAAGACCTGGGAAAGGTTGTCAAGACCTGATGAAGGTTGTGAAGACCTGGGGAAGGTTGTCAAGATCTGGGGAAGGTTGTCAAGATCTGGGGAAGGTTGTTTTAAACCTGAGGAAGGTGCTCAAGACCTGGGGAAGCTTGTCAAAACCCGGGGAAGGTTGTTTTAGACCTGGGGAAGGTTGTCAAGACCTGTGGAAGGTTGTCAATACCTGGGGAAGGTTGTTTTAGACCTGGGGAAGGTTCCCAAGATCTGGGGAAGCTTGTCAAGACCTGGGGAAGGATGTTTTAGACCTGGGGAAGGTTGTCAAGACCTGGGGAAAGTTGGCAAGACCTGGGGAAGGTTGTCAAGACCTGGGGAAAGTTGTCAAAACCTGGGGAAGGTTGTCAAGACCTGGGGAAGGTTGTCAAGACCTGGGGAAGGTTGTCAAGACCTGGGAAAGGTTGTCAAGACCTGGGAAAGGTTGTCAAAACCTGGGGAAAGTTGTCAAGACCTGGAGAAGGTTGTCAAGGCCTGGGGAAGGTTGTCAAGAAATGGTGAAGGTTGTCTAGGTCTGGGGAAGGTTGTGAAGACTTGGGGAAGGTTGTCAAGGCTTGGGGAAAGTTGTCAAAACCTGGGGAAGGTTGTCAAGACCTGGGGAAGGTTGTCAAGACCTGGGGAAGGTTGTTTAGACCTGGGGAAGGTTGTCAAGACCTGGGGAAGGTTGTCAAGACCTGGGGAAGGTTGTCAAGACCTGGGGAAGGTTGTCAAGGCCTGGGGAAGGTTGTCAAGAAATGGTGAAGGTTGTCAAGGCCTGGGGAAGATTGTCAAGACCTGGGGAAGGTTGTAAAAACCTGGGGAATGTTGTCAAGACCTGGGGAAGGTTGTCAAGACCTGCGGAAGGTTGTCAAGGCCTAGGGAAGGTTGTCAAGACCTGGGGAAGGTTGCCAAGACCTGGGGAAGGTTGTCAAGGCCTGGGGAAGGTTGTCAAGACTTGGGGAAGGTTGTCAAGACCTGGGAAAGGTTGTCAAGACCTGGGGAAGTTTGTCAAGACCTGGGGAAGTTGTCAAAACTTGGAGAAGGTTGTCAAGACCTGGGGAAGGTTGTCAAGACCTGGGGAAGGTTGTCAAGACCTGGGGAAGGTTGTCAAGACCTGGGGAAGGTTGTCAAGACCTGTCGAAGGTTGTCAAGACCTGGGGAAGGTTGTCAAGACTTGAGGAAGGTTGTCAAGACCTGGGGAAGGTTGTCAAGACCTAGGGAAGGTTGTCAAGGCCTGGGGAAGGTTGTCAAGAAATGGGGAAGGTTGTCAAGAAATGGGGAAGGTTGTCAAGACCTGGAGAAGGTTGTCAAGACCTGGAGAAGGTTGTAAAGACCTGGAGAAGGTTGTAAAGACCTGGAGAAGGTTGTCAAGACCTGGAGAAGGTTGTCAAGACCTGGAGAAGGTTGTCAAGACCTGGAGAAGGTTGTCAAGACCTGGAGAAGGTTGTCAAGACCTGGGGAAAGTTTTTAAGACCTGTGGAAGTCTTTAGTTTGGTGCAGTTGTTGTTTTTTTAGTGGATTGACGATTTTTTTCATTTTCATGAGTGTATATACTGTTTTATTGCTTGGTTGTTCGTATGACTTTTGTTTCAATGTGCGTGTGTGTGTACTCACCCATATGTACTCACCTATATGTGGTTGCAGGGGTCGAGTCATAGCTCCTAGCCCCGCCTTTTCGCTGGTCGCTACTAGGTCCATTCTCTCCCTGCTCCAAGAGCAGGGAGAGAACTCTGTGGCTGAAGAAGTACTTCTTAACGTCCCTGTGACTCGTCTAAGGTTTCAACTTCCAGTTATGCATCGTTGTTGCTGTGTCCCATCTCTGAAACATTCTCTCCCTATCCACCCTGTCATTATCATGTCATCCCTATCTCTCCTGTCCTCCAGTGTCGTCAGGTTGATTTCCCTTAACCTCTCTTCATTGGACATACCCCCTTTGCTTTTCCTTGATTGAAGTTTGCAGTCTTTGGTCTCCTAGCCTGTACTCTGTCTGCGGTATTTTTTCACCTTCCCCCAACCTTCATGACTTTGCATTTGGTGGGGTTAAACTCCTGGGCCCACTTGTTGGATTAGGCTTGCAGCCTGCCCAGATCCATTTGTAGTCCTACCTAATCCTCATTCACCTGAATTCTCTACATTAGATTCACATCGTCTCCAAACAGGGACATCTCTGGATCTATCCCTTCTGTCAAGTAATTCACATATACCAGAAACAACACCGGTCCTAGGACTGACCCTTGTGGAACCCCCGCTTGTCACGTGCGCCTACTCTGACACCTCGTTGTTTCCTTTCGTCAGGTATTCTATTATCCACTGCAATGCCTTTCCTGTTATTCCTGCCTGGTCCTCTAGCTGTTGCACTAATTTCTTGTGCGGAACTATGTCGAAAGCCTTCTTGCAGTCCAAGAAAATTCCGTCTACCTACCCCCCTCTCTCTCGTCTTACTTCTGTCACCTTGTCCTAAAACTCCAGTAGGTTTGTGACACGATAACCAGCACGGTTTCCCTGAAACCGTGCTAGTTATCGTGTATCATCTCATTCCATTCAGTGTGCTCCACCAGTTTTTCCCTAATAAACTTCACCATGACACTTTGCGTACTATACATGTCAGTGACACAGGTCTGTAGTTTAATGCTACCTTCCTGTCTTTCTTAAAGATTAGGAATACATATGCCGTTTTGCACGCCTTAGGTAGTTGCCCTGTTTCGATAAATATGTTGACGACTGTTGTTAGTAGCACACAAGGCACCTCTGTTCCCTCTCTTAGGACCCACAGAGAGATGTCGTCTGGTCCCATTGCCTTTGATGTATATAGTTCACCTAGCAGCCTCTTCACCTCCTCCTTGGTTGTGTGTATTGTGTCCAGCACTTGTTGGTGTACCCTTCTATCCCGGTTTCCTGAATTTATTTCTGTCTCCACTGGAAACACATTCTTGAATCTCATGTTGAGCTCCTCAAACGCTTTTTTGTCGTTTCATGTGACCTCCCCTCCTTCTTTCCTCTGTCTGATTACCTGATCCTTGACTGTTTTCCTTCCGATGTAGTTGTACAACAGTTTTGGGTCAGATTTGGCTTTCGATGCTATTTCATTTTCATAATGCCACTGTGACTCGTTCTTCATCCATACGTATTCATTTCTGGGTCTTCGGCAGATCTTATTTTTCTGGATCCTTTGTCTTCTGCACTTTTTCCATTCTCTAGCACACTCAGTTTTGGCCTCTCTACATCTTTGAGTGAACCAAGGGCTCTCTTTGGTCTTCCCATTGTTTTTGTTGCCCT
>NC_091335.1:25451892-25476892 GCF_038502225.1 Cherax quadricarinatus | reverse complement strand
GAGAAAGGTTAGGAGAGAGAGAGAGAGAGAGAGAGAGAGAGAGAGAGAGAGAGAGAGAGAGAGAGAGAAAGAGAGAGAGAGAGAGGGAGAAGAGAGAAAATGAGAGGGATAATTCCTTCTTATTTAGCAAAACTGTATAAATAAGCAGTGTGTTACTGTACTGTTTTAGATGAAAGTTAGAAAGTGGGAATTAAAGCTAGCTGTGTTTTCTTGTTATTTTTATGACAAGGTGACGGAATATTAAAATGTGTCAGCCTGAGGTGGACGACCTGAGTAGTGTCAGCCTGAACTGAGAGACTTCAGTAGTGTCAGCCTGAGCTGAGAGACTTCAGTAGTGTCAGCCTGAGCTGAGAGACTTCAGTAGTGTCAGCCTGAGCTGAGAGACTTCAGTAGTGTCAGCCTGAGCTGAGAGACTTCAGCAGTGTCAGCCTGAGCTGAGAGACTTCAGTAGTGTCAGCCTGAGGTGGAAGACTAGCGTCAGCCTGAGCTGGGAGACTTCAGTAAGACAGAGAAGACATCGTCAGGTATTCCAGTAATGGCTCAGCAGCTAGGATGAGAATGAAAGGAAGGTCAATGGGAGGTGTTAAAGGGAAGGAATGTGGAGATAATGGGGTGAGGAACAAGAAGGAAGAGCAAGGAGACGTCAGGAAAGTGGATAATGGAACTTGTGTTTGGGCTTAAGTTCTGTTCACCATGATGTGTGACAACTTAAAGTTAGCTTAAATAACAGTGAACCTTCACTCTAGTTCACGTTAGAAATACCGACAAGAAGGAAAAATAGACACAAAAGCGGTATATTGCGATGCTTTGTTGACAACGTTTCGCCCACACAGTGGGCTTTATCAAGTCACAAACAGGACTTGATAAAGCCCACTGTGTGGGCGAAACGTTGTCAATAAAGTATCACATTATAATGAATTTATTTGTTCACGTTAAAAATGAGGCGAACAGTAAGATGTCTTGATGTCCTCATTCGTCTAAAGGTTTCTCGCCTTTCCATGTTTGTCGTAAAGGAAGCAGAAGAATGAATGACCTCGTTCCGTACTGGTCGCATCGTAACAGTGAGGGTAGTATCTTAATCGGTCTTTTTTTCCTAAGTATCTATAGACTTTGGAATTCTTAATTCCCAGAAGACGAATCTAAAACCGTCAAAAATACGTTGGCCAAGCGGCATTATTCTGCATTCTTCATTCAGAATCACAGAGGGAAAGCTAATAATATCTTTTTAGTGCAGCCAGAACCACCGGTAATAACCTATGGCTGGTCTTCCCGGTCTGTTGCGGGAATTAAGCTTACTTTTCAATAGTATTGTGTGTGGTTTTACTGGAATATTCACTTGAGAGGTGATCCCCAGACGCCTGTATCCTCAGGCAGAATGTACTAAGCGAGATCAACAACACTCAGAATTAGGTAAAATGACACATGTGCAACTAATGGTACATTTTATTGTGACGACGTTTCTCTCTCATGGAGAGCGAAACGTTGCCACAATAAAATGTTACATGAGTTGTATGTGTGTCCTCATACCTAACATATTGTTGGTAATTCTCCCATTATTACTAGCACCCATGGTGAGGCCGCCACTCCCGTCAACTGTTGCCGATCAGCTAGTGTAGTGAGCAGTTGCTTGCCCACTGCTGGCTACACGAAGGTCAGCTTCAAGCAAGACTACGGCTGAAAGGATCAGAAGTTGACACGTAGAATACATTCACAGAGAGGTGTATTTTTCTCAACTTATATCTACTGTGTTTTTAATTTAATCCCTATTTTAGGGTTGAAAGCATTTTGTCTGGTTGGTAAAACGGTTACGTTCAGAATTAATGTAGTCAATAGGCTTTAAGCTTATCGTATCTCTCAGACGACACAATAAGTCGTTTAACAATGGTCATCTTATCCACGATACAAGAACTCGCAAAGCAAGAGCAGCTAAGAAGTCTGTACAGGTGTGTATGACATCCCATGCGAAGGATGTGATGCAGTATACGTAGAAGAAACGCGAGAGCCCTAACAACACGCATTAGCAAATCAAAATTGTAATTACACATTGTAACCGTTACAAAGAAATAAACTTATTATTATTATTATTATTATTATTATTATTATTATTATTATTATTATCCCTCTAAAACTGACTCGCTGGACAGTGCTTGCGTTCAACACGCACAGTATTATCACTCTTGAATGAAATGGCCAGAAGGCAGGTTAGTTATTAGGGAAGGAGAACAGTTTAAGAGAAAATGACTAGAAACACATCGAGTTACAACTTTCGACACCATCGTGCAAACCCAGAGAGGTTTCCGGTTGACTGAACCCTTAGCAATACTCTGGCTGACCAAAACCTATCATTTACATCATCAGTCAAGCTGACTGCTGCCACACCGAATATGATAATGGTATTGCTTCTGCTGCCTCTGTATTTAACTGAAGAAGCCTTCGGTGTAGGCGAAACGTTTCATAATAAAGATATCTAAGTGTTGCACATGTCTTATCTGCTATCTTCCTACCTGAGCAAAATCTATCTTCTTAATTACCAGTCAAACTGAACTACTATCACACTAGCATAACAAAGCCTACAGTAGAGATCAATATTCAGGCTGAACTATTGCTGCCGCTTCTGAACTGGTTGGTTAATGAAGTTTAAAGTCTATCTACATTGCAAGACAGTGATCATTAAGGCTGCATGTAACCTGTTCAACACCAGCCAACACTACTGTAAACCACAGACTAGGGATTAAAGTAATCTTTAAGCATGTATTCCCTGGGAGATGTACAAATCTGACATCTCCTAACACTTGCCTATATAAACCCACTTCACTAGTTACAGTCTGCTGACGCAAGAACGTCTGTTTAAAGAGCGAAACGTAGTCCAACGTTGCGTGTTTTTATCACTTTCACCCCGAGAGTTATGTACCTCTCGGTGTTTCTTCTCCTATGCCAAATCAAAATCGAGAACAACGTCCAGTATTGGGCCCCTACTTAAACAAGATGGGTCCTACACAGATGACAGCAAGGAAATGAGTGAGCTACTCAAGTCCCAATATGACTCAGTTTTTAGCAAGCCGCTAACCAGACTGAGAGTCGAAGATCAAAATGAATTTTTTATGAGAGAGCCACAAAATTTGATTAACACAAGCCTATCCGATGTTATCCTGACGCCAAATGACTTCGAACAGGCGATAAATGACATGCCCATGCACTCTGCCCCAGGGCCAGACTCATGGAACTCTGTGTTCATCAAGAACTGCAAGAAGCCCCTATCACGAGCCTTTTCCATCCTATGGAGAGGGAGCATGGACACGGGGGTCGTCCCTCAGTTACTAAAAACAACAGACATAGCCCCACTCCACAAAGGGGGCAGTAAAGCAACAGCAAAGAACTACAGACCAATAGC
The DNA here is from genome assembly GCF_038502225.1 of Cherax quadricarinatus. Lineage (NCBI taxonomy): Eukaryota > Metazoa > Arthropoda > Malacostraca > Decapoda > Parastacidae > Cherax > Cherax quadricarinatus. The sequence goes on along the minus strand of NC_091335.1, from coordinate 25,473,501 downwards.
ACTAACATCCCATATCATAAAAATCTTTGAAAGGGTCCTAAGAAGCAAGATCACCACCCATCTAGAAACCCATCAGTTACACAACCCAGGGCAACATGGGTTTAGAACAGGTCGCTCCTGTCTGTCTCAACTACTGGATCACTACGACAAGGTCCTAAATGCACTAGAAGACAAAAAGAATGCAGATGTAATATATACAGACTTTGCAAAAGCCTTCGACAAGTGTGACCATGGCGTAATAGCGCACAAAATGCGCGCTAAAGGAATAACAGGAAAAGTTGGTCGATGGATCTATAATTTCCTCACTAACAGAACACAGAGAGTAGTCGTCAACAGAGTAAAGTCCGAGGCAGCTACGGTGAAAAGCTCTGTTCCACAAGGCACAGTACTAGCTCCCATCTTGTTCCTCATCCTCATATCCGACATAGACAAGGATGTCAGCCACAGCACCGTGTCTTCCTTTGCAGATGACACCCGAATCTGCATGACAGTGTCTTCCATTGCAGACACTGCAAGGCTCCAGGCGGACATCAACCAAATCTTTCAGTGGGCTGCAGAAAACAATATGAAGTTCAACGATGAGAAATTTCAATTACTCAGATATGGTAAACATGAGGAAATTAAATCTTCATCAGAGTACAAAACAAATTCTGGCCACAAAATAGAGCGAAACACCAACGTCAAAGACCTGGGAGTGATTATGTCGGAGGATCTCACCTTCAAGGACCATAACATTGTATCAATCGCATCTGCTAGAAAAATGACAGGATGGATAATGAGAACCTTCAAAACTAGGGAGGCCAAGCCCATGATGACACTCTTCAGGTCACTTGTTCTATCTAGGCTGGAATATTGCTGCACTCTAACAGCACCTTTCAAGGCAGGTGAAATTGCCGACCTAGAAAATGTACAGAGAACTTTCACGGCGCGCATAACGGAGATAAAACACCTCAATTACTGGGAGCGCTTGAGGTTTCTAAACCTGTATTCCCTGGAACGCAGGAGGGAGAGATACATGATTATATACACCTGGAAAATCCTAGAGGGACTAGTACCGAACTTGCACACGAAAATCACTCACTACGAAAGCAAAAGACTTGGCAGACGATGCACCATCCCCCCAATGAAAAGCAGGGGTGTCACTAGCACGTTAAGAGACCATACAATAAGTGTCAGGGGCCCGAGACTGTTCAACTGCCTCCCAGCACACATAAGGGGGATTACCAACAGACCCCTGGCAGTCTTCAAGCTGGCACTGGACAAGCACCTAAAGTCAGTTCCTGATCAGCCGGGCTGTGGCTCGTACGTTGGTTTGCGTGCAGCCAGCAGCAACAGCCTGGTTGATCAGGCGCTGATCCACCAGGAGGCCTGGTCACAGACCGGGCCGCGGGGGCGTTGACCCCCGAAACTCTCTCCATGTAAACTCCAGGTATGTACACCAAGATACACACCTTTCATTGTATAGACTGACAGGTACACACCTCTGTGTATATACTGCACGATGACCGATACACAACTGTATATCACCCAGAGAGGTACTACCGTCTTGCCAAATGAGTGTGAAACAGAAACCTGTAACTGTTCTACATGATGGTAGGATTGCTGGTGTTCTTTTTTCTGTCTCATGAACACGTTGGATAACAGGTATATCTTGCTATTTCTACTTACACAGGTATGTACATGGATACCTGTGTAAGTTTTCCTTCTTTCCTTTTTCCTTCTCCATGGGGAAGTGGAAAAGAATCTTTCCTCCGTAAGCCATGAGTGTCATATGAGGCGACTAAAATGCCGGGAGCAATGGGCTCGTAACCCTTTCTGCTGTAAACAGTTACTAAAAAAGGAGAAGAGAAAATTTATAAAACTGGGATGCTTGAATGTGCGTGGATGTAGTGTGGATGATAGAGATGATTGCTAATGTTATGAACGAAAAGTAGTTGGATATCCTGGCTCTAACCGAAACAAAGCTGAAGGGGGTAAGTAAGTTTCAGTGGGAGAAATAATTGGGATTAAGTCAGGAGTATCTGAGAGAGTTAGAGGCAACATTTAGGTATCTTTATTCCGAAACGTTTCGCCTACACAGTAGGCTTCTTCAGTCGAGTACAGAAAGTAGGCAGGAGCAGTAGAGATGTAAAGAAGATGTAATCAGGCCATCAAACTTAAAGATGTGGATTTGAGGTTGTCAGTTCCTCAGCCTGGAAAAGAAGTCTGTTTCATAGTCTGAAACAATGTGAAGAACAAGCGACAGTGTGGAGACTTATATACTGTCGGCAGAAGAGGTGTAGAGTAGCAGAAGGAAGAATGTAATCACAGAGGTCACGTCCCTCTCAGACCCAATCATTCTCTCTTGAAAAAGTTGTCCAAGGTGTTTTCTGTACCAAGATGCTATTGTGTTGCAGTGTCTTATTACAGTGACTTATTACATCGTCTTCACAACTCTACTGCTCCTGCCTACTTTCTTTAATCGACTGAAGAAGCCTGCTGTGTAGTCGAAACGTTTCGGAATAAAGATGCCTCAATGTTGCCTATGTGTCTTACCAGAGTTAAAGAGAGCTAAGGAAGGGGTAGCAATACTGTTGAAGGATCAGTTATGAAAGTAAATTCAAGGATTATGTTGATTAAAATAAGGGTCGGATGTGAAAAGTGGGTCATAATAAGTTTGTATGCACCTGGAGAAGAGAGGAATGTAGAGGAGAGAGAGATTTTGGGAGATGTTAAGTGAGTGTGTAGGAACTTTTGAACCAAGTGAGAGAGTAATTGTGGTAGGGGACCTAAATGCTAAAGTAGGAGAAATATTTAGAGAGGGTGTGGTAGGTAAGTTTGGGGTGCCAGGTGTAAATGATAATGGGGGCCCTTTGATTGAACTTTATATAGAAAGGGGTTTGGTTATAGGTAATACACACTCGGACTCGACCCCCGCAACCTCAACTAGGTGAGTACAACTAGGTGAGTACACACACACACACACACACACACACACACACACACACACACACACACACACACACACACACACACACACACACATACACACACACACAAACAACACACACACACACAAACAACACACACACACAAACAACACACACACACACAAACACACACACACACAAACAACACACACACACACACACAAACACACACACACACACAAACGACACACACACACACACACACAAACGACACACACACACACACACACACACAAACGACACACACACACACACACACACAAACGACACACACACACACACACACAAACACACACACACACACAAACGACACACACACACACACACACACACACACACACACACACACACACACACACACACACACAACCTACCTCTGTATATTCACTGGCAGATACATACTTCATGGTGTATACAGGCGCATACACACCTGCGAGAGATGGGAAGTGTAAGAACAAGCTAAGATAAAGTAAGAGATGAGAAATGAGTTATGATGAAAAAAACAAAAGCGCAGAGGAAAACTTATGAGTGATGGTGAGGAGGGAGGGAGAGGGAGGGAGGGGAAAGAGAGGTAGGGAGAGGGAGTGAGAGAGAGGTAGGGAGAGGGAGTGAGAGAGAGGTAGGGAGGGATGGAGAGGGAGGGAGAGGGAGTGAGAGAGAGGTAGGGAGGGATGGAGAGGGAAGGAGAGAAGGAAGGGAGCAAGCAGTGGTTGATGAGTTTCTCTTTTCACTTAAGAGGAAATCTGTCAGGTTCTATGAGACGGGAAGGTGTTGATGGTAGTACTGGTGGTGGTGGTTGTACTGGTGGTGGTGGTATTTGGAGGGGTGGTGGTGGTACTGGTGATAGTATTGGTGGTGGTGGTGGTGGCAGTGCTGCTGCTGGTGGTAGTAGTGGTAGTGGTGGTGGTAGTATTGGTGAGGTGGTGGTGGCAGTACTAGTAATGCTGGTAGTAGTGGTAGTGGTGGTGGTAGTATTGGTGAGGTGGTGGTGGCAGTACTAGTAATGGTGGTAGTAGTGGTAGTGGTGGTGGTAGTATTGGTGAGGTGGTGGTGGCAGTACTAGTAATGGTGGTAGTACTGGTGGTGGTGGTAGTGCTAGTAATGGTGGTAATACTGGTGATGGTGGTAGTGCTAGTGGTAGCACTGGTGGTTGTAATGGTGGGGGTGGTAGTACTGCTGGTGGTAGTAGTGGTGGTGACAGTACTGGTAGTGGTGGTAGTACTGTTGGTGGTGGGGGTACTGGTGGTGGTGGTAGCATAGGTGGTAGTGGTTGAACTGGTGGTGGTGATGATGGTAGTGGTGGTGGTGGGTATGGTCGTGAGGTTAGGGGTGGTATACTAAGTCATTCTTCATGATTGTGGTCTACAGGCCTTTGTCCCCAGTGTCTGTACTCCTTGTCCGGTTTTCTTGCCCCGTTCTCCAATCTTCAATTACTGGGGGGGGGGGTTGAATTCAAGCAGCCACACATGTGACGAATCCTGCAGTTTGTCCAGACCCTTTGCAACCTTTCTATCTCAATCCCACATGGTATGTCTTTCACCTAAAATCAACACTTATGCAACATCTTGGTATCTTTACTTGTAGATGTTTCGCCATGGATGGCGAAATACCTTCATGGATATATGAAAATTGTAGAAATATTAATACAATTTTCGTATTATGTTCGTGGTTGTATTGATAAAAACACTGGATAGTGAAACATCTACGAGTATATATACCCAGCTGTGTCTTATTCCTTATTCTGTCGGTACTGATACCACTGATATATAACTTACAAGAAAAAAACAGTACTGGTCCCAATAATGAGCCTTGTGAAACCCCTCTTGTCGATATTTCTTGAAGTTCTGACATCTCTTCCTGGATAATCACTCTTGGCTTCCTTCCTTGAATCACTCTTTTATCCACGGGATTACGTTCCCTGTTATTACTTCCTGCACCTCATGTTTGTTCCAGTCTCTTGTGGAGTACAGTTCCAAATACCTTCTTCCAGTCTAAGAAAATGTAATCCAGCCATCACACATGTGCTCTCTCACTCCAGTTACCATATCATAGAACTCTAACAGCTTGATAAGGCAAGATTTGTTATGTCTGAACGTGTGTTGTTTATTTTTTAAGAAAGCACTTATCTACAAGTGTTCTTCTATCCTCCTTATTATTTCCATTACCTTGTATGGAACGCATGTCAGGGAAACTGGTCTGTGGTTCGATTATTCCCAGTTTTTTACGAGTTAAAATATTTTTATTCAAAATTCATTATTTTTAGAGTCAAAGCGCCTAATTGCTTAAATTTTAATGAACGTTTCGTATAATATGCTAAAAATATGTAAAATATTACAATATACGGAAAAAAGTTAAAGCTTGATACATCTTTCCATAAAGAAAGAGGCCACACTGTGTCTTGTGGATCTCTGACATTGTCTCGTGTCCATTGACTTGTCGATCATAGTGGTTCAGACAGTGCTTCTGCTCCCTCTCACACAGCTTCTGGTATCACCTTGTCAGGTCTAACTGTCTTCGAGGTATCCAGTTACATTAAAAGTTTCTTTTACATATTCACTTGTGTGTACAGTGTCCTTTTGGTGCACTCTTTACCCCTCCCCCCCTCCACCGGGCATTCCCACTGACAAGATCTCTTTACACAGTTTGCTCAGAACTTCGCTGACTTACTGTTGTTTTCCTCCTTCCTTCTTCAATTGGATTATGTATTTTTTTTATTGGCCCCTTTTTTTTTATTTTTGATATGGCTGTGAAGCAGCTGTGGTTCAGACTTGGACTTTGCTGCTGTGTCATTCTCAAAGTGTGAGCGTCAATACTCCAAACTCGCCGGTTCGGTATAATTTGTACGATATATATATATATATATATATATATATATATATATATATATATATATATATATATATATATATATATATATGCAATAAGATCACAGTAAACAGGTGATTTCAGAATATGCAAAACAACCACTCTGAAAAAATAGAGAAATTCCAAGCGCTTTCGTGACTACTCACATTATCAAGGACCTATATAGTTCCTTGATAACGTGAGTAGTCACGAAAGCGCTTGGAATTTCTCTATTTTTTCAGAGTGGTTGTTTTGCATATATATATATATATATATATATATATATATATATATATATATATATATATATAAAGATTAGTGGAAGTTTGGCAGAATTAATTTTGAAGAATTAGTTTTGGTAAGTTGCGACTGGAGATTTGAGGGTACGTCTCACGCGGAATTATTTTCGTTTTAGAATCTTTCGAGTACAACGTATTTAAAGTAAGTAAGTAAGTAGGCAACACTGTCTACGTACATATTACGTATTCAACACGCATGTTTTATGTATATTGTATATACAAGAGGAAGTCAGGTTGGTCCATGCTAAAAGATAGAGATAGAGAGAGAGACGGAGAGATAGATCGATAGAGAGAGAGAGAGAGAGAGAGAGAGAGAGAGAGAGAGATTGAGATTTACCTGGGGAAGCTAACAGTATTTTCTGCTCATATTGACGTTTATGTGCTGAGAAAGATGAGTTACTTCCCTTCATTGGAAGTCTTCCCTGACTGCGGCTACGGGCTTTTGATCCAAGGAAATGGGCATGCCCTTCTTTGGATCGAACCTGATTGCCTCCTATCTCCCCAGTCGCTGTATATGCCATACTGGTTTACCGCTCCCCTCCTGAATGTAATAAAAAAATGGTATTTATCTTGCCTCCACTTGGTAGATTAGAATAGTAAAGCAGAGGGTTCTCTCCCCACCCTCCACTTGGTAGATTAGAATAGTAAAACAGAGGGTTCTCTCCCCACCCCCCACTTAGTAGATCAAGACAGTACAGCAGAATCTGATTACCTCCCTTAGATCTACCACAACCATTCTTACTAATACCTCCACTTCTACCTCTACTTCTGCTCCTGCTTCTACTTCCATCTCTACTTCTGCCTCTACTGAGAGTATTTTCTGGGTAGCTCATTGTCAACTGATCGTTTTCTTAACTTCTACACAAATGTTAAGAATTTGTTGACCACCTCCTTCCCCTTTGCAGCAATTAGCTGAACCCATCATTTACACAATACTTATGGAGTTGAATCTTAAATGAATCTTAAATCTAAGCAGGTAATTTATTCCATTTAGCTAGTATTTTCTTCCCCCCCCCCAAAAAAAAAAAGAAACTTCGTTTGCGTTGCATCTCTTGCCTCGAAGTTTCATTTCGTCGTTTTGGGTTATTAAGTCATCTCTCACTTCTTAGTTTTTGGTTTGTGTGACCCTTGTTTGCTTAGAATAATTTTAGTGCTTTGAAGCTTGTTTGGTGTGACTTTCATTTGTTTACTAAGAAAGTAGTTTAAGTGCTTTGATATGGTTTGTTTCTTAGTGATGGTTGGAGCTTAATTCCTCTCTAGTCTATCCAGCCTTTTCCTTGTTTGCAACTTGGGGACCAAGATTAGACATCAAATAAATTGAAAACTCGCATTTATGAGAGAAACTTTATGACGACGTTTCAGTCCCTTAACGTGAATTGTTTCAGCCTCAGTATTGTGACATTTTTATTTAGAGTCGCGTTCAAGACGCTGTCTAACAAGCTCGTTATAGCGAGTCAGGAACTCACTATAACGAGTTTGTTATAGCGAGTCAGGAAGTCACTATGATGAGTTTGTTATAGCGAGTCATGAACTCACTATAACGAGTTTGTTATAGCGAGTCCGGAAGTCATTATAACGAGTTTGTTATAGCGAGTCATACAGTCACTATAACGAGTTTGTTATAGCGAGTCAGGAATTCACTATAACGAGTTTGTTATAGCGAGTCAGGAAGTCACTATAACGAGTTTGTTATAGCGAGTCAGGAACTCACTATAACGAGTTTGTTATAGCGAGTCAGGAAGTCACTATAACGAGCTTGTTATAGCAACTCAAGAACTCTACCGAGCTTATTATAGCGAGTCAGGAACTCACTATAACGAGCTTGTTATAGCGAGTCAGGAACTGCATAGGAACTCAACAGTTCCCACATAGCTGTGCAACCCAGCATCACCTTGGTGATGTTGCTTTCTGAGAGAAACATTGCAAGGTGTGTGCAGGTTGTTTGTGGTCACTCCGAGGTCCTTTTCTTTTTGTGTTTCTGCTATTTTATTGCCTAATATTCCGTACTTATGATTAAAATTGTTATATCCAAAATACACCAAGAAGTGGCGTCTTCAGTCCAATGCAGAGAAAGGTGACAGATGAAAAGGAGTTTGAGGAAGTCACTCCCTCAGCCTGGAGTCGATGTGTTCATCTTGAAAAGATTGCTGGACTGAGAGAGAGAGAGAGAGAGAGAGAGAGAGAGAGAGAGAGAGAGAGAGAGAGAGAGAGAGAGAGAGAGACTGACAGACTGACAGTGGGCAGGAGATAAACGGAAAGCTAGAGAAGGCTTTATGAGATCATTTCACCAGACTGTGTAAAACAACAAACAAATCAGGGAACGGGTGGGGGTTTGAGCCCAGGGCAGGTGAATCCTAAAACTCTCAGGCCAGTGCGCTAACCACTGGGCCACCTGTATGTGGGTTTGGTGCTGTGTATGTGTGGTTGGTGCTGTGTATGTGTGGTAGGTGCTGTGAGTGTGGATTTGGTGCTGTGTATGTGTGATTGGTGCTGTGTATGTGTGGTTGGTGCTGTGTATGTGTGGTTGGTGCTGTGTATGTGTGGTAGGTGCTGTGAGTGTGGATTTGGTGCTGTGTATGTGTGGTAGGTGCTGTGAGTGTGGATTTGGTGCTGTGTATGTGTGATTGGTACTGTGTATGTGTGGTAGGTGTTGTATGGATTTGGTGCTGTGTATGTGTGATTGGTACTGTGTATGTGTGGTTGGTGCTGTGTATGTGTGATTGGTACTGTGTATGTGTGGTAGGTGTTGTGAGTATGGATTTGGTGCTGTGTATGTGGTAGATGCTGTGAGTGTGGGTTTGGTGCTGTATATATGTGATTGGTGCTGTGTATGTGTGATTGGTGCTGTGTGTATGTGGCAGGTGCTGTGAGTGGATTTGGTGTTGTGTGTGTGGTAGATGTCCAGTGCAAAGAATGCAGGTTCAGTGCAGTGCAAGACAGGTTTCGAACAGTCCAATGATGGCTCTGTACACCGAATTCGTGCTTATACAGCGAATGTTGTTCAATGTTTACGAATAAAGTAACACCAGTGAGAGAGAGAGAGAGAGAGAGAGAGAGAAAGTAGTGACAAGTAAGCGAGACAGGTAGAGGCAAGTTGAAGGATTTAAGAAATATTAACTAATAACAGAATACGAAACAAAAAGGCACAATAGCGTGACTGGAACAATACACAAATAACCCGAACACAGGAGAGTGAAAGTTATCGCCACGTGTCGGCATATCAACTATCTAACAGGTATAAAGTTTTGGGTGGAAACTGCGATAAGACCAACTCTGGTGTACAACGGAGTATATATGTAACTACTAATACTATGTATCTTCCGGCTTTTGTATATACAGGAGGGTCTCACTTATACAGCAGGTTCTATAAAGCTAAAAATCGCCGTAAAGTGAAACATAACCTTCTTTGTTTTCATTTTCAAATGCATATAAAAGCCTGATAACATGTTTACACTATCATATATTAATTGAGCATTATAGAAAGGCCTAAAAAATTGCAGTACACACATTACTTACCTGAAAATATTTTCTTGTAGGAAGTACGAATGAATTAAGAATGGGCATAACCGAAACCGCTGCATGAGCGAAACGCCTTCAAGCAAAGTGCTGTAAAGTGGAGTCCCCTGTACTTGTATATTTATCTAGATTGTGTTTGTGTACATAGAATGTGTGTTTTATTCAGTGTGTATGAGGAATAAGAATGTTTGTTTTTTCTTTATTTGTGTACATGCCCTTTTTTTTTTGTATATTCCTGTGTGTGTTCTTTTATTTTTTTTTACAGTTGTCATGTATATGTATTTGTTTCTGACTTTATATCTCTCCGTTGTGGCGTGTTGAAACTGGACAACCAAAGCTAACCTTAACTAACCTAATCTAAACTAACCTAACCTAATCAAGCTTAACGAAAATGAAACTCACCTGTCCTACCCTAATCTAACATAACTTACTACAAATTAACTTAACCTAAATTAGCTTAAACTAGCCTATCCTATCCTATCTTAGAGTAGCCTAGCCAAGCCTAGCCAAACCTCGCCTAGTTTAACCTAATCTAACCAATATAACGACAATCAAGAAATTCGTAGCAAACCATATCTCAGAAATCCACACAGCGTTTGCCACAAAGTTATGATTAGTTTCAAGTTCTCTTCTTTCTCCTTTAGTTTCAAGTTCTCTTCTTTCTCCTGTTTACCTGTTTCTTCACATCTTTTTGACTCTCAAGTCTTTGAGTCATCACGAGACACTACATAGTGTAAATATAGGAAATTAGATCAGGAAAAATTCCAGAATCTCAACGATACCTCACATCATGGAAACTCCAGGATCTGTTACCCAGATGATGGAAACTCCAGGATCTGTTACCCAGATGATGGAAACTCCAGGATCTGTTACCCAGATGATGGAAACTCCAGGATCTGTTACCCAGATGATAGAAACTCCAGGATCTGTTACCCAAATGATGGAAACTCCAGGATCTGTTACCCAGATGATGGAAACTCCAGGATCTGTTACCCAGATGATTGAAACTCCAGGATCTGTTACCCAGATGATTGAAACTCCAGGATCTGTTACCCAGATGATGGAAACTCCAGGATCTGTTACCCAGATGATGGAAACTCCAGGATCTGTTACCCAAATGATGGAAACTCCAGGATCTGTTACCCAGATGATGGAAACTCCAGGATCTGTTACCCAGATGATGGAAACTCCAGGATCTGTTACCCAGATGATGGAAACTCCAGGATCTGTTACCCAAATGATGGAAACTCCAGAATCTGTTACCCAGACGATTGAAACTCCAGGATCTGTTACCCAGATGATGGAAACTCCAGGATCTGTTACCCAGATGATTGAAACTCCAGGATCTGTTACCCAGATGATTGAAACTCCAGGATCTGTTACCCAGGTCTCACTGGAGAGGGAACTCGAGACAACGCTTAGGTCCACAGTGGACCGTTACCAAGGCACAACTTGATAACGTAACTTAATAATAGTCCAGGATGGATCGAAACATTGCCTAAAGTTACCACATTGTGGGATGAGCCGGAGAGAAATGACATAACTCGACTCACGAAATCGTAATGACACGATTGCAAACAAACCATACCCCGGCCGGGATTGAACCCGCGGTCAGAGAGTCTCAAAACTCCAGACCGTCGCGTTAGCCACTAGATTTCGTGAGTCATGTTGACGGCAGTGAGGGGACTTGAGCTAGAGTTCGTCACGGCCACGCTAGCTGGAGATTCGTCTGTAAAAACTTGCATTTGTGGTCACAGTGGTGCCTGTGCTAACCTTCCTATGGTGTAGAAATATACCTAGTTGGACGAATCTTATTGTGGCTAGCTGGTCCAGTGGCTAACGCGACGGTCTGGAGTTTTGAGACTCTCTGACCGCGGGTTCAATCCCGGCTGGGGTATGGTTTGGTTAGAAATGACATAAAATATCGACACGAGATGAAAACCTAAATTGACAACGTTTCTCTAACGCAGTGTTTTTTTTTTGAAGTCAGTTTACTTGATAAAGCCCACTGCATGGTTGAAACGTTGTTATACTGCACTGCAGCTATGTTTCTGTTTCCATAGTGGAGGAAGAGTGAAATGCTGGAATTTCTCTGGTCTGAAAATAGATTTTTTAGTGGCAGTGTTTGTAGTGTTTCGTTTTTTATGAGCGAAAGTCTTCAGAGAGTAAATACGAAAACGAGGAGGAGGAGGAGGAGGAGGGGAGAAATGATGTCAGTGAAAAACTTAAGAATATCGTTGAAAATGTTACATATGTCTGTGTGTACTCTACTAATTGTGGTTGTAGGGGTCGAGTCACAGGTCTTGGTCTCGCCTCTTCGCTGGTCGCTACTAGGTCCACACACACACTGCTCCATAAGCTTTATCGTATCTCTTCTTAAGGCTATGTATGGATCCTGCCTCCACTACATCATTCTAAATATTGTTCCACTTCCTGACAACTCTATGGCTGAAAAAAATACTTCCTAACGTCTCTGTGACTCGTAGTTTTCATCTTCCAGTTGTGACCCCTTGTTGTTTGTGTCCCATTTCTGAAACATTCCCTCCCTATCCATTTTTTCAATTCCTCTCATTATTTTATGAGTTTATCATGTCCTCCCTATCCTTCCTGTCCTCCAGTGTCGTCAGGTTGATTTCCCTTAACCTCTCCTCGTAGGACCTACACCTTATCTTCGGGACTAGTCTTGTTGCAGACATTTGCCCTTTCTCTACTTTCTTGACTTGCTTGACCAGGTGTGATTTTCATACTGGTGCTGCATACTACAATATAGACCTGACGTACACAGTGTACAAGGTTTTGAATGACTCCTTACTCAGGTGTCGAAATATTATTCTTAGGTTTGCCAGGCGCCAATATTCTGCAGCAGTATTTCGTTGATGTGCGCCTCAGGAGATGTGCTCGGTATGATACTCACCCAGAGATCGTTTTCCTTGAGTGAGGTTCACAGTCTTTGGGGTCCCTAGCCTGTACTTAGTCTGCAGTTTTCTTTCACCTTCCCCAATCTTCAGGACTCGGACCTGTAAACTCTGTACCAGAGTTCACAGTACTTTACCACTGAGCCAGACCCCTGATAAGTATGGGCGCCTCGTCGGAACTAAACGATGTTACCCCATACCCCGGGGCACCAGGCTTGTTTTCAAAGTTATTTCATCAAATCCTGCCATATGCAGTGGGCAACGAAAGAGATTTGAAATGCTTAACAATTCGCATGTGGCAGAATTTGACGAAATAACTTTGAAAATAAGCCTGGTGCCCCCGGGGGTAAGAAAACATCATCTAGTTCCGACTAGGCGCCCATATTTATCTGGGGTCTGGCTCCGTGGTAAAGTACTGTGGACTCTGATACAGAGTTTGCAGGTTCGAGCCCTGCTGTGGACGTGGAGACAATATTTGTAAATAATTTCACCTGTTTGCGAATTGTAGGCAGTAGGTTGGTAGACAGCAACCACCCAGGGAGGTACTACCGTCCTGCCAAGTGAGTGTACAACGAAAGTCTTTAATTGTTTTACATTGATGGTAGGATTGCTGGTGTCTTTTTCCTGTCTTATAAACATGCAAAATTTCAGGTACGTCTTGCTACTTCTGCTTACACTTAGGTCACACTACACATACATGTACAAACATATATATGCACACCTCTCGGGGTTTTCTTCCATTTTTTCTTACTAGTTCTTGTTCTTGTTTATTTCCTCTTATCTCCATGGGGAAGTGGAACAGAATTCTTCCATTGTAAGCCATGCGTGTTGTAAGATGCGACTAAAATGCCGGGAGCAAGGAGCTAGTAACCCTTTCTCCTGTATACATTACTAAAGTTAAAAGGAGAAACTTTTACTTTTCTCCTTAGTTCACCCTGTTTCGGTGGGATACGGCCAGTTTGATATATATATATATATATATATATATATATATATATATATATATATATATATATATATATATATATATATATATATATATATTCCATACGAGACAGATTATCAACAGACACTAAATTATCTATTTTGACTTGTTATCAACAAACAAACATCAGCTTAACGACACACACATCAGAGCGAGGCTGTGTGTCTGCCTCGCTGAATCAGCGAAATTTTTGGAAATAAATTGAAAGGTTGTTTTTAATAATAGATACCTTTCAATACCTGCAGTGTTCGCCAACCCTGTTTCATCACATATTTTTGACAAGTTTGTTGCATATCTATGCAAGTATATATATATATATATATATATATATATATATATATATATATATATATATATATATATATATATATATATAGGTAAAACTTGCAATTTTGGCTTAAATAGCAACGCATTTCTTGGGAATAGGGCAAGCGAAAATTTGTGTATGCAATAATTTCGCAAAAATCATTCCGAACCTGACCAAAAAAATATATGTAGATAAATGGTTCACAGAACCGACAAGTTGATAAATTATAAACATGTGCAACACTTGGGTATCTTTATTGAGGAAACGTTTCGCCACACAGTGGTTTCATCAGTCCATACAAAGGAGAATGGTGAACGGGAGGAGTTTGAGGTAATCAGTCCCTCAGCCTTGAGTCGATGTAATCAGTCCATCAATACTGAAAAGAATACAACAAATGTGCGAAGTAGCTTATATACTGTAGACAGATGAGGTACAGCAGTCGTAGGTGGCATCTCACTTGACAAAAATTATATTTCATTGTGTTTGTTTATTATTAAATTATTGTAAACTTATATAAAATAGGTTTAGTTGAATTAGGGTAAATTCAATTGCGATTGTTATAAGGTTAGGTAAATTTTCTAAGGTTCTTTTGGTACAAAATCATTAATTTTTATATTAACATGAATGAAAAAATATATCTTTAAATGTATAAGAGAAAATATCGTCACAAAATCATCAACGTAGATATGTTGATGATATTTTGTGTCTCGTGCCTAAGAATGTTGATATACACCATTTCCTTGTTAAGTTAAATAGCTTATCCCCTTCTATAAACTTTACTGTTGATTTTGGAGAAATAACTCATTGCTTTTTCTAGATGTTTTAATTATTAAGAGTAATAGTGACATTAAACTTAAAATTTACAGAAAACCTACAAATAACTGTTCCTATGTCCACTATTATTGTTCACATCAAGATAGAGTTAAACTGTCTGTTTTCTCATCAATGTTTTTGAGAGCTTTACGAATTTGTAGTCCAGAGTTCATAGATGAGGAAATATCCAAAATTTATGAAATAGGTAATGATTTGAAATACCCAAGAAATGTAATTGATAAATCTTTTAAAGTTGCTAGAAATACTTTTTACAATCCAAAAAGGGACAACCAGCCTTATTCAACTAAAAATATGTTGGTTCTCCCTTACCATGAAAACTTGGTTGATATGCCTTCTCTTCTTAAGACTTTTAATATTAAAGTTGTATTCAAAAATCTTGATACAGCAAAAAACTTTTTATGAAGAATTCCCCCCAAAATTCTGACCGATGTGTCTATAAGATTCCTTGTAAAATTTGCGATAAAGTTTATTACGGTCAAACTGGTAAAAATCTCGAACTAAGATTAAAACAACATAAATATAGCATTAGAACTGGACAAGATTCCAATGCTCTATTTATTCATGTAAGAGATTTTAGCCATCCAATTGATTTTCAAAAAGTTGAGAAAGTAGTATCAAGCAAGTCCATGGTCGACAGGAATATAATTGAATCTTGTTTCATAAAAAGCAGTTTTGAAAATAATATGAATATTTCCTTTGGTTTATATAAATTGGATTCATTTATAATTAATAAAATTTGGGATGAATTTAAGATACATCAGACAAATTTTTGGGTAGAATATAAGCTGTGTTTCAGGGATCACTGACTACCTACCTACATCATTATAAAAAATCTGGTGTTGTTGTTGGGTGGCAGCGAGGTGTAGTCTCGTCCTTATATGTCTTCCTGTTAACCTTTTTTTCTTATAGTTCCCTGATAATGTGAGAAGTCACGAAAGCGCTTGGAATTCCACTATTTTTCACGTTGGTTGTTCTGCACATGTATATATATATATATATATATATATATATATATATATATATATATATATATATATATATATATATATATTTATATATATATATATATATATATATATATATATATATATATATATATATATATATATATATATATATTTATATACAGGGTGTTTCAATGAGATGGGCCCAATTTCAAAGCAGTATATACTGAAATTGGGTCCAAAATTTTGAAACACCCTTTATGTATTCTCTTGCAAAAAAAAAAAAAAAAATCTGCTGCATATGGAGGCCAAAATTGTTTTAACTTAATTGATTATAATAGATAGAGGTGATAATGAACACTGTGATTGGATTCTGGTGTGTCCAGGCTGCTGCCGCTCAAGTGTCATAATTACCCCAAATTCTGTCATAACAGTATCTAATTAAGATCCTTAAATTGAAACTGCTTAATGTCTTACTGGGTACTCTCCAGACCATAAACAAAATGTTTTTCTTGTTGTTTTAGTGTTTTTGAAGGTATTGTGAATGTTTTTTTTTCAATGTTTGTAGTGTTTACGTTGGTGTGGAGTGATAGTTATGTGTAGTTATGTATCTTCACGTAGGCCAGGAGCTATTACACGATCCCTTGAATGGATTTTAGTGCGCGTGCGCGTGCACACAGTGAAGAGGCGGGGCCAGGAACTACACACACACACACACACACAAACACACATTCACACAAACACACATTCACACACACACACACACACACACACACACACACACACACACACACACACACACACACACACACACACACACACACACACACACTACACACATTACACACATACATACACACACACACACACTCAGGTGAGCCCAAGTGAAGACAGGTGAACCCAAGTGAAGACAGGTGAACCCAAGTGAAGACAGGTGAACCCAAGTGAAGACAGGTGAACCCAAGTGAAGACAGGTGAGCCCAAGTGAATACAGGTGAACCCAAGTGAAGACAGGTGAATCCAAGCGAACACAGGTGAACCCAAGTGAACACAGGTGAACCCAAGTGAAGACAGGTGAGCCCAAGTGAATACAGGTGAACCCAAGTGAAGACAGGTGAATCCAAGCGAACACAGGTGAACCCAAGTGAACACAGGTGAACCCAAGTGAACACAGGTGAACCCAAGTGAAGACAGGTGAACCCAAGTGAACGCAGGTGAACCCAAGTGAACACAGGTGATCCCAAGTGAAGACAGGTGAACCCAAGTGAAGACAGGTGAACCCAAGTGAAGACAGGTGAACCCAAGTGAAGACAGGTGATCCTAAGTGAACACAGGTGAACCCAAGTGAACACAGGTGAACCCAAGTGAACACAGGTGATCCCAAATGAACACAGGTGAACCCAAGTGAACACAGGTGAACCCAAGTGAACACAGGTTAACCCAAGTGAACGCAGGTGATCCCAAGTGAAGACAGGTGAACCCAAGTGGAGACAGGTGAACCCAAGTGGAGACAGGTGAACCCAAGTGAAGACAGGTGAACCCAAGTGAAAATAGGTGAACCCAAGTGAACACAGGTGAACCCAAGTAAACACAGGTGAGCCCAAATGAACACAGGTGAATCCAAGTGAACACAAGTGAACCCAAGTAAACACAGGTGAACCCAAGTGAACACAGGTGAACCCAAGTGAACACAGGTGAACCCAAGTGAACACAGGTGAATCCAAGTGAACACAGGTGAACCCAAGTGAACACAGGTGAACCCAAGTGAACACAGGTGAACCCAAGTGAACACAGGTGAACCCAAGTGAACACAGGTGAACCCAAGTGAACACAGGTGAACCCAAGTAAACACAGGTGAACCCAAGTAAACACAGGTTATGCAGAGCATTTCCTCAACTTGGGTTAATTTCTTGCCCAGGATGTGACCCACACCAGTCGGCTAACACCCAGGTGCCTACTTACTGTTCGCTGGACAGGGACAGCAATTGTCTTAAGGAAACGCGTCCCAATGTTTCCACCCGTACCGGGGATCGAACCTCGGACGTCAGTGTGTGAGCCGATCACGCTACCAACCGACTCTGTGTTCAAGTGCAAAAGCGAGAGAGCCCGAAAACGAAGAGGAGCTGGACACACAAGAGTGATGAACCGCACCAGCAGGAGCCACGGCTGGACGAAGTCCACTACAGCATGAATAACCCGTGTGGATATACGACACTGGTTCTTGATGAGTTTGTCGTGTCGCCTGAGCGGGTAGTTTACTGTGCACCAGCAGCTCATCCTGTCAACGGTACCGCTGTTTAGCCCTTGTGGCTTAGCGCTTCTTTTTGATTATAATAATAATGTCAACGGTACCGCCAAAAATAAAGGATTATGGATTTTTATCAGACATTACAAGAACAGTTAAATCGATATATATATATATATATATATATATATATATATATATATATATATATATATATATATATATATATATATATATATATATATATATATATATATATATATGCAATAAGATCACAGTAAACAGGTGATTTCAGAATATGCAAAACAACCACTGTGAAAGAATAGAGAAATTTAAAATTAAATTTAAAATTTAGAATTTTAAAATTTAAAATTTAAAATTAAGTCCTTTTTAAAATTTTCTCTTATATGTTTAAAGATATATTTTTTTCATTTATGATATTGTAAAAATTAATAATTTTGTACCAAAAGAACCTTAGAAAACTTCATTATAACAAGCGCAATTTAATTTAACCTAATTCAACTAAATATATTTTAGATAAGTTTACAATAATTTATTAATAAACAAGCACAATGAAATATTTTTTTTTCATTAGGTTTACAATGATTTTTGCGAAATTATTGAATACACAAATTTTCGCTTGTCTTATTCGGCAAGAAAGGCGTTGCTATTTAAGCCAAAATAGCAAGTTTTACCTATTCGGCACGACATATTATATTACAATTTTCTGATACACGAAATCGTAATATGAATTTCAACAAGCCAGAGTACGGGCGGGGTTAGAACCCATGGCGAGCGAGTCATAAAACTCCAGGCCAGTGCGTTAACCACAGTTTCTTCATATGCAATACGGAGACAAGATCTCAAGAAATTCAAGTGTTTTATTACTTCTTAATGAAAAATCAGATTTCCAACCAACGTTGTGTTGCTGAAGATGCAGTCAAGACCCAGTCAGCAGCAGCTAATTCAAGTATAGTTGTGTCCAGAACGAAGAGTTGTATCACCCGATCGTAGTAGTAGTAGTAGTAGTAGTAGTAGTAGTAGTAGTAGTAGAAGTAGTAGTAGTAGTAGAAGTAGTAGTAGTAGAAGTAGTATTAGTAGCAGTAGCAGTTTCTCCTACGATAATGTTCTTCCTAGTTAACCTGCATGACATGTGAGACCCATACGAGACCTGTGATATAGAAGAACACTGGGAATAACAGAAGAACTCTATAACATCACACTGGCTGGCTGCTACAGGAGCTGGATGCCAAAGTTTACCCAATTTAAGGACAAATTCACAACTGGTAATAAATAACAGATATTAAAGAGGCAAAGTCTAAACTAACAGTGGTTTAGGTTGCTCGGGTGAGGAGAGATGTGGCGAAGACAGACCCAGTGTATCTTAGGGAAGAAAAGGAAAATAGAAGAGAATAGGAAGATGCCCGTTCACGACACTACATTCATCTCATTCGCAGTTCTGTATCTGGATTACGAGTGCCCAGTAAGACACTTGTGCTGCATTTGGGAATCTTTGTTGTGGAACCGTTTTGCCAGTCAGTGGTTTCTTCAGTTCAATACAGAGAAGAACGGTGGAAGAGGAGGAGTTTGAGGTAATCAGTCCCTCAGCCTGGAGTCGATGTGTTCGTTTTATCGGTCTTGAGAAATGTTCTCAAGATTCGTGGATTGAACACATAGACTCCAGTTTGACAGACTATTACCTCAAACTCACTTCTTCCTCTGTTTTTCTCTGTATGGGACTGAAGAAGTCACTGGCTAGCCAGTCGTTTCCACAGTAAAACGTCCCAAATGTTGCACAAATGTCCCAATCTTCAACTTGTCGTCTCTTTAAGTCACACCACGTCACGAGTGCCACTGACGTGTGTACACATTGCTGAGTGACACTGCAACTAGGAAGGCCCAACCACCCACGTCTTGAACTATTTACAGCAGTGCGTGTTTATCGAAACTTTCCCGTCCCCCCTTCCTCGTACGAAGCATAATAATGGCTTCCACTTCCCATGCTCTCTTTCGATAAAGTCTGAGCCTGCATTGTCTCCATCACTTTGGCTAGGACAACTTAGGTCGTTTCCTTTAATTCCGTCATACGTCAGGAAAAGCCGAGCTGCTAGTGCTGGTGTTCCCTCGCTCTCAGAGCACGAGTGTGTGATGTCCAATACTTTTATCCTATTTTTATTAAAATTTTAAAATGAGTTCTTAACCCAGAGAGTTTAAACGTCGAGTTGTATCTGGAGGGATGGTCAGTCTGGAAGCCTAGCACCGTGGTCAGGTCATGGGGGATGTCAGAGATCATGTGGCCGACGTTCTGAGATGAGGCCAGCAAGACGTACGTTACTGAGGAAAATATGAATGACCTAGGATGAAGTGGATTGTGGGAGCAAGGACGCCGCTAGGATTTTTGTATTTAGTGTTGGCTACTTGGTAGGATGGGCGCTAGGAGAATTATTATTATTATTATTATTATTATTATTATTATTATTATTATTTGGGTGTTATGAGATTATTTTCGAAGCAGCGTTATTATTTTTATTAGGATGCTAGGACACTAGTTTTGAAGTAGCGTTATTATTGCTGTTTCATAAGCGGAAGCTCGGAGAGGCTGAGGAAATTTTTTCCGAGGGCTTCAAGCAGCCCCCTTGACATACCTCCTCTACGGGAGTTTAATTCTCATAGGTTTAGAGATGAGGAAGGCTGTGTATGGAAGGTTTTCAACGTGGTCAGAGACATTCATTCTCTCTCAGTGATCTGCTACCCAGGCTCTCACTACCTTCACGAACCTCCTATTTTAGCTTCAGAATTTCATTTTTCTCAATGATTGACTCGTTTTTTACTTTTTTCCGATCCTCTTCGTCAGTTCGCGGTACTGGCCCCTTAATTTAATATTTTACTGCGTTAACTGGTTTTATATATATATATATATATATATATATATATATATATATATATATATATATATATATATAATGTCGTGCCGAATAGGCAGAATTTGGGATCTTGGCTTAAATAGCAACGCTCATCTTGCCATATAGGACAAGTGAAAATTTGTGTATGCAATAATTTCGCCAAAATCATTCTAAACCTAACGAAAAAAATATATTTCACTGTGTTTGTTTAGTATTAAATTATTGTAAACAAATCTAAAATATATTTAGTTGGGTTAGGCTAAAATAAATTGCGCTTGTTATAATAAGGTTAGGTAAGTTTTCTAAGTTCCTTTTGGTGCAAAATTAATTTTTTTTACATTAACATTAATGAAAAAATATATCTTTAAATGTATAAGAGAAAATTTTAGAAAGGACTTAATTTTAAATGAGTTCTTTCTAATTGACCAGTTTTACATATTCGGCACGACATATATATATATATATATATATATATATATATATATATATATATATATATATATATATATATATATATATAACTCACCATGAGGCGGGTCAAAACAACATGGGTTCGAGTCCTTGGCTATTCGAAGAAATACAAAAGCCGTGGGTTAAACATTTTTATTTATTATGCAAAGTTGTCAGTCTCTCCAACTCCATCACTCTCAAACGCCATCATCAGTGCTAAAACAATTGATAGTTTTAGCACTGATGATGGCGTTTAAAATTCCGAAAAGTTTGTATGATTAATGAAGAGGTTTACCACAGTTCTGTCATTTCCGTCCTTTCCATGCATACATTATATACTCAGGGTGTTTCAAAACGATGGCCCAGTTACAAAGCAGACTGCTTTGTAATTAGGTCTA
>NC_091335.1:25414392-25449392 GCF_038502225.1 Cherax quadricarinatus | reverse complement strand
TGATGTGTTCAGCCCCTCAGCCTGGCGATGATGTGTTCAGTCCCTCAGCTTGGAGATGATGTGTTCAGTCCCTCAGCCTGGAGATGATGTGTTCAGTCCCTCAGCCTGGAGATGATGTGTTCAGTCCCTCAGCCTGGCGATGATGTGTTCAGTCCCTCAGCTTGGAGATGATGTGTTCAGTCCCTCAGCTTGGAGATGATGTGTTCAGTCCCTCAGCCTGGCGATGATGTGTTCAGTCCCTCAGCTTGGAGATGATGTGTTCAGTCCCTCAGCCTGGCGATGATGTGTTCAGTCCCTCAGCTTGGAGATGATGTGTTCAGTCCCTCAGCCTGGCGATGATGTGTTCAGTCCCTCAGCCTGGAGATGATGTGTTCAGTCCCTCAGCCTGGAGATGTGTTCATCAGCCTTGCTGGAGTGAACACATCATCACTACCTAACCAGATGTCAAATGTTAAGCTTAAAGAATCAACAGAATTTTACTTTGCATGATCTTCTCTGTTTGTCCCATTCAGATCCATTCCTTCACGCTCAAGTATTTGTCTAAAACAATATTAAAAATACCTAAGGTTTGAGCTTCAGTAACCGTACTAGGCAGATTGTTCCACTCATCGACCACACTCTTGTTGAGCCAGTGCTGGTAACACGTCAGGAAGGAGAGTGGCGCTGTAACACTCAAACATCCATGTAACTCCATATGGAACATCCATAGTCACTCATCCAGTGAATATGGTTGAAAAACAAAAAGGAACAGTACCGTTACTGGAACAGTACAAAAATAACCCGCACATAGGAGAGAGAAAAGCTTATGACGACGTTTCGGTTTGTCTTGGACTATTCACAAGTCACACTATGTTACTTGTGAATGGTTCGAAATGACCAAAACGTTATCCTAAGCTTTACTTTCTCGTATATGCAGGTTATTTGTGAATATGGTTAAAGGTTGCCAGCAACGAAGGCTGACTGTAGGCTTCCTTCTCACGGGGATCACCGTGAGTCCATTCTGTGCTGGAAACGCTGACGCGCTTTTCCAGTGGAGACTGCTGCTGCTGCTGCTGCTGTTGCTGATGCAGCTGCTGTTCAGGATGATGTCTCTGCAAATGCAAATATTGTAGGAAACATGAATAAAAATTAAACCACACACCAATCCCATAATCGTATTGTTTTTGTTTACCATCCAATTGTTGAAAACTAATTAAAAGATTACTGTACGTACAGAATACGTCTCCATTTTTGTAAAATTACACTTGTTGGTCTGATGATATTTGCATATGTCAGTGAGACGAGTCGAAGATATGTGGGATTTACCATATCATTAAAATGATGCTATTAATCGGCAAGTTGATAAATGAGACACTTGTGTAATGTTGGGTATATTTATTCTGGAAACGTTACGCTAGCCAGTGGCTTCTTTAGTCCAATGAAGAGAAAGGTGGAAGATGAGGGAGGAGTTTGAGGTATTCAGTCCCTCATGGAGTGGATGCGTTCAGTCCATCCTGAGCACACAGACTCCATGCTGAGGAACTGACCACTTCAAACTCCTCCCTTATCTTCCACTTTTTTTTTACACAGGGTTTGACATGGTTAGGGATTCCTTGCTTTATTGACAAGCTATTTACAGGTTAAGGATTCCTAACTTTATTGACAAGCTAAGAGCTGTTACCTACATCAGCTCATATGAAAGCATTTTTATTGTTATGAGACATACAAGTAGGGAACAGGATGAAGTTGGAACCATCTGTGGGCCAGCATTTTCATTTGATCAACTGACTTTATCTCATTGACTTCATAATGCTGTACGAATGTGTTCCATACTCGAGTCATCCTGGGTATGTATGATCTCAGATGAAGTGAGGTTCTGGAGAAGGGTACAACCAGAGTGAAGAAGCTGCTTTCTGCCCGTCTTGTGGTATAGAAGCTTGCTTCTCGCTGTCCTCGAAGTGGAGCCAAGTGTGGTACTTTGACAATATTGGCCTTGTACATAACAGTAAGGCCACCCACATCCCTCCTGTGTTGAAGGCTCTGCTGAAATGACAGATCTATCCAGGATTGGTCCAGGCGAGAGATGAGACGTCTTGCTCTGTTCTCTGCTCTGTCAAGCAGTCGCAGATGAGAGGGGGGGCAGGCAAACCAAGAAAGTGAAGCATACTCAAGGTTTGAGTGTACTTGTGCCTCATACAGAACCTTGCAACCTCTACTGTCAAGCAGATACGAGATTGGCGAAGTGCTTTAAACTTCCTGGCTGCCTTGTTTGCAAGATTTACAACGTGGTTCTTCATGGTCAGTTTGGAGTCAAATTTCACCCCCAAGGATATCAACTTCTTCCCCAGGTGCCAACACCCTCCCATTCATCCTTACTGTTGCACCGGCATTACCATCACGGTGCCTAGAGACCATCATCATTTGTGCTTTCTCAGATGCAAATGTTACTTGTCATCTATTGCCCCAAGCTGATATAGCTCTTAGTTGGTGATTGATGTAGCTTAGAGCAGCTGGCATTTCTTCTCTTGGATAAGTGAATGTAAGTGTACAGTGGTCTGCACATGCATGGGATTCTGGGATGAGATGAAGGTCATTGAAGTAGACATTCCATAACAATGGTCCCAGCACGCTTCCTTGTGGAACACATGCTCCAATAGGATGTCTTTCTCTGCACTGGACTGAAGAAGCCACTGGCTGGCGTAACGTTTCCGGAATAAATATACCCAAATGTTGCACAAGTGTTCTCATTTATGAATACTGTACAGATTAAGACCTTCAGAGTAACCACAGAGTGAGTACAGTAATGTACATCCTTGTCTTGCTTCTATTAATTTGGTTACCTTAAATAGCAATGTTTATTATTACTAATGTACAATACTATAGGATTTCTCATGTAAAGCGCACGAGGATTAGGATTTAGAACGTAAGTGAAATTAGAAACTAGAAGCTAAATAGAGACAGAAATGTGCCACTCTCCATTCAGTACTACACAGTTCAACTGCCTCCCAGCATACATAAGGGGGATTACCAACAGACCCTTGACTGTCTTTAAGAAGGCGCTGGACAGGCACCTAAAGTCAGTACTTGACCATCCGGGCTGTGGTTCGTACGTAGCTTTCGTGCGGCTAGTAGTAACAGCCTGGTTGATCAGATCCTGATCCACCAAGAGGCCTGGTCTCAGACCGGGCCACGGGAGCGTTGACCCCCGAAACCCTCTCCAGGTAAACTCCAGGTACTACACAGTACCAGAATTACACAGTATCAGTACTACACAGTTCCAATACTACACAGTACCAGTACTACACAGTACCAGTACTACACAGTACCAGTACAACGCAGTACCAGTACTACACAGTACCAGTACAACGCAGTACCAGTACTACACAGTACCAGTACTACACAGTACCAGTACTACACAGTACCAGTACAACGCAGTACCAGTACTACACAGTACCAGTACTACACAGTACCAGTACTACACAGTACCAGTACTACACAGTACCAGTATAACGCAGTACCAGTACTACACAGTACCAGTACAACGCAGTACCAGTACTACACAGTACCAGTACTACACAGTACCAGTACTACACAGTACCAGTACAACGCAGTACCAGTACTACACAGTACCAGTACAACGCAGTACCAGTACTACACAGTACCAGTACTACACAGTACCAGTACTACACAGTACCAGTACTACACAGTACCAGTACTACACAGTACCAGTACAACGCAGTACCAGTACTACACATTACCAGTACTACACAGTACCAGTACAACGCAGTACCAGTACTACACAGTACCAGTACTACACAGTACCAGTACTACACAGTACCAGTACTACACAGTACCAGTACTACACAGTACCAGTACTACACAGTACCAGTACAACGCAGTACCAGTACTACACAGTACCAGTACTACACAGTACCAGTACTACACAGTACCAGTACTACACAGTACCAGTACAACGCAGTACCAGTACTACACAGTACCAGTACTACACAGTACCAGTACTAAACAGTGCCAGTACAACGCAGTACCAGTACTACACAGTACCAGTACTACACAGTACCAGTACTACACAGTACCAGTACTACACAGTATCAGTACAACGCAGTACCAGTACTACACAGTACCAGTACTACACAGTACCAGTATTACACAGTAACAGTACTACACAGTACCAGTACAACGCAGTACCAGTACTACACAGTACCAGTACTAGACAGTGCCAGTACAACACAGTATTAGTACAACACAGTACCAATACTACACAGTACCAGTACTAGACAGTGCCAGTACAACACAGTATTAGTACAACACAGTACCAGTACTACACAGTACCAGTACTACACAGTACCAGTATTACACAGTAACAGTACTACACAGTACCAGTACAACGCAGTACCAGTACTACACAGTACCAGTACTACACAGTACCAGTACAACGCAGTACCAGTACTACACAGTACCAGTACTACACAGTACCAGTACTACACAGTACCAGTATTACACAGTAACAGTACTACACAGTACCAGTACAACGCAGTACCAGTACTACACAGTGCCAGTACTACACAGTGCCAGTACTACACAGTGCCAGTACTACACAGTGCCAGTACTACACAGTGCCAGTACTACACAGTGCCAGTACTACACAGTGCCAGTACTACACAGTGCCAGTACTACACAGTGCCAGTACTACACAGTACCAGTACTACACAGTGCCAGTACTACACAGTACCAGTACAACGCAGTACCAGTACTACACAGTACCAGTACTACACAGTACCAGTATTACACAGTAACAGTACTACACAGTACCAGTACAACGCAGTACCAGTACTACACAGTACCAGTACTAGACAGTGCCAGTACAACACAGTATTAGTACAACACAGTACCAATACTACACAGTACCAGTACTAGACAGTGCCAGTACAACACAGTATTAGTACAACACAGTACCAATACTGCACAGTACCAGTACTACACAGTAATAGTACTACACAGTACCAGTACAACACAGTACCAGTACTACACAGTACCAGTACAACACAGCACCAGTACAACACAGTACCAGTACTACACTACACAGTACCAGTACTACACTACACAGTACCAGTACTACACTACACAGTACCAGTACTACACTACACAGTACCAGTACTACACTACACAGTACCAGCACTACACTACACAGTACCAGTACTACACTACACAGTACCAGTACTACACTACACAGTACCAGTACAACACAGTACCAGTACTACACAGTACCAGTACAACACAGCACCAGTACAACACAGTACCAGTACTACACTACACAGTACCAGTACTACACTACACAGTACCAGTACTACACTACACAGTACCAGTACTACACTACACAGTACCAGTACTACACTACACAGTACCAGTACTACACTACACAGTACCAGTACTACACTACACAGTACCAGTACTACACTACACAGTACCAGCACTACACTACACAGTACCAGTACTACACTACACAGTACCAGTACTACACTACACAGTACCAGCACTACACTACACAGTACCAGCACTACACTACACAGTACCAATACTACAGTACACAGTACCAGTACTACACAGTACCAGTAGTCACTGTATATAATACATAAAAAGATACTGGTGTATGAACATTATTATACATAAACCTGGATAAATAATGAGACAGTCGTATTAAGCTGGTAGTACCAACATTATTATTAATGTTAAACCTGGATAAGCCTCTCATAACAGTCATATTCTTAAAATAAAAAAATCTGCAGAATATTTCTAGTGTTTATTGCAATTTCATGTAGGCCTATGCTAAAATTTTCAATTTCTATATTAAAGATGGAGTGACTTTATTAGTCATTAGTTTATTACAACATCGTTAAGCCTTTCAGTATTGTAGTTTTTATTACGACACACTTCTGAACACAGCTGTAGTGTACAGCAAGACTACCTGTGCTGTTAACTTATTACTGTGCTGTTAATACAGTGCTGTTAACTTATTATTGTGCTGTTAATACAGTGCTGTTAACTTATTACTGTGCTGTTAACTTATTACTGTGCTGTTAACTTATTATTGTGCTGTTAATACAGTGCTGTTAATTTATTATTGTGCTGTTAATACAGTGCTGTTAACTTATTACTGTGCTGTTAATACAGTGCTGTTAACTTATTACTGTGTTGTTAATACAGTGCTGTTAACTTATTACTGTGCTGTTAATACAGTGCTGTTAACTTATTACTGTGCTGTTAACTTATTACTGTGCTGTTAACTTATTACTGTGCTGTTAACTTATTACTGTGCTGTTAATACAGTGCTGTTAACTTATTACTGTGCTGTTAACTTATTACTGTGCTGTTAACTTATTACTGTGCTGTTAACTTATTACTGTGCTGTTAACTTATTACTGTGCTGTTAATACAGTGCTGTTAACTTATTACTGTGCTGTTAACTTATTACTGTGCTGTTAATACAGTGCTGTTAACTTATTGCTGTGCTGTTAATACAGTGCTGTTAACTTATTACTGTGTTGTTAATACAGTGCTGTTAACTTATTACTGTGCTGTTGATACAGTGCTGTTAACTTATTATTGTGCTGTTAATACAGTGCTGTTAACTTATTACTGTGCTGTTGATACAGTGCTGTTAGCTTATTATTGTGCTGTTAATACAGTGCTGTTAACTTATTACTGTGCTGTTAATACAGTGCTGTTAACTTATTATTGTGCTGTTAATACAGTGCTGTTAACTTATTACTGTGCTGTTGATACAGTGCTGTTAACTTATTACTGTGCTGTTGATACAGTGCTGTTAACTTATTAATGTGCTGTTGATACAGTGCTGTTAACTTATTACTGTGCTGTTAATACAGTGCTGTTAACTTATTACTGTGCTGTTAATACAGTGCTGTTAGCTTATTACTGTGCTGTTAATACAGTGCTGTTAACTTATTACTGTGCTGTTAATACAGTGCTGTTAACTTATTGCTGTGCTGTTAATACAGTGCTGTTAACTTATTACTGTGCTGTTAATACAGTGCTGTTAACTTATTACTGTGCTGTTAATACAGTGCTGTTAACTTATTACTGTGCTGTTAATACAGTGCTGTTAACTTATTACTGTGCTGTTAATACAGTGCTGTTAACTTATTACTGTGCTGTTAATACAGTGCTGTTAACTTATTATTGTGCTGTTAATACAGTGCTGTTAACTTATTACTGTGCTGTTGATACAGTGCTGTTAACTTATTACTGTGCTGTTAATACAGTGCTGTTAATTTATTAATGTGTTGTTAATACAGTGCTGTTAACTTATTACTGTGCTGTTAATACAGTGCTGTTAACTTATTATTGTGCTGTTAATACAGTGCTGTTAACTTATTACTGTGCTGTTGATACAGTGCTGTTAACTTACTGTGCTGTTGATACAGTGCTGTTAACTTATTACTGTGCTGTTAATACAGTGCTGTTAACTTATTGCTGTGCTGTTAATACAGTGCTGTTAACTTATTACTGTGCTGTTAATACAGTGCTGTTAACTTATTACTGTGCTGTTAATACAGTGCTGTTAACTTATTACTGTGCTGTTAATACAGTGCTGTTAACTTATTACTGTGCTGTTAATACAGTGCTGTTAATACAGTGCTGTTAACTTATTACTGTGCTGTTGATACAGTGCTGTTAATTTATTAATGTGCTGTTGATACAGTGCTGTTAACTTATTACTGTGCTGTTAATACAGTGTTGTTAATTTATTAATGTGCTGTTAATACAGTGCTGTTAACTTATTACTGTGCTGTTGATACAGTGCTGTTAACTTATTATTGTGCTGTTAATACAGTGCTGTTAACTTATTACTGTGCTGTTGATACAGTGCTGTTAGCTTATTATTGTGCTGTTAATACAGTGCTGTTAACTTATTACTGTGCTGTTAATACAGTGCTGTTAACTTATTATTGTGCTGTTAATACAGTGCTGTTAACTTATTACTGTGCTGTTGATACAGTGCTGTTAACTTATTACTGTGCTGTTGATACAGTGCTGTTAACTTATTAATGTGCTGTTGATACAGTGCTGTTAACTTATTACTGTGCTGTTAATACAGTGCTGTTAACTTATTACTGTGCTGTTAATACAGTGCTGTTAGCTTATTACTGTGCTGTTAATACAGTGCTGTTAACTTATTACTGTGCTGTTAATACAGTGCTGTTAACTTATTGCTGTGCTGTTAATACAGTGCTGTTAACTTATTACTGTGCTGTTAATACAGTGCTGTTAACTTATTACTGTGCTGTTAATACAGTGCTGTTAACTTATTACTGTGCTGTTAATACAGTGCTGTTAACTTATTACTGTGCTGTTAATACAGTGCTGTTAACTTATTATTGTGCTGTTAATACAGTGCTGTTAACTTATTACTGTGCTGTTGATACAGTGCTGTTAACTTATTACTGTGCTGTTAATACAGTGCTGTTAATTTATTAATGTGTTGTTAATACAGTGCTGTTAACTTATTACTGTGCTGTTAATACAGTGCTGTTAACTTATTGTGCTGTTAATACAGTGCTGTTAACTTATTACTGTGCTGTTGATACAGTGCTGTTAACTTACTGTGCTGTTGATACAGTGCTGTTAACTTATTAATGTGCTGTTGATACAGTGCTGTTAACTTATTACTGTGCTGTTAATACAGTGCTGTTAATTTATTAATGTGCTGTTAATACAGTGCTGTTAACTTATTACTGTGCTGTTAATACAGTGCTGTTGACTTATTATTGTGCTGTTAATACAGTGCTGTTAACTTATTACTGTGCTGTTAATACAGTGCTGTTAACTTATTATTGTGCTGTTAATACAGTGCTGTTAACTTATTACTGTGCTGTTAATACAGTGCTGTTAACTTATTATTGTGCTGTTAATACAGTGCTGTTAACTTATTACTGTGCTGTTCATACAGTGCTGTTAACTTATTACTGTGCTGTTGACACAGTGCTGTTAACTTATTAATGTGCTGTTGATACAGTGCTGTTAACTTATTACTGTGCTGTTAATACAGTGCTGTTAACTTATTATTGTGCTGTTAATACAGTGCTGTTAATTTATTACTGTGCTGTTAATACAGTGCTGTTAACTTATTATTGTGCTGTTAATACAGTGCTGTTAACTTATTACTGTGCTGTTGATACAGTGCTGTTAACTTATTACTGTGCTGTTGACACAGTGCTGTTAACTTATTACTGTGCTGTTGATACAGTGCTGTTAACTTATTACTGTGCTGTTAATACAGTGCTGTTAACTTATTATTGTGCTGTTAATACAGTGCTGTTAACTTATTACTGTGCTGTTAATACAGTGCTGTTAACTTATTATTGTGCTGTTAATACAGTGCTGTTAACTTATTACTGTGCTGTTGATACAGTGCTGTTAACTTATTACTGTGCTGTTAATACAGTGCTGTTAATTTATTAATGTGCTGTTAATACAGTGCTGTTAACTTATTACTGTGCTGTTAATACAGTGCTGTTGACTTATTATTGTGCTGTTAATACAGTGCTGTTAACTTATTACTGTGCTGTTAATACAGTGCTGTTAACTTATTAATGTGCTATTAACTTATTACTGTGCTGTTGATACAGTGCTGTTAACTTATTACTGTGCTGTTAATACAGTGCTGTTAACTTATTACTGTGCTGTTGATACAGTGCTGTTAACTTATTACTGTGCTTTTAACTTTTTATTGTGCTGTTAATACAGTGCTGTTCACTTATTACTATGCTGTTAACTTATTACTGTGCTGTTGATACAGTGCTGTTAACTTATTACTGTGCTGTTAATACAGTGCTGTTAATTTATTAATGTGCTGTTAATACAGTGCTGTTAACTTATTACTGTGCTGTTAATACAGTGTTGTTAACTTATTATTGTGCTGTTAACTTATTACTGTGCTGTTGATACAGTGCTGTTAACTTATTACTGTGCTGTTAATACAGTGCTGTTAACTTATTACTGTGCTGTTGATACAGTGCTGTTAACTTATTACTGTGCTTTTAACTTTTTATTGTGCTGTTAATACAGTGCTGTTCACTTATTACTATGCTGTTAACTTATTACTGTGCTGTTGATACAGTGCTGTTAACTTATTACTGTGCTGTTAATACAGTGCTGTTAACTTATTACTGTGCTGTTGATACAGTGCTGTTAACTTATTACTGTGCTGTTAATACAGTGCTGTTAACTTATTACTGTGCTGTTAATACAGTGCTGTTAACTTATTACTGTGCTGTTAACTTATTAATGTGCAGTAAATACAGTGGTGTTAACTTATTGCTGTGCTCTTAATTTATTAATGTGCTGTTAACTTATTACTGTGCTGTAAACTCCTTATTTCGGTACTGTTAATAATCAATATAAGGAAACTAACACATAAAAACATGTAAATTTGTTTTACTTTTTACTGACGTAAGAAGACCCCACTGTGAGTAGACGGACCTCTGTGAGAGTAGACGGACCTCTGTGAGAGTAGACGGACCTCTGTGAGAGTAGACGGACCTCTGTGAGAGTAGACGGACCTCTGTGAGAGTAGACGGACCTCTGTGAGAGTAGACGGACCTCTGTGAGAGTAGACGGACCTCTGTGAGAGTAGACGGACCTCTGTGAGAGTAGACGGACCACTGTGAGTGTAGACGGACCTCTGTGAGAGTAGACGGACCTCTGTGAGAGTAGACGGACCTCTGTGAGAGTAGACGGACCTCTGTGAGAGTAGACGGACCTCTGTGAGAGTAGACGGACCTCTGTGAGAGTAGACGGACCTCTGTGAGAGTAGACGGACCTCTGTGAGAGTAGACGGACCTCTGTGAGAGTAGACGGACCACTGTGAGTGTAGACGGACCTCTGTGAGAGTAGACGGACCTCTGTGAGAGTAGACGGACCTCTGTGAGAGTAGACGGACCTCTGTGAGAGTAGACGGACCTCTGTGAGAGTAGACGGACCTCTGTGAGAGTAGACGGACCACTGTGAGTGTAGACGGACCTCTGTGAGAGTAGACGGACCTCTGTGAGAGTAGACGGACCTCTGTGAGAGTAGACGGACCTCTGTGAGAGTAGACGGACCACTGTGAGAGTAGACGGACCTCTGTGAGAGTAGACGGACCTCTGTGAGAGTAGACGGACCTCTGTGAGAGTAGACGGACCTCTGTGAGAGTAGACGGACCTCTGTGAGAGTAGACGGACCACTGTGAGTGTAGACGGACCTCTGTGAGAGTAGACGGACCTCTGTGAGAGTAGACAGACCTCTGTGAGAGTAGACGGACCACTGTGAGTGTAGACGGACCTCTGTGAGAGTAGACGGACCTCTGTGAGAGTAGACGGACCTCTGTGAGAGTAGACGGACCTCTGTGAGAGTAGACGGACCTCTGTGAGAGTAGACGGACCTCTGTGAGAGTAGACGGACCACTGTGAGTGTAGACGGACCTCTGTGAGAGTAGACGGACCTCTGTGAGAGTAGACGGACCTCTGTGAGAGTAGACGGACCATTGTGAGAGTAGACGGACCTCTGTGAGAGTAGACGGACCTCTGTGAGAGTAGACTGACCTCTGTGAGAGTAGACGGACCTCTGTGAGAGTAGACGGACCTCTGTGAGAGTAGATGGACCTCTGTGAGAGTAGACGGACCTCTGTGAGAGTAGACAGACCACTGTGAGAGTAGACAGACCTCTGTGAGAGTAGACAGACCTCTGTGAGAGTAGACGGACCTCTGTGAGAGTAGACGGACCTCTGTGAGAGTAGACGACCTCTGTGAGAGTAGACGGACCTCTGTGAGAGTAGACGGACCTCTGTGAGAGTAGACGGACCTCTGTGAGTGTAGACGGACCTCTGTGAGTGTAGACGGACCTCTGTGAGAGTAGACGGACCTCTGTGAGAGTAGACGGACCTCTGTGAGAGTAGACGGATCTCTGTGAGAGTAGACGGACCTCTGTGAGAGTAGACGGACCTCTGTGAGAGTAGACGGACCTCTATGAGAGTAGACGGACCTCTGTGAGAGTAGACAGACCTCTTTGAGAGTAGACGGACCTCTGTGAGAGTAGACGGACCTCTGTGAGAGTAGACGGATCTCTGTGAGAGTAGACGGACCTCTGTGAGAGTAGACGGACCTCTGTGAGAGTAGACAGACCACTGTGAGAGTAGACAGACCTCTGTGAGAGTAGACGGACCTCTGTGAGAGTAGACGGACCTCTGTGAGAGTAGACGGACCTCTGTGAGTGTAGACGGACCTCTGTGAGAGTAGACGGACCTCTGTGAGAGTAGACGGACCTCTGTGAGAGTAGACGGACCTCTGTGAGTGTAGACGGACCTCTGTGAGAGTAGACGGACCTCTGTGAGAGTAGACGGACCTCTGTGAGAGTAGACGGACCTCTGTGAGAGTAGACGGTCCTCTGTGAGAGTAGACGGTCCTCTGTGAGAGTAGACGGTCCTCTGTGAGAGTAGACGGACCTCTGTGAGAGTAGACGGACCTCTGTGAGTGTAGACGGACCTCTGTGAGTGTAGACGGACCTCTGTGAGAGTAGACGGACCTCTGTGAGAGTAGACGGACCTCTGTGAGAGTAGACGGACCTCTGTGAGTGTAGACGGACCTCTGTGAGAGTAGACGGTCCTCTGTGAGAGTAGACGGTCCTCTGTGAGAGTAAACGGACCTGTGTGAGTGTAGACGGACCTCTGTGAGAGTAGACAGACCTCTGTGAGAGTAGACGGACCTCTGTGAGAGTAGACGGACCTCTGTGAGAGTAGACGGACCTCTGTGAGAGTAGACGGACTTCTTTGAGAGTAGACGGACCTCTGTGAGAGTAGACAGACCTCTGTGAGAGTAGACGGACCTCTGTGAGAGTAGACGGACCTCTGTGAGAGTAGACGGACCTCTGTGAGAGTAGACGGTCCTCTGTGAGAGTAGACGGACCTCTGTGAGAGTAGACAGACCTCTGTGAGAGTAGACGGACCTCTGTGAGAGTAGACGGACCTCTGTGAGAGTAGACAGACCTCTGTGAGAGTAGACGGACCTCTGTGAGAGTAGACGGACCTCTGTGAGTGTAGACGGACCTCTGTGAGAGTAGACGGACCTCTGTGAGAGTAGACGGACCTCTGTGAGAGTAGACGGACCTCTGTGAGTGTAGACGGACCTCTGTGAGAGTAGACGGACCTCTGTGAGAGTAGACGGACCTCTGTGAGAGTAGACGGACCTCTGTGAGTGTAGACGGACCTCTGTGAGAGTAGACGGACCTCTGTGAGAGTAGACGGACCTCTGTGAGAGTAGACGGACCTCTGTGAGAGTAGACGGTCCTCTGTGAGAGTAGACGGTCCTCTGTGAGAGTAGACGGTCCTCTGTGAGAGTAGACGGACCTCTGTGAGAGTAGACGGACCTCTGTGAGTGTAGACGGACCTCTGTGAGTGTAGACGGACCTCTGTGAGAGTAGACGGACCTCTGTGAGAGTAGACGGACCTCTGTGAGAGTAGACGGACCTCTGTGAGAGTAGACGGTCCTCTGTGAGAGTAGACGGTCCTCTGTGAGAGTAGACGGACCTCTGTGAGTGTAGACGGACCTCTGTGAGAGTAGACGGTCCTCTGTGAGAGTAGACGGTCCTCTGTGAGAGTAGACGGACCTGTGTGAGTGTAGACGGACCTCTGTGAGAGTAGACAGACCTCTGTGAGAGTAGACGGACCTCTGTGAGAGTAGACGGACCTCTGTGAGAGTAGACGGACCTCTGTGAGAGTAGACGGACCTCTGTGAGAGTAGACGGACCTCTGTGAGAGTAGACAGACCTCTGTGAGAGTAGACGGATCTCTGTGAGAGTAGACAGACCTCTGTGAGAGTCGACGGACCTCTGTGAGAGTAGACGGACCTCTGTGAGTGTAGACGGACCTCTGTGAGAGTAGACGGACCTCTGTGAGAGTAGACGGACCTCTGTGAGAGTAGACGGACCTCTGTGAGAGTAGACGGACTTCTGTGAGAGTAGACGGACCTCTGTGAGAGTAGACGGACCTCTGTGAGAGTAGACGGACCTCTGTGAGTGTAGACGGACCTCTGTGAGTGTAGACGGACCTCTGTGAGAGTAGACGGATCTCTGTGAGAGTAGACGGACCTCTGTGAGTGTAGACGGACCTCTGTGAGAGTAGACGGACCTCTGTGAGAGTAGACGGACCTCTGTGAGTGTAGACGGACCTCTGTGAGAGTAGACAGACCTCTGTGAGAGTAGATGGACCTCTGTGAGAGTAGACGGACCTCTGTGAGAGTAGACGGACCTCTGTGAGTGTAGACGGACCTCTGTGAGAGTAGACGGACCTCTGTGAGTGTAGACGGACCTCTGTGAGAGTGGACGGACCTCTGTGAGTGTAGACGGACCTCTGTGAGAGTAGACGGACCTCTGTGAGAGTAGACGGACCTCTGTGAGAGTAGACGGACCTCTGTGAGAGTTGACGGACCTCTGTGAGTGTAGACGGACCTCTGCGAGAGTAGACGGACCTCTGGGAGAGTAGACGGACCTCTGTGAGTGTAGACGGACCTCTGTGAGAGTAGACGGACCTCTGTGAGTGTAGACGGACCTCTGTGAGAGTAGACGGACCTCTGTGAGTGTAGACGGACCTCTGTGAGAGTAGGCGGACCTCTGTGAGAGTAGACGGACCTCTGTGAGAGTAGACGGACCTCTGTGAGAGTAGACGAACCTCTGTGAGTGTAGACGGACCTCTGTGAGAGTAGACGGACCTCTGTGAGTGTAGACGGACCTCTGTGAGAGTAGACGGACCTCTGTGAGAGTAGACGGACCTCTGTGAGAGTAGACGGACCTCTGTGAGAGTAGACGGACCTCTGTGAGTGTAGACGGACCTCTGTGAGAGTAGACAGGCCTCTGTGAGAGTAGACGGACCTCTGTGAGTGTAGACGGACCTCTGTGAGAGTAGACGGACCTCTGTGAGAGTAGACGGACCTCTTTGAGAGTAGACGGACCTCTGTGAGAGTAGACGGACCTCTGTGAGAGTAGACGGACCTCTGTGAGAGTAGACGGACCTCTGTGAGAGTAGACAGACCTCTGTGAGAGTAGACGGACCTCTGTGAGAGTAGACGGACCTCTGTGAGTGTAGACGGACCTCTGTGAGTGTAGACGGACCTCTGTGAGAGTAGACGGACCTCTGTGAGAGTAGACAGACCTCTGTGAGAGTAGACAGACCTCTGTGAGAGTAGACAGACCTCTGTGAGAGTAGACAGACCTCTGTGAGAGTAGACAGACCTCTGTGAGAGTAGACAGACCTCTGTGACAGTAGACAGACCTCTGAGAGTAGACAGACCTCTGTGAGAGCAGACAGACCTCTGTGAGAGTAGACAGACCTCTGTGAGAGTAGACAGACCTCTGTGACAGTAGACAGACCTCTGTGAGAGTAGACAGACCTCTGAGAGTAGACAGACCTCTGTGAGAGTAGACAGACCTCTGTGAGAGTAGACAGACCTCTGTGAGAGTAGACAGACCTCTGTGACAGTAGACAGACCTCTGTGAGAGTAGACAGACCTCTGTGAGAGTAGACAGACCTCTGTGAGAGTAGACAGACCACTGTGAGAGTAGACGGACCTCTGTGAGAGTAGACAGAGTCAGGTCTCTACTGTTAAGCTTCATCTCCAGGTTGAATAGGCTCAAAATACTTACATTGTGAGACAAGCCTTCGCTGGAGACAGGTACCTTGTGATTTGAATCACTAGAACACTCTTGAACAACAGACAGCCAGGTTTATGACAGGTTCAGTACATGAGTTAGGTCACTAGAACACACTTGAACAACAGACAGCCAGGTTTATGACAGGTTCAGTACGGGTTCACCTTCGAAGACAGTGAGTTACCAAATTAAAATCATTGGTAGATTAAATTGCAAATTATCAGGGTTTTGGTAAGTAAAACAGTTATGGTATTGTATTTGTAATGTATTTAAGGTAGAAGCTGCAAAATACAAACATCAAATACAAATTAATACAAAATACAATAATGTATAGTTTATTAGAAATACAATAAAGCAGTGGAAAAACACGAGAAAAAATGGAAATTGTAAAATGTACAAAGTATCGTTAACATTCTAAACATTAACATAAAGAAATGGGAAGTACATTGTCAGCAGTCAAATGTACTCCAGTCAAACTGAAGGTTCAGTTAGACGTACTCAGGTCAAGCCGCAGGTTCAGTTAGACGTACTCAGGTCAAACTGAAGGTTCAGTTAGACGTACTCAGGTCAAACTGAAGGTTCAGTTAAACGTACTCAGGTCAAACTGCAGGTTCCGTTAGACTTACGTCAAACTGCAGGTTTAGTTAAGTGGACTCACGTCAAACCGCAGGTTCAGTTAGACGTACTCAGGTCAAACTGAAGGTTCAGTTAGACGTACTCAGGTCAAACTGAAGGTTCAGTTAGGCGTACTCAGGTCAAACTGAAGGTTCAGTTAGACGTACTCATGTCAAACTGAAGGTTCAGTTAGACGTACTCAGGTCAAACTGAGGGTTCAGTTAGACGTACTCAGGTCAAACTGAAGGTTCAGTTAGGCGTACTCAGGTCAAACTGAAGGTTCAGTTAGATGTACTCATGTCAAACTGAAGGTTTAGTTAGACGTACTCAGGTCAAACTGAAGGTTCAGTTAGACGTACTCAGGTCAAACTGAAGGTTCAGTTAGACGTACTCAGGTCAAACTGAAGGTTCAGTTAGACGTACTCAGGTCAAACTGAAGGTTCAGTTAGACGTACTCAGGTCAAACTGAAGGTTCAGTTAGACGTACTCAGGTCAAACTGAAGGTTCAGTTAGACGTACTCAGGTCAAACTGAAGGTTCAGTTAGACGTACTCAGGTCAAACTGAAGGTTCAGTTAGATGTACTCAGGTCAAACTGAAGGTTCAGTTAAACGTACTCATGTCAAACTGAAGGTTCAGTTAGACGTACTCATGTCAAACTGAAGGTTCAGTTAGACGTACTCATGTCAAACTGAAGGTTCAGTTAGACGTATTCAGGTCAAACTGAAGGTTCAGTTAGACGTACTCAGGTCAAACTGAAGGTTCAGTTAGACGTACTCAGGTCAAACTGAAGGTTCAGTTAGACGTACTCAGGTCAAACTGAAGGTTCAGTTAGATGTACTCAGGTCAAACTGAAGGTTCAGTTAAACGTACTCATGTCAAACTGAAGGTTCAGTTAGACGTACTCATGTCAAACTGAAGGTTCAGTTAGACGTATTCAGGTCAAACTGAAGGTTCAGTTAGACGTACTCAGGTCAAACCGCAGGTTCAGTTAGACGTACTCAGGTCAAACCGCAGGTTCAGTTAGACGTACTCAGGTCAAACCGCAGGTTCAGTTAGACGTACTCAGGTCAAACCACAGGTTCAGTTAGACGTACTCAGGTCAAACCGCAGGTTCAGTTAGACGTACTCAGGTCAAACCGCAGGTTCAGTTAGACGTACTCAGGTCAAACCGCAGGTTCAGTTAGACGTACTCAGGTCAAACTGAAGGTTCAGTTAGACGTACTCAGGTCAAACCGCAGGTTCAGTTAGACGTACTCAGGTCAAACCGCAGGTTCAGTTAGACGTACTCAGGTCAAACCGCAGGTTCAGTTAGACGTACTCAGGTCAAACCGCAGGTTCAGTTAGACGTACTCAGGTCAAACCGCAGGTTCAGTTAGACGTACTCAGGTCAAACCGCAGGTTCAGTTAGACGTACTCAGGTCAAACCGCAGGTTCAGTTAGACGTACTCAGGTCAAACCGCAGGTTCAGTTAGACGTACTCAGGTCAAACCGCAGGTTCAGTTAGACGTACTCACATCAAACTGCAGCAGTGATAATATCACAATTACTGAAGAGTTGCAATCATTTATTGCTAAATACTACAGATGCACTAGTGATTAATAGCTACCAGGTAGCCATTACTGAATATTACAGTGAGGCGATTGCTCAGTATCCCGGGTAGTCCACTGATCAATATTACAGATCTAATACTAAATATTACAGCCGATAGGTCGAGAAAATATTATAGACGATTGCTGAATATTATACAGATTTGTTGATCAATATTACAGGGGAGCTATGGCTGGATATTACAGTCGATGTATTGTTAAATATTACAGGCGGCGATGTGTTGAATATTACAGTTGTGTTATGTGGAAAATATTACTAGTGATTCGTTGGTGAGTGTTGCATATGGCTAGTTATTAAATGTTGCATAATGTTCTTTCTTAAATGTTGAATGTTTGTTGTCCGAGTGTTGTTAGGGTGCAATGTTAAGTGTTGCTGTGGTACAGTGTTAAGTGTTGCTGCGGTACAGTGTTAAGTGTTACTGCGGTACAGTGTTAAGTGTTACTGAGGTACAGTGTTAAGTGTTGCTGGGGTACGGTGTTAAGTGTTGCTGGGGTACAGTGTTAAGTGTTACTGAGGTACAGTGTTAAGTGTTGCTGCGGTACGGTGTTAAGTGTTGCTGCGGTACAGTGTTAAGTGTTGCTGGGGTACAGTGTTAAGTGTTGCTGCGGTACAGTGTTAAGTGTTACTGAGGTACAGTGTTAAGTGTTGCTGGGGTACGGTGTTAAGTGTTGCTGCGGTACAGTGTTAAGTGTTGCTGCGGTACGGTGTTAAGTGTTGCTGCGGTACGGTGTTAAGTGTTGCTGGGGTACAGTGTTAAGTGTTACTGAGGTACAGTGTTAAGTGTTGCTGCGGTACGGTGTTAAGTGTTGCTGCGGTACAGTGTTAAGTGTTGCTGCGGTACGGTGTTAAGTGTTGCTGCGGTACGGTGTTAAGTGTTGCTGCGGTACGGTGTTAAGTGTTGCTGCGGTACAGTGTTAAGTGTTGCTGGGGTACAGTGTTAAGTGTTGCTGCGGTACAGTGTTAAGTGTTGCTGAGGTACAGTGTTAAGTGTTGCTGCGGTACAGTGTTAAGTGTTGCTGCGGTACAGTGTTAAGTGTTGCTGAGGTACAGTGTTAAGTGTTGCTGAGGTACAGTGTTAAGTGTTGCTGAGGTACAGTGTTAAGTGTTGCTGCGGTACAGTGTTAAGTGTTGCTGCGGTACAGTGTTGCTGCGGTACAGTGTTAAGTGTTGCTGCGGTACAGTGTTAAGTGTTGCTGCGGTACAGTGTTGCTGCGGTACAGTGTTAAGTGTTACTGCGGTACAGTGTTAAGTGTTACTGCGGTACAGTGTTAAGTGTTACTGTGGTACAGTGTTAAGTGTTACTGCGGTACAGTGTTAAGTGTTGCTGCGGTACAGTGTTAAGTGTTGCTGCGGTACAGTGTTAAGTGTTGCTGCGGTACAGTGTTAAGTGTTGCTGCGGTACAGTGTTAAGTGTTGCTGCGGTACAGTGTTGCTGCGGTACAGTGTTAAGTGTTACTGCGGTACAGTGTTAAGTGTTACTGCGGTACAGTGTTAAGTGTTACTGTGGTACAGTGTTAAGTGTTACTGCGGTACAGTTTTAAGTGTTGCTGCGGTACAGTGTTAAGTGTTACTGCGGTACAGTGTTAAGTGTTACTGCGGTACAGTGTTAAGTGTTGCTGCGGTACAGTGTTAAGTGTTACTGTGGTACAGTGTTAAGTGTTACTGCGGTACAGTGTTAAGTGTTGCTGCGGTACAGTGTTAAGTGTTACTGTGGTACAGTGTTAAGTGTTACTGCGGTACAGTGTTAAGTGTTGCTGCGGTACAGTGTTAAGTGTTACTGTGGTACAGTGTTAAGTGTTACTGCGGTACAGTGTTAAGTGTTGCTGCGGTACAGTGTTAAGTGTTACTGCGGTACAGTGTTAAGTGTTACTGCGGTACAGTGTTAAGTGTTGCTGCGGTACAGTGTTAAGTGTTACTGTGGTACAGTGTTAAGTGTTACTGCGGTACAGTGTTAAGTGTTGCTGCGGTACAGTGTTAAGTGTTACTGCGGTACAGTGTTAAGTGTTGCTGCGGTACAGTGTTAAGTGTTACTGCGGTACAGTGTTAAGTGTTACTGCGGTACAGTGTTAAGTGTTGCTGCGGTACAGTGTTAAGTGTTACTGCGGTACAGTGTTAAGTGTTACTGCGGTACAGTGTTAAGTGTTGCTGCGGTACAGTGTTAAGTGTTACTGTGGTACAGTGTTAAGTGTTGCTGCGGTACAGTGTTAAGTGT
This sequence comes from Cherax quadricarinatus, assembly GCF_038502225.1. NCBI lineage: Eukaryota > Metazoa > Arthropoda > Malacostraca > Decapoda > Parastacidae > Cherax > Cherax quadricarinatus. The sequence goes on along the minus strand of NC_091335.1, from coordinate 25,429,263 downwards.
TGCTGCGGTATAGTGTTAAGTGCTGCTGCGGTACAGTGTTAAGTGTTGCTGCGGTACAGTGTTAAGTGCTGCTGCGGTACAGTGTTAAGTGTTGCTGCGGTACAGTGTTAAGTGCTGCTGCGGTACAGTGTTAAGTGTTACTGCGGTACAGCGTAAAGTGTTGCTGGGGTACAGTGTTAAATGTTGCAACCTCACTGTTAAACGTTGAAATCCCCTTGCTGTGTGTCAGAGAAGTGATCCACTGTCAAACATTGCCCCTCTAATTGTAACATAATAATTGCTATGATTTACATGAACTACAATGCTTCATCAGTTACAACAGCAACACCGCTTACATCAATTTAACCATTTACATCAATCGTATTAGCTTACAGAATATCTAGCCCTACATTCACCCATTTGCATCAGTCGTGTCATCAGCCTACGAGGATCCAGACCTGCATACATACGTAGTTTACCTTCCAGCTCTCAGTTGACAGTATATTACAAAATATTTTGGTCAAGCTCTCTAAGACTAAAGCATTTTGTCCTCACTGACGTCAATGTTTTTATTGTCATGGTTGTAATAATGACAGCTGTTCAAACACTGTGATAAATATTTGGAGGGAACAGCTGAGCTGGATTACTCTCGTGATTCTCCAATAATGAGATGCAATCCACAAACATTGTCTCTACGTCCACAGCAGGACTAGAACCTGCTAACTCTGTATCAGAGTCCACAGTACTTTATCACGGAGCTAGACCCGTGGTAAAGTACTGTGGACTCTGATACAGAGTTAGCAGGTTAGAGTCTTGCTGTGGGCGTAGAGACAATGTTTGTAAAAATTTTCGCCTGTTTGCGAATTGTTAAGCATATATATACATTTTTTTTTTAGCAAGTCGGCCGTCTCCCACCGAGGCAGGGTGACCCAAAAAGAAAATACTTTCATCTTCATTCAACACTTTCACCTCACTCACACATAATCACTGTTTTTGCAGAGGTGCTCAGAATACAACAGTTTAGAAGCATATACGTATAAAGATACACAACATATCCCTCCAAACTGCTAATATCCCGAACCCCTACTTTAGAGTGCAGGCATTGTACTTCACATTTCCAGGACTCAAGTCCGGCTATATAAAAAATAACCGGTTTCCCTGAATCCCTTCACTAAATATTACCCTGCTCACACTCCAACAGATCGTCAGGTCCCAAATACCATTCGTCTCCATTCACTCCTATCGAACACGCTCATGCACGCCTGCTGGAAGTCCAAGCCCCTCGCCCACAAAACTTCCCTTACCCTTTCGTTCCAACCTTTACGAGGACGACCCCTACCCCGCCTTCCTTCCCCTACAGATTTATACGCTCTCCATGTCATTCTACTTTGATTCATTCTCTCTAAATGACCAAACCACCTCAACAACCCCACTTCAGCCCTCTGACTAATACTTTTATTAACTCCACACCTTCTCCTAATTTCCACACACCGATTTTTCTGCATAATATTTACACCACACATTGCCCTTAGACAGGACATCTCCACTGCCTCCAACCGTCTCCTCGCTGCTGCATTTACCACCCAAGCTTCACACCCTTATAAGAGTGTTGGTACTACTATACTTTCATACATTCCCTTCTTTGCCTCCATAGATAACTTTTTTTGTCTCCACATATACCTCAGCGCACCACTTACCTTTTTTCCTTCATCAATTATATGATTAACCTCATCCTTCATAATTCCATCCGCCGACACGTCAACTCCCAAGTATCTGAAAGCATTCACTTCTTCCATACTCCTCCTCAATTTGATATCCAATTTTTCTTTATCTAAATCATTTGATACCCTCATCACCTTATTCTTTTCTATGTTCACTTTCAACTTTCTACCTTTACACACATTCTCAAACTCATCCACTAACCTTTGCAATTTTTCTTTAGAATCTCCCATAAGCACAGTATCATCAGCAAAAAGCAACTGTTTCAATTCCCATTTTGTATTTGATTCCCCATAATTTAATCACACCCCTCTCCCAAACACCCTAGCATTTACTTCCTTTACAACCCCATTACCTGGAGTTTACCTGGAGAGAGTTCCGGGGGTCAACGCCCCCGGAACCCTGGTGGATCAGAGGCTGATCAACCAGGCTGTTACTGCTGGCTGCACACAATCCAACGTACGAGCCACAGCCCGGCCGGTCAGGTACCAACTTTAGGTGCTTGTCCAGTGCCTGCTTGAAGACAGCAAGGGGTCTATTGGTAATCCCCCTTATGTATGCTGGGAGGCAGTTGAACAGTCTCCGGCCCCTGACACTTATTGTATTGTCTCTTAACGTGCTAGTGACACCCCTGCTTTTCATTGGGGGGATGTTGCATCGTCTGCCGAGTCTTTTGCTTTCGTTGTGAGTGATTTTCGTGTGCAAGTTCGGTACTAGTCCCTCTAGGATTTTCCAAGTGTATATAATCATGTATCTCTCCTGCCTGCGTTCCAGGGAGTACAGGTTCAGGAACCTCAAGCGCTCCCAGTAATTGAGGTGCTTTATCTCCGTTATGCGCGCCGTGAAGGTTCTCTGTACATTTTCTAGGTCAGCAATTTCACCTGCCTTGAAAGATGCTGTTAGTGTGCAGCAATATTCCAGCCTAGATAGAACAAGCGAACTGAAGAGTGTCATCATGGGCTTGGCATCCTTGTCTAAGACCTACTTTTACTGGGAAGTAGTCTCCCTCTCTTCTACACACCCTAACCTGAGCCTCACTATCCTCATAAAAACTCTTTACAGCATTTAGTAACTTACAACCTATTCCATATACTTGCAACATCTGCCACATTGCTCCTCTATCCACTCTATCATATGCCTTTTCTAAATCCATAAATGCAATAAAAACTTCCCTACCTTTATCTAAATACTGTTCACATATATGCTTCAATGTAAACACTTGATCTACACATCCCCTACCCACTCTGAAGCCTCCTTGCTCATCCGCAATCCTACATTCTGTCTTACCTCTAATTCTTTCAATTATAACCCTACCGTACACTTTTCCTGGTATACTCAGTAAACTTATTCCTCTATAATTTTTACAATCTCTTTTGTCCCCCTTTCCTTTATATAAAGGGACTATACATACTCTCCGCCAATCCCTAGGTACCTTCCCCTCTTTCATATATTTATTAAACAAAAATACCAACCACTCCAACACTATATATCCTCCCCTGCATTTAACATTTCTGTCATGATCCCGTCAGTTCCAGCTGCTTTACCCACTTTCATTCTACGTAATGCCTCACGCACCTCCCCCACACTCACATCCTGCTCTTCACTCCTAAAAGATGGTATACCTCCCTGGCCAGTGCATGAAATTACCGCTTCCCTTCGTCGACATTTAAAAGCTCCTCAAAATATTCTCGCCATCTACCCAAAACCTCCATCTCCCCATCTACTAACTCCTCGACTCTGTTTTTAACTGACAAATCCATTCTTTCTCTAGGCTTTCTTAACTTGTTTAACTCACTTCAATTTTTTTTCTTATTTTCATTAAAATTTCTTGACAGTGCCTCTCCCACTCTTTCATCTGCTCTCCTTTTGCGCTCTCTCACCACTCTCTTCACCTTTCTTTTACTCTCCATATACTCTACTCTTCTTATAACACCTCTGCTTTGTAAAAACCTCTCATAAGCTAACTTTTTCTCTTTTATCACACCCTTTACTTCATCATTCCACCAATCACTCCTCTTTCCTCCTGCACCCACCCTCCTATAACCATAAACTTCTGCCCCACATTCTAATACTCCATTTTTTAAAGCATTCCAACCCTCTTCAACCCCCCCCATCACTACTCATACTTGCACCAGCCAACCTTTATATATATCTCACCTGAACTTCCTCCTCCCTTAGTTTATACACTTTCACCTCCCTCTTGCTTGTTGTTGCCATTTTCCTCTTTTCCCATCTACCTCTTACTCTAACTGTAGCTACAACTAAATAATGATCCGATATATCAGTTGCCCCTCTATAAACGTGTACATCCTGGAGCCTACCCATCAACCTTTTATCCACCAATACATAATCTAACAAACTACCTTCATTACGTGCTATTTCATTATATATATATATATATATATATATATATATATATATATATATATATATATATATATATATATATATATAGAGAGAGAGAGAGAGAGAGAGAGAGAGAGAGAGAGAGAGAGCAATGAAACCACGAAATAAATGGTAATGAAACATTTACCAAACTACGGTAGGCCAGGATTCGACCCCACGACACATTGCCCTGCCTCAAGAGACAACACAACGTACATGTCACCCTATCCACTCCCCCATCGATCCAACAAACAACATAAGACTAGCGAACTAGGCTTGTTTCATGTTGCGAGGACTCTCGTGGCAGTGGATGCTCAAGGATTAATTTCAGCCTCCACTTGTTTCGTGGTTTCATTGCTATATAAACTGTTTGTTGAGGCGGGTATTCAAACAGGAGGAGGCTGAAATTAATTCTTGAGCCTCCACTGCCACGAGTGTCCTCGCAACATGAAGCAAGGCTAGTTCGCTAGTCTCGTGTTGTAGGATCGATGGCGGAGTGGATAGGGTGACACGTACGTTGTGTTGTTTCTTGAGGCAGGACAATGTGTCGTGGTGTCGAATCCTGGCCTGCCGTAGTTTGATACCAGACCACTAGGGGGGACCGGTGTGTGGTTGGCATTCCACTGGGCTTCTCTCCCTCAGTCATATTGGCTGGTGCCACCGCGATACCATATTCTAAAAAACTTACCCTATTTCTCCGCTTGCTGCCTTGAAACATTGCACAGCTCCTGATGACGCACTGAGAAGTATGAAAGTACTTGAGATAAATATTTCCACCCCTTCCCCCCCTCGTGGCTTGTCGTGCATTATTAAGATCGCCTGTCTGCGATATATATATATATATATATATATATATATATATATATATATATATATAATATATATTTTTTCGTTAGGTTCACAATGATTTTTACGAAATTATTGCATACACAAATTTTCGGTTGGCATATTCGGCAAGAAGAACGTTGCTATTTACGCCAAAATCGCAAGTTTTACCTATTCGGCACGACATATATATATAAACGTAAGTTGCAGGCATTCTCAGCACCACGTAATTACGCATTCATATGATCACACCAATAATAATAATCTATCAGTTCGATCACAGTAATTACTCTGGCAGTTATGATCAGCAGATACGACGCTGACTTAATGAGAGTTTAGCGCTTCCCCGTGATTATAGCAATCATAGCAGTAATAGAATTTGTAATAATAAATGATGGGGTTGTGATGTCACAAAGGATCTTTCTTTTCCTCTTAGTTGATACGAGGGATGTCAAGGGAGAAGAGGATATGACTAAGATAGGTCAGGGCAGTGATGAAGGTGGTGGATAGACAGGAAGAGAGAGAGAGAGAGAGAGAGAGAGAGAGAGAGAGAGAGTGAGAGGTAAGGTTAGTGGCCTGAACACTTTAAGCGAGTTTCAAACCTTGTGTTACCATTATTATTATTATTATTATTATTATTATTATTATTATTATTATTAGTAATAGTAGTAGTAGTAGTAGTAGTAACAGTCGTAATAGTATACTCACCTAGTAACATTGGCTCAAGATCTCTTCACCAACAATTAGGCACTGTCACTACACCAAGGAAATGCCACCACTAACAACAGCATTAAAACTACCACCACAAACAACAGCAATAAAACTACCACCACTAACAACAGCAATAAAACTACCACCACTAACAACAGCAATAAAACTACCACCACTAACAACAGCAATAAAACTACCACCACGAACAACAGCAATAAAACTACCACCACTAACAACAGCAATAAAACTACCACCACTAACAACAGCATTAAAACTACCACCACAAACAACAGCAATAAAACTACCACAACTAACAACAGCAATAAAACTACCACCACTAACAACAGCAATAAAACTACCACCACTAACAACAGCAATAAAACTACCACCACTAACAACAGCATTAAAACTACCACCACAAACAACAGCAATAAAACTACCACCACTAACAACAGCAATAAAACTACCACCACTAACAACAGCAATAAAACTACCACCACTAACAACAACAATAAAACTACCACCACAAACAACAGCAATAAAACTACCACCACAAACAACAGCAATAAAACTACCACCACAAACAACAGCAATAAAACTACCACCACTAACAACAGCAATAAAACTACCACCACTAACAACAGCAATAAAACTACCACCACTAACAACAATAAAACTACCACCACTAACAACAGCAATAAAACTACCACCACTAACAACAGCAATAAAACTACCACCACTAACAACAATAAAACTACCACCACTAACAGCAATAAAACTACCACCACTAACAACAATAAAACTACCACCACAAACAACAGCAATAAAACTACCACCACAAACAACAGCAATAAAACTACCACCACTAACAACAATAAAACTACCACCACTAACAACAGCAATAAAACTACCACTACTAACAACAGCAATAAAACTACCACCACTAACAACAGCAATAAAACTACCACTACTAACAACAGCAATAAAACTACCACCACTAACAACAGCAATAAAACTACCACCACTAACAACAATAAAACTACCACCACTAACAACAGCAATAAAACTACCACCACTAACAACAATAAAACTACCACCACAAACAACAGCAATAAAACTACCACCACAAACAACAGCAATAAAACTACCACCACTAACAACAATAAAACTACCACCACTAACAACAGCAATAAAACTACCACTACTAACAACAGCAATAAAACTACCACCACTAACAACAGCAATAAAACTACCACTACTAACAACAGCAATAAAACTACCACCACTAACAACAACAATAAAACTACCACCACTAACAACAGCAATAAAACTACCACCACAAACAACAGCAATAAAACTACCACCACTAACAACAGCAATAAAACTACCACCACTAACAACAGCAATAAAACTACCACCACTAACAACAGAATAAAACTACCACCACTAACAACAGCAATAAAACTACCACTACTAACAACAACAATAAAACTACCACCACTAACAACAGCAATAAAACTACCACCACAAACAACAGCAATAAAACTACCACCACAAACAACAGCAATAAAACTACCACCACAAACTAGCACTCTAAGCTGCTTCATCATTTATGAAGACAAAAGTTGCTTAAGCAGGCAGTAGTAGAGTTACTTAGCGAGTTTAACGAGACAAATACAGTGACGGGGGAGGCAGTAATGTACACCGTGAGAGGTGTATTTCACTCAGTATATATATATATATATATATATATATATATATATATATATATATATATATATATATATATATATATATATATATATATATATATACTGAGAGTTTACTTAAATCCCTGTGTATAATTAATGCATGTCATAACCATATCTTAAAGAGGTGGAAGGATAAGCCAGCTGAAGGCTGTGTCAGATATTAAGGTGTTTTTATCAGCTGGTGAACTGGTTACCTTAGTAACCCTCAGTATTAAGGGTTTTTTTATCCCCCATTAACCAGTAGTTAATAAAGACCTTCAATAAAGACGACCATAACATGTTATTTCATCGAAATAAAGGAAAGATTTGGCCTTTTCTAAGACTTTTTTTACTCTTAACACATCTGTTGTAATTTTCGTAGTTTTTCAATGATTTTTTGAAAGCGAGTCCTAAGAGTGAAGATACCTGATTAAGAGTGATTGTGATCCACCCTCTCTCAAGTCTAGAACTACACTGCTTCACCTCTCGACTCGTCACTTCCTTAGGGAACAAGCTAGGGCTCTCTGATTGGTTACTTGAGGATGACAGTGAGTTCCCCTATTGGCTAGATAACTTGTAAACAATTTCGTACATTCTGATTGGGCTCTGGAACGTTCAGAATGTTGACAATGATGGCGCCTTGTAATAATAACGGGTTAATGACTAAGTTCTGAACATTAAAACACAGACTTATTGCACAGTTGCAGAGCATTTGGCTTACAATCGATAGGAAATGGGTTCGATTCCGAGCCAGGGTTAGTTGTATGGCAAATATTCATACAATTTGTGTGTCTGTTATAAATCCTTCAGACGAATCATTTAAAACTGTTCAACTGAAAATAATGTTCCTGAATTTTTTTAGGGAAAAAATGGTAGATTTATAATTACTCTTCCCAATCATGCGATTTTTTCTCATTGTGAGATATAAAGATATAGAGGAAAGATAAGATAAGATAAGATTTTCTTCGGATTTTTTAACCCCGGAGGGTTAGCCACCCAGGATAACCCAAGAAAGTCAGTGCGTCATCGAGGACTGTCTAACTTATTTCCATTGTGGTCCTTAATCTTGTCCCCCAGGATGCGACCCACACCAGTCGACTAACACCCAGGTACCTACTTGCTGCTAGGTGAACAAGACAACAGGTGTAAGGAAACACGTCGAAATGTTTCCACCCGCCGGGAATCTCCGTGTGTGAAGCGGGAGCTTTAGCCACCAGGCCACCGGGAAAGATATAGAGGAAGACTCTCATTACTGGGATCAAGAGTTGTAAATCTATCATTTCTCTTCTAAAAAATATCTAGGGGTATTACTGATAGTTTCAAGCCGATCAGAAGAGGCATTATTAAGCTATCGAACAGAAATATCCCAGTTTTTTCAATAAACTGACACAGTCACATGTACACAACCCAAAACTATTCAGTGCTTTCCTATAAGATATACAAGCGTCGATGGTTTGAAGCCGACCAGAAGAGACATTCTCAAGTTATCGCACGAAAAGAAATTCGACAGCCACTGTCGCTACCTCATTTTCAAGGACCAGTAATGATCACGAAGGGTAAACATGGGCAACATTTACGTAACTTTATTCCCAAGACTTCAGTGGTACACACAGCAACCGCCTCCAGGTGGTGTGAAAGTCTGGGTACTTTAGATAAATAGTTAGTCTTGGAAAATAGCTGAGAGCTGCCCACCGGAAGTCTACCCGGAGGGTGTTCCGGGGGTCAACGCCCCCACGGCCCGGTCCATGACCAGACCTTGCAGTGGATCAGGGACTGAACAACCAGACTGACGAACCACAACCTAACTGGTCAGGTACCAACGCTATGTACTCGTATCTGTCCAGTTCTCTTTTATAGACAAGGGTCTATAGGTAATCCCCCTTATGTATAGTGGGAGGCTGTTGAACAGTCTTGGGCCCCTGGATAAAATATACCTACACAGGATCAAACCTAATCAGAATCTCATTCCATAGGTGCTGTATCATCCATAAGGGTTTAACGCTTACCAGGCTATGTAATAATAATAATAATAATAATAATAATAATAATAATAATAATAATAATAATAATAACAGCTCAGTTGAAGAGGTGTTGAGTAAAACGACACAAGTGCTACAAATGTGACATTTTATTGTGGCAACGTTTCGCTCTCCAGGAGCTTTATCAAGCGGTAACGGCTTTATAAACCTCCTTTAGAGCGAAACGTTGCCACAATAAAATGTGACATTAGTTGCTCCAGTGTCCTTTTACTTAACATTGTCGGTAATTCTACTAACATTAATACAACTAAAGAGGTTACACCTGTATAAGCGAAACCTCTCGCGAATGAAGATGCACAGATGTTGCCCTTGTGTCTTGGTCATCAATTTGCCGTTGTTGACCATTATTAGAATAATCAGGAATTGAAAGTTGACTTAGTTTAATTTTAAATTGAAATTTTTAATAGGGTGGACGGGTAAGCCAGTGGAAGGTCCCGGTCAGATGACCAAAATTGCGGTGGCGGGTCATCATGTGACGAAGACCCGCGTTAGGAAACACCTGTCTTGTTTCCTGACCAATTTTACCTAACCTAATGTTATTTTTTACAAACCGTGATAGCTACTCTAGACATATTACGAAACTAGAGAAGATGTAAATTAGAAAGAGAGAGAGAAAGAGAGAGAGAGAGAGAGAGAGAGAGAGAGAGAGAGAGAGAGAGAGAGAGAGAGAGAGAGAGAGAGAGAGAGAGGCTTTTTTTCTGTCTGCCTCTCTCTCTCTCTCTCTCTCTCTCTCTCTCTCTCTTGTTGATAGGGGTGCGTAATGTTGCTACTTTATATCCTTGTGGTGGTGGTAGTGGTGGTGGTGGTTGTGGTGGTGGTAGTGGTGGTGGTGGTTGTGGTGGTAGTAGTGGTGGTGGTGGTTGTGGTGGTGGTAGTAGTGGTGGTGGTTGTGGTGGTGGTAGTGGTGGTGGTGGTTGTGGTGGTGGTGGTTGTGGTGGTGGTAGTAGTGGTGGTGGTGGTTGTGGTGGTGGTAGTAGTGGTGGTGGTTGTGGTGGTGGTAGTGGTGGTGGTGGTTGTGGTGGTGGTAGTAGTGGTGGTGGTGGTTGTGGTGGTGGTAGTAGTGGTGGTGGTTGTGGTGGTGGTAGTGGTGGTGGTGGTTGTGGTGGTGGTGGTTGTGGTGGTGGTAGTAGTGGTGGTGGTGGTTGTGGTGGTGGTAGTAGTGGTGGTGGTTGTGGTGGTGGTAGTGGTGGTGGTGGTTGTGGTGGTGGTGGTTGTGGTGGTGGTAGTAGTGGTGGTGGTGGTTGTGGTGGTGGTAGTAGTGGTGGTGGTTGTGGTGGTGGTAGTGGTGGTGGTGGTTGTGGTGGTGGTAGTAGTGGTGGTGGTGGTTGTGGTGGTGGTAGTAGTGGTGGTGGTTGTGGTGGTGGTAGTGGTGGTGGTGGTTGTGGTGGTGGTAGTAGTGGTGGTGGTGGTTGTGGTGGTGGTAGTAGTGGTGGTGGTTGTGGTGGTGGTAGTGGTGGTGGTGGTGGTGGTTGTGGTGGTGGTAGTAGTGGTGGTGGTGGTTGTGGTGGTGGTAGTAGTGGTGGTGGTTGTGGTGGTGGTAGTGGTGGTGGTGGTTGTGGTGGTGGTAGTAGTGGTGGTGGTGGTTGTGGTGGTGGTAGTAGTGGTGGTGGTTGTGGTGGTGGTAGTGGTGGTAGTGGTTGTGGTGGTGGTGATAGTAGTGGTGGTAGTGGTTGTGGTGGTGGTGATAGTAGTGGTGGTAGTGGTTGTGGTGGTGGTGATAGTAGTGGTGGTAGTGGTTGTGGTGGTGGTGATAGTAGTGGTGGTAGTGGTTGTGGTGGTAGTAGTAGTAGTAGTGGTGGTGGTTGTGGTGGTGGTAGTGGTGGTGGTGGTTGTGGTGGTGGTAGTAGTGGTGGTGGTGGTTGTGGTGGTGGTAGTAGTGGTGGTGGTGGTTGTAGTGGTGGTAGTAGTGGTGGTGGTGATTGTGTTGGTGGTAGTAGTGGTGGTGGTGGTTGTGTTGGTGGTAGTAGTGGTGGTGGTGGTTGTGTTGGTGGTAGTAGTGGCGGTGGTGGTGGTTGTGTTGGTGGTAGTAGTGGTGGTGGTGGTTGCAGTGGCGGTGGCAGTGGTGGATAGGGGTGGTGGGTTGGGATAGGGGTGGGGGTAGTGTTAGTGGTGGTGAAGGGGAGGGGTGGTAGTAGTGGTAGTACGGCTCAGTATCTGATAATCCTACCTTCACTACCTCACAACATTATACCAACATGCAACCCCCTCCCCTCCCCTCCCCCCCCCAAAAAAAATGCCCAGCAATTCGCTGCTTGACGCACTCTTTTTTCCCTCTGCGAGGTAATCTTCATTATAATCGATTTTTCATCACATTATCTAAGGTGGTGTCTTGTGTAGGTCGCTGCTGGAACCTTATATACAGGGAGGAGTGAGAGGCAAGGGTGGTATAGTTGGTAGTAAGGAAGCAGGAACTGTGAGAGAGAGAGAGAGAACCGAAGAGAGGGAGGAAGGAAGAGATGTACAACAATGCCTCAATAACTGTAATGAAGGCAATAAATTACTAGGAATTATATCAAGAGAGAGATATATGTAAGAGAAGTTCGTAGGTTATGTTCTTACCGCCACTCTGGTGTGCATCGTTGGGGAAGCCTCGTGTGGATCAGACTTCTGGTCTCTATATTACTGACTGGCTATAATTGCCCTGGAGAACGAACAGAGAAGCATAACAAAATTAATCTTATTTATGAGGAATGTGGAAACCACACCTGTGTTCACTTCAGTACGTTTATTAAAAGAAATATTCCTCCCCAAGTGGCTGCTTCAGTCCTAATACAGAGACATCTATGGGAGTAGTAAATATAGTGGTGGGAATCAGGTAGCATGCACCAAGAGGGTAGTAGTAGTAATAGTAACAGTACAGCAATTAGTGACAGAGGGTGGGTCTGAGAAAACCTGCCAACGTGGGCCCGTAAGGGCTGGTGTTACTGACAGCAGCCTCTAAGCACTTTCTTCTGCATAAATCATCTTCCTGAATGGCTTAGCCTCAGTCCACTTTATGAAGTGTGCAACACTGTCTCTGTGTGGTGGGCAAAGGCACTACTGTGGTCGTCACGGTTGCAGGCTCAGATTATGAACTACAGAGATCTTGCTGTTTCTCCTACATATTTCTCGTCCCGTCCTCCACATGGTATAATATTTCTGTACTACTAAGTGCTTAATGGAATTAGTCAGCTAGTGGTTATTTTCTAGCAGTTTGGACATGTTAGTTACCACTTAACTGACAGAACGATATATCTAGGAGCTTATTTTTTTAAACTAAAGTTATGTTAGGAATTCCATGATTTTTTTTAAATGCTTTATCCAATTCGATTCAGTTTTCCGGTGCTGGTTCACTGTACCGAAGGAATGGTTCTTGGAAATAACTTATAATTTCAGAATTCCCTCCTTGATAGGCTTTAAACTCTGGACCCTGTTGAACTGTAGTGAGAGAAGGTTCATTGAACAGTTGGCTCAGTTTATCCCAAATTTTGGTTTTCATGCGATAACTTTAGAAAGCCTCTTCTGATAAGCCTGAATCTTTTAACACTGGTGTGTCCTACAGTGTGACTAATCAACGGTACAAGTCGAACAGATACGTTGTCACAAAGTTTCTTTCTCCTGTGTACGGGTTATTTGTGTGTGAAGGCTGGTAATTAACTGCACAACACCGTGACTGGAACAATATACAGGGCATAGGAGAGAGCAGCTTACCACGACGTTTCGGTCCGACTTGGACCATTAACAAAGTCACACTCTTTTTGTGTCTGTGTGACTTTGTAAATGGTCCAAGTCGGACGAAACGTCGTCGTAGGCTTCTCTCTCTTACGTGCGGGTTATTTGGACAAGAAATTCTTCTTGTAAGTTGGTTTCCGGCAAACTTTGACCATGAGACTCCTCTCACCTGTCAGTAGTGACACGTCGAGAAACAGCTATTGGTTTTTTTTTCTCTAAAGTGAACTTAATAGCAGGTGCTGAAGTGTTGATGGTGTCGAGGTCGGTACGTCGTACTTCAAGACACTTTTCAAGTGCTAAGACTAGAAAGTGGTTGTTCATGTACCGTATCTAAGTACCTCATTTGGGGTAATATTTAGGATCTGGCTGGATTAAAGGTTCTCCGTATACATATCTTCTGCAACTCTATTGCTAACTTCTGACCCACCTCGTGGACATGACCAGCTGGCGTCTAGTGGTCCCCGCTCACCTGTGATTACCTCTACAACTGCTGAAACTCACCACCTCTTCCACTGGCTCTGCTATGAAAGTCTCCATCATCATCATCCTGTCGCATTATTAGACTAAGAAAAAAAAAAAGCCTGCTGAGCAGGCGATAAGTCTGTTACTAATAATGGTGGGTGTGACTCAAGGAAGGAAGAAACGAAGAGAGGGAAGGGAGAGAGAGGATTGATCTTCGCTGTCAGGAATGACCTTGACCTGCACCTGTTACATCCAGATAATACTTAAAATAAATCTTGAACCCAAACAAAATAAATATTAAAATGTATAAATAATGCTTACAGTTTTCCGGTTCGTGTGTATGTGTGAGTATATATATCTTTTAGGTTTATAAACTAAAAGAGGAGGCAATTAGGGTAAGATATAAACAGCTATTGGAGGATAGATGGGCTAATGAGAGCATAGGCAATGGGGTCGAAGAGGTATGGGGTAGGTTTAAAAATGTAGTGTTAGAGTGTTCAGCAGAAGTTTGTGGATACAGGAAAGTGGGTGCGGGAGGGAAGAGGAGCGATTGGTGGAATGATGATGTAAAGAGAGTAGTAAGGGAGAAAAAGTTAGCATATGAGAAGTTTTTACAAAGTAGAAGTGATGCAAGGAGGGAAGAGTATATGGAGAAAAAGAGAGAAGTTAAGAGAGTGGTGAAGCAATGTAAAAAGAGAGCAAATGAGAGAGTGGGTGAGATGTTATCAACAAATTTTGTTGAAAATAAGAAAAAGTTTTGGAGTGAGATTAACAAGTTAAGAAAGCCTAGAGAACAGATGGATTTGTCAGTTAAAAATAGGAGAGGAGAGTTATTAAATGGAGAGTTAGAGGTATTGGGAAGATGGAAGGAATATTTTGAGGAATTGTTAAATGTTGATGAAGATAGGGAAGCTGTGATTTCGTGTATAGGGCAAGGAGGAATAACATCTTGTAGGAGTGAGGAAGAGCCAGTTGTGAGTGTGGGGGAAGTTCGTGAGGCAGTAGGTAAAATGAAAGGGGGTAAGGCAGCCGGGATTGATGGGATAAAGATAGAAATGTTAAAAGCAGGTGGGGATATAGTTTTGGAGTGGTTGGTGCAATTATTTAATAAATGTATGGAAGAGGGTAAGGTACCTAGGGATTGGCAGAGAGCATGCATAGTTCCTTTGTACAAAGGCAAAGGGGACAAAAGAGAGTGCAAAAATTATAGGGGGATAAGTCTGTTGAGTGTACCTGGTAAAGTGTATGGTAGAGTTATAATTGAAAGAATTAAGAGTAAGACGGAGAATAGGATAGCAGATGAACAAGGA
>NC_091335.1:25314392-25409392 GCF_038502225.1 Cherax quadricarinatus | reverse complement strand
TTTCGCCCCTGCCTTTTTTTCTGAATCTTTTCGCCCCTGCCTTTTTTTCTGAATCTTTTCACCCCTGCCTTTTTTTCTGAATCTTTTCGCCCCTGCCTTTTTTTCTAAATCTTTTCACCCCTGCCTTTTTTTCTGAATCTTTTCACCCCTGCCTTTTTTTCTGAATCTTTTCGCCCCTGCCTTTTTTTCTGAATTTCTAATCATTCTGAACCTAACGAAAAAAAATATGTATTTCGTTATGCTTGTTTATTATTAAATTATTGTAAACTTATCTAAAATATATTTAGTTGGATTAGGCTAAATTAAATTGCGCTTGTTATAATAAGGTTAGGTAAGTTTTCTAAGGTTCTTTTGGTACAAAATTATTATTTTTTACATTAACATAAATGAAAAAAAATATATATCTTTAAACGTACAAGAATTTTTTTTAGAAAGAACTTAATTTTAAACGAGTTCTTGCTAATTGACCAATTTTACCTATTCGGCACGACATATATATGTATATCAATAGCAACACTGCGACTAGCCGAAGGATCGAACCCATGTTGTTTTGGCCCTCCTCATGGTGAGCAAAAATTACATGGGTTCGTGTCAGCATAGTTGCTGATCCTCCTTTACATGTGTTATATAGATTAGCTGAGTATCATAGTACCATCCATGTGTTTTTAGAAGAAC
This sequence comes from Cherax quadricarinatus, assembly GCF_038502225.1. NCBI lineage: Eukaryota > Metazoa > Arthropoda > Malacostraca > Decapoda > Parastacidae > Cherax > Cherax quadricarinatus. The sequence goes on along the minus strand of NC_091335.1, from coordinate 25,408,717 downwards.
TTTACTTGCAACTAGTTATACCATCTCTTGCTGATGCCACAAGCCGTTGCAGAAAGACGTTTCTGTGGCTAGTGTACTCGAGTGTTGTTGTTGTCCATTGTTTTCCAGATGGTGATCCCAAACTCGTTGACAGTAATCAGTGCAATGTAAGAAGTTATTTCTCGAGTAACTTTCACATGTTGTTAACGTTTGTAAGTGAAGTTTATAGTTGATACCTCGTGTCACTGTGTGCGACTCAGATTGAATATCAGCATTGTTGACCATGTTCATTTCTTTTCCCCTGTGCTTGAAGAGAGAGATAGTAGATTCGTTCTCTCTTGCTCATATTGCGTGTTATAACGTTATTTTTTTCAACCGGGGAGAGTCATCCACTCCACCGAGTTTGTTCATTCCTCCAGTAAGAAAGAGCCGATCCCTTGTGTTCTGGTGATTCGATTCCTGCTCCAGGAAGATCTTATTCTGACTGTGGAGCCACCAGCACCCATCAGTGACTTTGTAATGAGCCAAGAATTACTGTATCGAACAGCCGAATTGGGTACTCCAAGCAGAAGAGTTTACCAGTTAGTAATTCCACAGTCACTAGTGAAAGTAGCTCTACAGCTAGTTCATGATGCACCAGGTGTTGCACACCCTGGTATGGATCGTTCTGTGAAACAAGCCAGAATGAAGTACTTTTGGCCACGTATGGCAACTGACATTTCAGACTATGTTAAGAAATGTAGTGTCTGTATGCAACATAAAGGTAATGTCAATGGTCCTAATCCAATCCAAGTGTACCCAACCACTAGCGAACCTTGGGAAAGAGTTGCCCTTGACTTGTTAACCAATTTACAATGTTCCCTCCAAGGCAACAAACATCTGTGTGTTATGGTAGACCATTTCACCAGATATTGTGAGTTAGTTCTTATTGCAGATAAGACTGCAGAGACAGTAGCTAAAGCGTTTAAAGAACGCATTATCTGCAGGCATACCACCCCTAAGTCCTTAGTAACAGATAATGGAGGTGAATTCTGTAATGAGATTCTTGAAAATTTGTGTACTTTATACAAGATCTCTAAATCCACCATTGTTCCTCATCATCCTGCCAGCAATGGGTTAGCTGAACGAACCAATAAGAAAGTACTTGATGTCCTGAGAGCCACTATCAACCCCAATAGTGAAACTTGGGATGAAGTCATACCAGATGTTCTATGTGCCATAAATTCTGCTTACAATGTTTCCATAGGTGATACTCCACATTATGCATTGTATGGTGTAGACAAGCGCTTACCCTATGCGTTGTTATATTCCACTCCAAAACCCAATTACAACCATGATGATTTCATAGCAACTCGTACCAGCACAGCTCAGAGTGTTTTTAGAAGAATCCTTGAAACTCTTCAAAAATCAACAGCAGAATTTACTAGAGTAACTAATAGCCGTGCTAAGCCATCAAAAGTTAAGTAGGTTCGAGAGTAATGCTGACAAATTTCAACAAAACATCCGAAATGCCTAAGCTCGATCAAAAGTTTGTTGGACCTTATCGAGTTGTAGAACATATCTCTGGCAATAAGTATAAGGTTAGAGAAATTAGTACTGGTAAGTACAAAGAATCGCATTTAGATCATATGAAATTAGTATGCGATGTTGATGATATTGCTACCCAGACTAATGTGACAGATGCTGAAAATCCTCCTGACTCTGTACCCTCTACCTCAAATACTCAGTCAGATATTCAACCTGAATGTCGTTACTCCTTGCGTACTCGACAAGTAATGAGAAACCCACAAGTATCTTTTGTAGATACTCGTTCAGATCTCCCTCAGTCAAGGCATGTGTTAGCCATTGCAGAGGAATTCGATCCTCCCAGAGATGATAAGCATTCTGCATATGTAAACCTCACCCTCGCAGAATTGGGTTTAAATGTACATAGCCTGTATAACTAGTTGTCCGAGATGAAGGAAATTGTCAACTGTGTGTTTTGTTATTAGCTGATCAGTTTTTCAGAATTTTTTTTTTTCATATTCACATTCCCTCCGTATTCTGAGAATTTGACAGTAATGATCTGAGTGCGCACCAGATGCCTTTGCTGTTAATTTTACCTTGTATATATATATTTATTTCCTCAGAATCCGTAGAGTGCATGAATACAGATCGATAGATCAATTCCATCCATATTGTACAATGATTTGTTCTTATAAGTCGTAATGCATTACAATGAAACTCGTTACGTTAAAAGTGATTACGTTAACACCATTACATAAAACTCATTTTGTTAACATCCATTATGATACCATCCATTAGTTCTAAGTTATATATGAATTTGTTATTGTATAGAATCAGCCCAGAACCACCTGCCTGTTCAGCCTATAGCATAGTAGTGTATGTCGAGACGACATATGTAACATGACCGAGCTGTCAGCATAGTTGCTGATCCTCCTTTACATGTGTTATATAGATTAGCTGAGTATCATAGTACCATCTATGTGTTTATATAGAATATCCCTTAGGCCTGCGACTGTATGACGTCATGGGGTACAGCTTGAGTCAGGGTGAGACGCGCTGCCTCGTTCTCACTCGACGGACCACCTACAAGCAGGCAGAACATGGCAGGCCTGGGCTCCCACCTCTCATCACAGTCTGACAATATATAGTGTTACCATCCAACAAGGTGTTTACCTTGAACCCTCGTATCTCCTTAAGAACCGCTCGAGTTGCAGTGTTGTTATTGATATACATATATATGTCGTGCCGTATAGGAATATATATATATATATATATATATATATATATATATATATATATATATATATATATATATATATATATATATATATATATATATATATATTGCCTATGTTCTTTTCAGTTTGCTATTTTGTTTATGACAAGTGCGGGTTTATAGGTTTGTGTCAGGGTTTATTTATGCCTGTCATTGTGGGTTTTCGTGATAGTGGGTTTGAGTGATTGTGAGATTATTGTGACTAAGGGCGTGTGTTCGTGAGGTTGTGACTTACAAGCCGTGCCCCTGCCTTGTCAGGGGCAGGAGCAAGGCATGGTAGACTACACTCTCCCTGCCTCACTCAGGCGACAGACAGACAGACAAGGTTTTGTCTCTATCCAACGTCATCTTGGGAATTGACGGGAGTGTGTTCACAATAAACTTGCTGCGCACCACTGTATGTTGATCTTCAATCTGGCTTTGCCCTAATAACAAAGGTGACATGGCAGATCTGTGTGATTGCGGGTTAGCGTGATTAGAAATGGTAATTTTTCCTTGTATATATTCTTTTCACTATTAAGACTTCCCTAAAAACATTCGCATTATCTCCACGTAAGACTCCATTACCAAACGAAATGTCAAGGCTATGCCAGTCGGTCATAGGTCTTCCTCCTCTTCCCTCAGCGTCACCCACTGGTTCCTTAGATCAGGACTTACACTACCTCGTCATCCCTCATCCCCCTAATCCGACAGGATAAATACACCGGGAGAAATATTTCTCTTAGTCTATATACGCTGAGAGTTTACTTAAATTCTTATTTTAGGGATTAAAGTAGTATTCTTGTCTGTGAAAAGATTATTTGTTATCTTAATGACCCTCGTTTAGTCGATTATCGTTGAACATTATTAACCAACCAGTCCCCCCGATCCAGCACGGCGCATGAACTAGGCTCCAGATAACACGACAATACTAGCTGTAAACTGCATTATTAAAATCAACAACATTATCTGTATATATTGTGAATGTAAATGTTTTTCAACATTTTTAAATAAAATTATGTAGCCTCGTGAACGTACCAAACACTCAGCGCCAAATTCAGGTACGTCTCCTCCTGGATGTTTTATAACAATATTAGAATTTAAAATAAATATATAAGACATTATTGTGCACGTAATGATAAAGTTCTCCTGAGTGAACCTTGATAGTATGAGGTATCCGGAAATTAAATTATTATAACATTGTTGAAATACACTAGGCCTCCTCTATACTAAATACTCTAGGCCTCCTCTTCACTAAATACTCTAGGCCTCCTCTTCACTAAATACTCTAGGCCTCCTCTTCACTAAATACTCTAGGCCTCCTCTTCACTAAATACTCTAGGCCTCCTCATCCCCAGATACTTTAGACATCATCGTCCCCAAATGCTTAGGCCTCCTCCTCATCCCAAATACATTAGGTCTCCTTATTACCAAATACACTAGGTCTCCTCATTGCCGAACACACTAGGCCTCTTAATCACTAAATACATTAGGCCTCATTACTATATACACTTGGCGGCTTCCTCATCACCATATACACTAATGGGTGAGTATTGACTGATTCAGTAATATAATATCTCTGTTTACAAGTACATGTACAAGGTATACAGGTCTAGCTGACATCAATGACATACTACTATATAGAAAGCCGCTTGTTATGCTGAGCATTTGCTGCAAATTAGGTCAGTTTTGCCCCAGGATGCGACCCACACCAGTCGACTAACACCCAGGTACCCATTTTACTGATGGGGAACATAGACAAACGGTGTAAAGAAATACTCCCAATGTTATTATCCTAGCCGGAAATCGAACCCGGACCCTCGCCATGTGAAGCGAGAGCTTTAGCCACCAGACCACGAGGCATGATAGTGGGTGATGGCTGAGTCAGTGGTGACACTGATTCAGTGGACGATGTTGATTGTTGACTTGAGTTACAACTTTGGCCAATCTTCAAAAAAAAAAAAATAAAAAAAACTGTTGATTCTACATCTTACATCTATATTTTATACTTGTGCGGGGTGTGTGTGTGGATACTCACCTAATTCACCTAATTCTGGTTGCATGGATCGATTCATAGCTCCTGGTCCCTGTGTGTGTGTGTGTGTGTGTCAGTTTTCAGCCATCATCCCCTCTGTTGTTTGATCTCTGTGACGTCCGTAAAAAATGTAAGGATAGCAAGAGATAGGCTCAGCCGTCAGTACAAGACACACCAGCACTACGCCGTCCTGTCCGGAGTTCTTCGAAGACCCAGGGTTCCTCCAAGACCCCGGGTCGTTCCACAATCCCGGGTCCTTCAAGACCCGAGACCCAAAAAGACTCTGAGCCTATATCTTGGTTGCTTGAATGATGCTGCCAACGACCAATTAGGATAACCAGGTGGTTAGCAATGGTGGAGTGGGATGGAGAGGAAATGTGGGATGGTGGCATGGAAGGTCGTGGGAAGGGTGGAGGGTAGAGTAATAGAGATTTTTTTTATCAGAGTATTAGCAGTGTGCTGTTACCCTATTCTGTATAATAGTTACATAATGGGGACACCAGGAGTGTGATACTACCCAATTATATATGATTGTTATACTGTGGGAACACAAGCAGTATGCTGCTACGCTATTCTGTATCATAGGTAAAAAGTGGGAACACCAACAGTGTGTTGCTGTGCTGTTCTGTATGACAGTTACATAGGAATAAAATCTTGTGTGTTGACCTGTCATATTCCGATATACAGTATTGTCACATATTCATAAATCTGTCAACTTGAGCTGGAAGACTTCAGAAGTGTCAGCCTCAGCTGGGAGATACTTGAAGGATGTTTTAGGGATCAACGCCCTTGCTCGGTTACCAACCAGGCTTCCTGGTTGATGAAGGCCTGATTAAAAAGGCTGTTATTGCTGGCCGCACGCAGTCCAGTGTAGGAACTACAGCCTGGCTGATTAGGAACTGACTTGAAAAAAATTGTCACGTTCCTTCTTGAAGACAGCCAAGGATTTGTTGGTATTTTTTTTTTTATGCATGAAGGGAGGCTGTTGAGAAGTCTTGGACCCCTTACATTTTTTTTTTGATCTTATAATGCACTCCTGGCACCTCTGCACTTCATTGCCGGTATTTTTGCACCGTCCGCCAAGCCTCTTGCTTTCGTGGCGAGTGGTTTCTGTGTGTAGATTTCGAACCAATTCATTTAGAATTTTCCAGGTGTAAATTATGATAAATCTTTCGCGCCTGCATTCCAAAGAGGTTCGAGGGACTTTTAACTTTATCAATAATTTATTAAATGTATGACTGAATTTTTACGCGAGTGAAGTTTCTCTGTACATTCTCTAAATGTGCAGTTTCACTTGCCTGAAGAGAACTGTTCGTGTACAGCAATATTCCAGTTTAGAGAGAACAGGTGACTTAAAGAGGACCATTGTTATCTTGGCATTTCTTGTTTAGGTGATCGTTATCCTATCATTTTCGTTGCGGTTGTCATGACATTGTTGTGAACGTTGAAAGTGAGATCCTAGAACCTCTTAACTCCCAAATCCTTCACGTTAGTTATTCGCTCATTTGAGTCGTTAGAGACAGTTTTGCACTCCGTTCTGGTTTGTATTTGTCCAAGTTGAATATCATATTGTAGATTGAGGCCAACTGGAAAATTTGGTCTATATCCGCTTAGAGATCTGCTGTGTCCTCAATGGATGACACTCAAATTCAATTCTAGTATCGGCTGCAAAGGATAATACGCTGCTATAATTTATATTTCTGTCTGTGTCGGATATGAGAATGAGGAGAAGAATGAGGGCGAGTAATCTGTGCTTTCCGGAACAGAGCTCTTCACTGTCGCAACTCTGGACTTTGCTTACTATGACTCACGAAATCGTAATGGCAGGATTGCAAACAAACCATCCCCGCCTGTGGTATGGTTTGCTTTGTTTACTGTTATTGCTTGCATTCTGTTTGGTATAACGTTAAAATTCCTCTGGCAGGTTTTCCAGTTATTTCTTTTGCAAACATTTTGTTCACTATAACATTATGATCGCAAATATCAAAGGATTTTGCAAAGCCGGTGCGCTATTCATCTGTATTTTGTTTATCTTCCCAACCATCCTAGACCATGTCGTAATGTTTCAACGACTGCGAGAGGCAGGAGCGACCTGCTTTATTGTGAATCCTTGTGAATCCTTGTTGTGAATCCTTGTGCTTTGTGATCCTGCCACTTAAAACTCAGAGATTTTTATGATGTGGGTTGTTCCTACAGTCGATCTATAGTTCTTTGTTAATGTTTTGCTGCTATCTTTATAGAGTGGGGTTATATTTGTTGTCTTCAACGGCTGTGTCTAGGCTACCTCTTCATGGATTATTATAATCAAAAGGAAGCGCTAAACCTACCAGGGTCATACAGCGCGGCCCTCTTCATGGAATACTTGAAACGCTTCACTCCAGTCTGTTGTCAGTGTCAACCTTGAAGGGTGGTAGGGAAGGAAATTTGGGAGTGGGAGGTGTGAGAGGGATTAGATAGGGATGGGGGAAGTTATGAAAGGGTGGAAAGTGCGGGGATGGGGAATGGGGTGGGAGATGTGAGTGGGGGGGGACGCATAGGTGGGGATTTCCTCTAAGAGGTCGGTGAAGCGTTTAAGAATTTATCCCGTGACCTCCTTGAATCACTTCTGTGATGTCTTCTTCTTTCAGGAACGTGGAAGCTGGATCATCTGTTGGTGGGCATATTCGGCAGGATCTCAGATGATGTCCTCCCCTCGTGTTGATCTGATGATCACCTGTGTTGGTGTTATAACCGTCCGTGTTGGTGTTATAACCGTCCGTTATAGTGTTATAACTGTGTGTGTTGGTCAAATGATGGGCCGTGTTCAGAGTTTAGCCGTCCGTGTTGGTCAGATGACTATCCGTGTTAGTGTTATAATCCTCCGGGTTGGTCAAGTGATCTGCCGTGTTGATGATTTAACAGTTCGTGTTGATCAGATGACCTGTATTGTTATAATCGTCCGTGGTGGTCATTTCTCCATCTATATTCGTCAGATGATTATCTGTATTGACCAAATGACGACCCATATCTTTCACTCAGTTTATCAAAGAAATCCTTCTCAGTGATCGTTCCTCACTGGCTTTTTCATAGTTTCCAACTGCGACGACTCGTTCTCTTGGTGGTGATTAACAACAGAATTATTTTGTCGAACTTTAACTTTGTATGTTATCATGTCCTCTCATTCTGGTGAGGTCCAGTGACGGGATGGAGAGAGGATGTGAAGGAGGTTTTGACTGGCAGGGGAATGACTTATTAGCTATTCAATTCTTAATCTGTGTGAGTTCTACCGGCCGTACTTCGTCCCCTGAATGTTTATTATTAGTACGTATTTAATAATATAGGCACCTGCACTTAACCTGTGGAAAATTACATTTATCTGGATGTAACTCATAATGTACATACCAGTAAATAACAAAGATAATTATTATTTATCAGTTAGACAAGTAGGAATTTGGGACACCTAGGTCGCAAAAAATGTCCCCCTTCGATACCTACCACTGTCATATCCACAAGTTGCTCTGGACCTATTAATTATAAATAAAAGATACATCATCAGGAATTCTGGTAAATATATAAATTTGTGGACTGTATATTAAAAATAATAAATGATTATATATACACATATACATAACAGAAGGAGAATATCTTAATATCACTCACCAATTTGACTGGAGATTAATGTGTATCATACTCAGAAAACCTCACTGTCTATCTATGAAAATAATACTGGCCAGGTTACTACATAAGACTTATCTGAGGTTCCTGGACCTGTCTTGTCCAGTCGCCTGATATCTCAAGTTATGCAGGAATGCACATCCAACAATTTTGCCTCCTATTTGAGAGGTGTCAACCCAATTTTAACCTCTAGAGCATGAAAAATTCTTCCCATTACACTAACGTTGTATCCAATTCAAAATAAAAATGGCGAGTGTCTTCTGCGCAGATGCAGGCTTTCCGTTTTCTATGACATAAATATTATTAAATACAGTATGGCCATCTATTTACATATAACTACTGTATTTCTGGAAAATATATACAGTATTTTCCACACTGCGGCCGGGCGGAGTTCGTTGCTAAATGACTCAAATTACTCCTTCCTTTAGGAGACGATTCCAGCCGGTTCTGGCTTGAGAAACTGTTCTCCTAGTAGGTCTTATTACGATTTCATTTTCTGGCATCACTAGGTCAGCGTTATCTTCCATATCACTTGTGTCACTTTCCCTCAGATTTTCATTTACGTTTGATTGAACACCTAATTCCAAGGGAATCAATTTATTAATTGTGCGTAAACTTTCCTGGCCATGACACAACACTTTGACATTCCTGACAACACCTTGCACATCTGGATACAATGTCAATACTTTGCCCAGAGGCCACAATGTTCGAAGTTGTTCAGTATCAATTAACACAATGTCACCTGGTTGAATGTTCTGTCGATTTACTGCCTCTGTCGCACCATAAAAGTGTTCACGTAGTGTAAGAAGATATTCCTTACGCCACACATTAGACCAGTGATCAATTACTTTATTTAACATTTTAAATTTATCACACAACACTGCCGCATCATTGTAATCTTCATCACTTTCTTCCGGATTATCTCTATAGACAGGGGCAGCTTCCAATTTCCTTCCACATATTAGGTGAGAAGGTGTTAATACATCTGCATCAGGTGTATCACTCATGTACGAGAGAGGCCTATTATTTATACGATTTCTGCCTCCGCTAACACTGCACGGAATTCTTCCAAATTAATTCTCTTCCGGTGTAGTACTTTACGGAGACACCTCTTCACTGTGTCTATCAGTCTTTCATACAGCCCCCCCTGCCAAGGGGCTCTAGGAGTAATAAATTTCCAGGTACACCCTCGTTGGGTTAACAGAGATTGAACATCGTTACTATTATTTAATTCTATCAAGTGTTGAGCACCTGCTACAAAATTTGCGGCATTATCCAAAATCATCAACCTCGGACAGGATCTCCTAGCTGCAAATTTTCGAAAGAGCTGTATAAACTGTTCTGCAGACAAGTCCTGTGCCACTTCTAAATGAACTGGCCTAGTAGCAGTACAGGTGAACAAACAAACATACACTTTCAGTGGAACACCATTTGACGTACCTGTTAAAATTATTGAACCACTATAGTCTACACCTGTTACATCAAATGGTTTCACTAATTGTACACGCTCCTTTGGCAATGGTGGAGGACCTGGGTACATATAGGATCTGGCATCCACACGGCGACATATTACACAAGATTTAATCACCCTTTTTACACTTTGCCATCCTTGTGGAATCCAGAAAGTTTCCCTAATACAATTTAAGGTATCTTGTACCCCACCATGCATTACATTTTTATGGGCATTTAGAACAATCAAATTTGTTAGATGATGAGTTTTGGGCAGTAAGATAGGGTGTTTAGCATAATCACCCAATTCAGCATTTTGTAACCTACCTCTGCACCTAATTATATTGTTCTCTAACTACAGCCCCATTTTCTCTATTAAGGAACCTTTCACAATTTTTCTTTCCATCATCAATTTAATCTCATTTCCATAGATTTCCTCCTGTACCCTCTTTATCCAATATTCAAGAGGATGTGAAAACTTATATGAAATATTCATCTTGTTTAGAAATTTAAACACCAACTTAGTTACATTGATTAGTTTGGGTAAAGAAGAATACCTATTTATATCAAAGGCTAAGGAAGGACAAACTATTGGAGTGGTGGTCACAGTAATTTCAACAGGAGCAATATACACCTTTTGTACAGGCCAATTAGCTTTATTTACCAACCAGCTCGGTCCTTTAAACCATGATACAGCGTTTACAAATTTAGCATAAGGTAAACCTCGAGACAAGAAATCAGCTGGATTCTCCTCACCAGGTATATGATTAAATGTTAACATATGCTGACCCAAACTATTATACTTCTCTTGCATCTGATTAATTTCAGCAACTCTGTTTTGTATGTACACAATTTTACTGTTCCCATTATGAATCCAATGTAAGGATACCTCATTATCAGACCAAATTACAGTGTTGCTAATATTTATCTCCTGCAACTTATTTCTTATATAATTAGCTAATTTGACACCTACATAAATGGCTGTTAATTCCAACTGAGGCAAGGTACGTGATTTAATTGGAGACACTTTAGCCTTAGACATAACAAGAGAAATAACACTGTTACATTGAAGGTAAGCAACTGCTTCATATGCCAATTTTGAAGCATCACAAAAAATGTGGAGTACATTTTTCCCATTTGGATTGGCCACCTGGCGTGGGAACTCCAACATTGGAATTTTTTCATAATCACCAATTAATTCGTCCCACCTGTTAATGAATTCTTCAGGTAGTATTTCATCCCAAGCACATTTAAGTTTCCATGCTTCCTGTATTAATAATTTCCCTCTTATAGTAAGGGGTGACACTAAGCCTAGTGGATCAAAACATTTGGAAACTTCAGCAAGCAAAACTCTTTTAGTTAATTTATTGGGCATACTGTAATTATTAGGTTTTAACATTAACAAATCTCTCTCAATATCCCAAGTTAATCCTAATACATTACTACATTTTGGCATTTCATCTCCAGGGAAATCTTTACTTATTTTGTCCTTTAATTTGGACGAATTACTATTCCATTCCCTCAGAGGCATATTTGCACTTTGCATTATTTCATTAGCCTCTCCATAAGTCATTAACAGTTCCTCTTCAGTTGACGTCACACCCAGGAAATTGTCCACATAAAATTGTTTGCTCATTACTTTACCCAACGGACTTCCCGTATGTTTAAGGTGTGCATTTATCGTCGCTTGAAGTAGGAACAGACTGGATGTAGCACCAAATAATACGCTCCTAAAGTGAAAGGTTTTCAGAGGGCTAAGTGGGTCACTAGGATTCTCAGGCCATAAGAAGCGGGTACAATCCCAGTCAGCCTCTTGTAAACCAACTCTTAGGAAAGCTTTACTTATGTCAGCCGTAAAGGCATAATGCTTCACTCTGAAATTTAATAAGATATCTCCTAATTTTTCCGTCAACGACAGGCCTGTCATCAGTCATATAAACTAGGTACATTTTTGTTACTCCTGGCACTACAATTAAACACAATTCTCAGAGGAGTAGTCTTAGATTCCTTCTTCACTCCGTGATGTGGCAAATAGTGACCATAAATTTTGGCTTGCTCATGAGGTACTTCTTCTATAAATTTATTAATTAATTGCTCAGCAATTATATCATTATAGGCAGTTAACAATTCTGGTGTCTTACTCATTCGCGGAGCTGAGCCTTTAACTGTCCATATGCCATTCTGTAATTAGTGGGCAATTCTGGATGGTTCAGTCTCCACGGAAGTCGTACCCAGTATTGTCCAGATTCAAATTTTACATCTCTCAGGTATTGCTCCTGAGTAAAAGAATCGTCTGGACTTTCTTCATTTACATTTATTCCAGTGCTGTCTAATTCCCACAATTTATGCATTGGCTCAACACCATCCTCTATGCAAGAATTATACTGGGGCACGACTTCACGAGTAAGACACACAGTTATGGTATTTGTAGTTTCCTCTAGTCATGAATTATTATTACGAGGAATCCTACCATGCATTACATGGCCTCCTGCAGTCTTCAAAAGGGTGACACCACATTTCTTTACCATACCCTTTACAAAGGAGGCATAATAGTCACTACCTATCAAAATATTTATTGGGCCTACAGAATCATCACTTACACCAGAAGGTGCTAAATTTACATTATGTAAAAGTCTTTCTGTAGCTTTACTAAGCCCTACTGTAGATATGTTCTCTGGAAGTCTATCTACCATTACTGCATTAACACGTTTTTTCTCATTGCCCAACCTGACAGTTACATAAACAGTGTCATACAATTGAGACCTTTTATCCGAGAGAAAACCAGATAATTTTAAAGTTGTGGGATCTCCCATCTGCACTTTCATACCATCAAGACATTTACGTTTTATGAAAGTACGCTGGGATCCCTGGTCCAATAATGCATTTACATTTTTTGATTTATGCCTTTTATCATCAATTTTTACCTGTAACACAGGTAAGGCTACTTCAGCAAAACCATCATTATTAACAGTAGCAGCAATTTTTACATTAGCTACTGTTGTGTCAGGATTGTCAACATTATCATTATTATCAACATTATCATATAGACCTTTACACATGACTATATGGTGTCTTCCTTTGTGACATTGATAACAGTTGTTTAACTTGGCATGACAATCCTTTATGTTGTGATTACCTAAACACCTGATACAGCTGTCAAGTTCCTCCAATCCTACAACTTTATCATTCCATGAATTGTATGCATTGCAATTCTTAGAAAAATGAGTACCCTTGCAGAAAAGACAATCTCTCTTTTCTTTGACTGGTTTCTTATTAACTGAGCTACTCTTAGGAGGGTACTTATTCTTCTTACTTTGTGGAGAATCATTATTTCTGATTCTTGCTACTTGATATGCACCTATGCAACTCTTTTTAGGAAATGAAATTTGATTATTACCATTGGGATAATTTTTCCCTTTGTGAAACTTGACAGATACCTCAGAGTTATTATGTGTTGCATCTTTAAAATGAGTTAGTTGGCTGGTCTGCAACTGCACAATTAATTCTTGTAGACCTAGTCTTATTTCCTCCAGACCAAAATAACCCTTGTGATATTTGTTCGAGAGTCATTCAAGTGTTTTACAGCTTAATTTATTCTGTATCATGGCACTCAATAACCAGTCTGATTCCTTCAGATTATATTTATTACTTAAAGTTTTGAGAGTGCTCTCCAGTTTAACTCTAAACTGCTGTAAACCTTTGTAAGTGTGATCTGGAGATTTTAAATTAACAATGATATTCACTAGATCCAACCTACTTTGTTCTATATTACCATAAGTAACCTTCAACAAGTCAACTGCTTCCTTGTAAGAGTCATCTACATTAGGAAAGGCTTGTATGAGTATGTGAGCATCTCCTCTTACCTGTCCTTTGAGGTAAAATAATTTAGTTACACAGGCTAGGTCACTCCTGTCATGCACAGCTGCTTTAAAAATTGACCAAAACTCCTCCCAATTTTCACCAGGATTAAATACAGGTAAACATAATTCTGGGAATTTTGGCAAAGACATATTATTTGTTGGAGCAGACTGATTAACTGCCTGGTTTACACATTTTAATTTATTCAAGGCCTGACTTTTACAAGAAAGAATCTTTTCCTCTAATTCACAATACTGATTAATCATAAGATCTACTTCAGTCTCATCTACACAGTTTACTAATAAATCTCCTTCATATTTGTTGTAATATAATTTGTATTAGTCATATCTATTCCCCAAAGCATCTAAATACAATTTTAAATCATCAGTATTCACAGTTTCTTGATTCATTAATTCCAAACATTTATTGTATTCCTTGGTTACATGACCCTTTCTAGCTTGCAGTGATGCTTTCTTTGCTCTGTATTCCATATGTTTGTCTTCTATATTAATTTCCTCATTTTCAGCCATGATGCAATGTATTAAATTCAACTCAATTAATAACACTGATTACAACTCACAACACTGATACAACTTACCTTTGAATAAATCTTAGCTACTTGAGCTTAGCAATTACACATACACTGATATAAATCTTGGCCAGAATTGGCTTATCAAAATTAATATTATACAAATTAATAAATCCTTGCCAGAATTTGGCATAGCAAAATTAATATTATACACATTAATATAATTAGCTACACTTGGCTTATCAATTACACATACACTGATATAAATCTTGGCCAGAATTGTCTTATCAAATTAATATTGTACAAATACATTAATATAAATCCTATCCACTTTGGCTTTGCAAAATTAATATTATACACATTAATATAATTAGCTACACTTGGCTTATCAATTACACATACACTTATACACATTAATATAATCTTTAGCCACACTTGACTTATCCAAATTAATATTGTAATAATTATAATCCACTACACATTAAGTAAATTTGTGAACTTAACATCCACCTCCCTCTGTCATTTCACATATAATTATTAAGTAATTAACTAATTAATGACTTCGCTAATTACCTCCGGTTCAAGAAGGTCCAACGGGCAAATTAAATGTGGAAAATTACATTTATCTGGATGTAACTCATAATGTACATACCAGTAAATAACAAAAATAATTATTATTTATCAGTTAGACAAGTAGGAATTTGTGACACCTAGGTCGCAAAAAATGTCCCCCTTCGATACCTACCACTATCATATCCACAAGTTGCTCTGGACCTATTAATTATAAATAAAAGATACATCACCAGGAATTCTGGTAAGTATATAAATTTGTGGACTGTATATTAAAAATAATAAATGATTATATACATAACAGAAGGAGAATATCTTAATATCACTCACCAATTTGACTGGAGATTAATGTGTATCATACTCAGAAAACTTCACTGTCTATCTATGAAAATAATACTGGCCAGGTTACTACATAAGACTTATCTGAGGTTCCTGGAGCTGTCTTGTCCAGTCGCCTGATATCTCAAGTTATGCAGGAATGCACATCCAACAATTTCACCTCCTATTTGAGAGGTGTCAACCCAATTTTAACCTCTAGAGCACGAAAAATTCTTCCCATTACACTAATGTTGTATCCAATTCAAAATAAAAATGGCGAGAGTCTTCTGCGCAGATGCAGGCTTTCCGTTTTCTATGACATAAACATTATTAAATACAGTATGGCCATCTATTTACATATAACTACTGTATTTCTGGAAAATATATACAGTATTTTCCACATAACCTAACCTAGCCTAACTTTCCCCTAACCCTGTGTAGCCTTACCTTACCTACCCTCTCCTACCCTACTGTACTCAGCCCTAACCTGATGTAACCTACCGTAAGCTAGCCTAACCTAACCTACCCTACCCTACCTGACCTCCCATAAGCTAGGCTAACCTAACCTAACCTAAACTACCGTAAGATAGCCTAACCTAACCTAAATAACGTTTGTAGAAAAAAATATTAGTTTCGTAAGTTATCGGTTATATTATGACGTTATAAATGTACGTCAATTAATTATATGCCGAGACACAGTTGATCTCTACTGGCGGGGGAGATCGATGTTGAGGAGAGACTGGGGAGGGGAGGGAGGGAAGGGTGGGTGCGCCAAGTAATATCTACAGGTGCATGAGGAGAAATCGTTAACAGCGTAATTTGTATTTAAAATCCTTCTTTTCCCCCCCTCCCATCAGATTTCCGTCAAATACGACGTATCATTCCTTGAGAACATTATCACTCTGAGTAATTAGTACATTATTCCAGTTGAGTACACTTCAGGTTTCAGTACATTTACAAAACTGATGTGCTAACACTTAAGCTCGTTTTGAAATTGATATCGTTCACCACTCCTAAATGAAAATAAAACTGATGGAAACTCAGTGCGCCGGAGAGCTTGACTGCCTGAGCGAAAATATATGACTTATTTCTCCTGTTGTTTTCGTCTCGTGATGTGTTATAGAAAGATGAAACAGACAAATCATTTTGGATGTACTGAAAACTTGTCTTATGTAGTAATGGTTGGTGAACCAGCAGTAGAGTAGGTGACCTGGTGACCACCAGGACACTTTGTTGACTGTAGTGATGTGTACAGTGTTGGTTACTGCTGTTTATAGTGTGGTGTACAGTGTTGGTTACTGCTGTTTATAGTGTGGTGTACAGTGTTGGTTACTGCTGTTTATAGTGATGTGTACAGTGTTGGTTACTGCTGTTTATAGTGATGTGTAGTGTTGGTTACTGCTGTTTATAGTGATGTGTACAGTGTTGATTACTGCTGTTTATAGTGAGATGTACAGTGTTGGTTACTGCTGTTTATAGTGATGTGTACAGTGTTGGTTACTGCTGTTTATAGTGAGATGTACAGTGTTGGTTACTGCTGTTTATAGTGATGTGTACAGTGTTGGTTACTGTTTATAGTGATGTGTACAGTGTTGGTTACTGCTGTTTATAGTGATGTGTACAGTGTTGGTTACTGCTGTTTATAGTGAGATGTACAGTGTTGGTTACTGTTGTTTATAGTGATGTGTACAATGGTCATTACTACTGTTTATAATGAAAGTGTACTGTGTTAATCACTACTTGTGTTTCTGCCGTGATTTTAGCAGCTGTCAACTCTTGTGTGTGGTTACAAACAAGCTGGAATATAGAAACACAAGGGTCTCCATATATTGACAAATATTCACAACAGCTGCCATGTAACATACGCTCCTGCAATGGAAATCTGGTTAAGTGCTAACTAGCAAGAAACACGGTGACATCCGAGGACAGATGCTGAGGAAGATCTGAGAGTGTAAGTATCCTCAGTTGCTGCATCTTGGCTGATTTTTGTGCTCAGTTGCAGGTCCATCCATCACATGGATAGGTGGGCACAAACTAATAATATCTGTTATTGTCATAATTATTCTTCTCATTCTTCTTCTTCTTCTTCTTCTTCTTCTTCTTCTTCTTCTTCTTCATATTATTATTATTATTATTATTATTATTATTATTATTATTATTATTATTATTATTATTATTATTATTTTGCGTTGCCATATTTATAAGATGTAATATAGTTGGCTGTTTGAAATATGTGCAAATATCTTTTAGAGCCGCAGTAAACACAGGACTTTCGTATAACGAAGATGATGGATGCACGTCGTGATGCGTGCCTTTGTAAACACGAAGTTTTACATGACAATGGTGTTGTCGGAGGGCGGTGCGCAGACTCTTGTCGTAGTTTACACGGGAGGGGGGGAAGGAGGAGAGGGGGGATATGTAGCCTAAGAAAAAAAGTTTGGGAACCATTACTCTAAACTTTGCCTGCTTATAAACAGTAATTAATTACTTCACTTTTGCAGTCAAACATTTTTCTTATGAATGGCTCCGTCTCTGAAATAGTTCAGAGCGAATGTATTAATAATCCAAAGTTGTATATCGTTCTAACTCTGGTAGGGACGTGTAAACATTGAAATCTTCTGTACACTTTGAAAACTCGATTCGTGATTTACAGAAAAATATAAATGAGCTCAGTTATACAATAAAGACGAAGAGATCATCGAGTTTGAAGAAACAGTACGTAGCTGGTGGCAAAGACTTCAATTGTTCTAGAGGATTTCAAGTCTTTTACTTCCCTGCTGTGAAATACAAGAATGATGGCGTATGTATGTGAAGGTCCCCTACATAGTATTTCATCTGCTCTTCATGACGTTGTTAAAGCAATGGGTTAATGTGGTTTAAAACCTATTGACTACACTGGAGTTATCAAGACTATGTAACCTCGTCACCAAAATACGTTAATCCCTATCATAGGAATTAAAGTAAGCTGTCAGCATATATTAAAGTAAGCTGTCAGCATATATTAAAGTAAATTCTCAGCATATGTTAAACTCTCAGCATATATATGCTGAGAGAAATACACCTCTCAGTGTATATACCCTGTCAGCCACGAAGCTGTCAAAATACTGTCACTAGGAATTCAATAAGCAAGAATGATGTAATATTCTGTTTTAATTTTATTCTATGTTAGACATTATTCCCGTGTGGAATGGTGAATATAACACAGGAACAAAAATAGAGGAACACTGCAGCGCGCCTACCCGCCAATACTATTCAGGTCGATTCTAATTCCTGTAATCGGTAAACAGGCACATTACCTGTCCTCACATAGTTATATTTTGACGTGAGAGGCGCCATGTCAAGACGAGCATGAGGCTCGTCTTGACCGCGGGGGTCATCAGCAGAATCGATTAAATGTAGACTTTAAGAGCATTTATAAGGGTAATTACGTCTATTAAGGGTCTACCTGGAGAGTGTGCCGAGGGTCAGTGTTCCCGCTGCCCACTCCGACTAGGCCTCCTGGTGGATCAGGACCTGATCAACAAGGCCTTTACTGTTGGCCGCACGCAGTCCATCATACGAACTAGAGCCCGGCTGGAAAGGAACTGACTTCAGTAACCTATTTCAGTTACCTTTTCAAGACAGCTTGGGGGTCTATTGGTAATCTCCCTTGTGTATGACGGGAGGCTGTTGAATAGGCTTGGGCCCCTTACACTTGTTTTGTTGATTCTAAGTGCACTCATGACACATCTGCTTTTCACTGGGGTATATCTGCCAGTCCTTTTTCTTTCGCAGGAAGTGATTTTTTTGTGTGTGTGGATTTGGGACCAGTCTCTTTAGGATTTTCCAGGTGTAAATTGCCAAGTATATTTCTTGTGTGCGTTCCAGGGACTACAGGTCAAGGAACTTCAAATGTTCCTGGTAATTAAGATGCTTGACTGAACTTATACATGCAGTGACGGTTCCCAAAACATTCTCTAGCTCTGTACTTTAGCCTGCCTTAAAAGGGGCTGTTAGTGTACAGTAGTGTTCCAGCCTAGAAAGAACAGTGACTTAAAGAGGATCATCACTGACTTGGCATCTCTTGTCTTGAAGGTTCTCATTATCCATTCTACCATTTTCCTCACGGTTGTAATAAAGACACTGTTTAAATCCTTGAAGGTGAGATCCTCTGACATTACCACTTCTAATCCTTTATATTAGGTTTCCGGTCTATTGTGTGGATAGAATTTATTTTATATTCCATTCTGGCTTTTGTTTCCTCGATTTTTTTCCATAACGGAGTAACCGAAATTTGTCCTCGTTGAGTATCAGGTTGTTTTTCTGTGGCTCACTGGAAGACTTGCTTTGTATCAGCCTGGAGACTTGGTGTGACCTCACTGGAAGACTTGGTTTGTATCAGCCTGGAGACTTGGTGTGACCTCACTGGAAGACTTGGTTTGTATAAGCCTGGAAACTTGGTGTGACCTCACTGTAAGACTTGGTTTGTATCAGCCTGGAGACTTGGTGTGACCTCACTGGTAGACTTGGTTTGTATCAGCCTGGAGACTTGGTGTGACCTCACTGTAAGACTTGGTTTGTATCAGCCTGGAGACTTGGTGTGACCTCACTGGAAGACTTGGTTTGTATCAGTCTGGAGACTTGGTGTGACCTTAATGGATGACTCTGATGCAGATTGTAGTGCTATGATTTACATCTCTACGTCTGATATAAGGATGAGAAAAAGGATGGGGGTGAGTACTGTGCCTCCTGGAACAGAGTTTTTCAGCGTGACGGCCTCTGACTTTGCTTGCTACGACTCTCTGCGACTACCGGTTAGAAAGTTTAAGACTCATCTGTCCACTTTACCAGTTACGTGGTAATAAGCTTTCTAAATAGATCTCACAGAGCCTGAGAGACTAAGAGGAGAGTTAAAGACGGAACAGCGAACTAGAGCATTAATTCTAGTGTTAAGGATGCCGGTGTAGGGATTTTGATTTATGGAACTAGAGATGCCCTCCTGTTCCTAGGATCAAAATTCTCTACTACTATTGCTCAGGAGTTGTATGACCCCCTACGGATTCCTTTCTCTCTCTCATTTACACACACACACACACACACACAGTGCTGGGGTAAAAGAGGTAGTCAGGGTTAATCCTAGGAAAATACAGACCCACTACCTCGGATCAAGAACCCTTCTCTCTCGTCTTACGGCCGGATGCGGGGAACCCGCTAATGTATCACCCAGGAAAGGCTCTCCCAACCGGTTAACTTTAAATGAGCCGGATACGCCAAGCCACTCCGGTTAAAAAAGAGCAGACGTCCGGAAAACTTCTGGCTGGAAATTGCTCTCGGGGAAATGTGTGGTAACCGGCCAAAGTTCGGATAAAAAAAGATAGGAAATTAGTTTGGGTTTACCAGTTGTGGTCCACCAGTCCGGTTAATGAAGGATGTGGGGTGGGGGGGGGGAATTGGGTGAGGTGAAGGGCAGCCAGTGTTCGGATACTGTATCAGTCATGTTGTAGCTGGTGTGTCCGGATACTGTGTCAGTTATGTTGTAGCTGGTGTGTCTGGATACTGTGTCAGTTATGTTGTAGCTGGTGTGTCCGGATACTGAGTTAACTGTGTCGTAGCTGGTGTGTCCGGATACTGTGTCAGTTATGATGTATTTGGCGTGTCCGGATACTGTGTCAGTTATGTAGCTGGTGTGTCCAGATACTGTGTCAGTTATGTTGTAGCTGGTGTGTCCAGATACTGTGTCTGTTATGTTGTATCTGGTGTGTCCGGATACCGAGTCAACTGTGTCGTAGCTGGTGTGTCCGGATACTGTGTCAGTTATGTTGTACCTGGTGTGTCCGGATACTGGGCCAGTTATGTTATAGCTGGTGTGTCCGGATACTGTGTCAGTTATGTTGTAGCTGGTGTGTCCGGATACTGGGTCAACTCTGTCGTAGCTACAGTGTCCGGATACCGAGTCAACTGTGTCGTAGCTGGTGTGTCCGGATACTGGGTCAACTGTGTCGTAGCTGCTGTGTCCGGATACTGGGTCAACTGTGTCGTAGCTGGTGTGTCCGGATACCGAGTCAACTGTGTCGTAGCTGGTGTGTCTGGATACCGAGTCAACTGTGTCGTAGCAAAACACGTCAATTTGCGTTAGGTTAAGTGAGCTCAGATCAAGTACGTTAAGTGAACTCAGATCAAGTACATTAAGCGAGCTCAGATCAAGTACGTTAAGCGAGCTCAGATCAAGTACGTTAAGCGAGCTCAGATCAAGTACGTTAAGTGAGCTCAGATCAAGTACGTTAAGCGAGCTCAGATCAAGTACGTTAAGCGAGCTCAGATCAAGTACGTTAAGTGAGCTCAGATCAACTTCTGTGTGGTACAAACACAAGAGAATGAACAATGTCTTTAAAACATCCCTGCAGAGTTGCCTCACCCTTTCGGGTTCAGCTCTTCATTTTACGATTATTATTATTACTTTTAATCTAATTATTGTTACATTAATCATTTTATTATTAATATTTATATTATTATTGTTGTTTTTGCTGTTTTTTTTCTGTTTTTGCTATTTTCGTTTTTAAATATTTCCCAGGCATGGGAAACCTACTTGAATATTTGATGGAGGTGGAAAGCCGTAAGACCCAGAACGCCTACGAAGGGATGTAATGAGCGAAGTTTGTGAGTACTTACGGATTGTTTGTGCTTCTTTGAATGCGCGAAACGTAGCACTGGCCAACCTTTCCATCTCCATTTGTTTTCAAATCGTGAATGTCTGTAGATGGTGAAAAAATTGGTGAAAGAAAGTGTTCCATTTGGATGTTAGGTAAATTTATTCTCAGGGGTAAAGTGGAAACTCGAC
Source organism: Cherax quadricarinatus (assembly GCF_038502225.1). Lineage (NCBI taxonomy): Eukaryota > Metazoa > Arthropoda > Malacostraca > Decapoda > Parastacidae > Cherax > Cherax quadricarinatus. The sequence continues at coordinate 25,386,747 of NC_091335.1, read as the reverse complement.
AAGTACCTCGGCTAAATGCTGGATCAGTGAGGCTGTGCTGGCTGTTTGTGTCAGCGGGAGCGCTGAACCCATAGGGAGTATGCACCCCTTGTGGGTCGGGGGAATAGAAGGTATGCCGGCTCAGTTCAGGGAACTGGAGCATAGATCCAGTTTCCTAGATCAAGAGCCCCTCATCAGCAACAAGGAACCTCCCTTGAGGGGAAGGGGCCGCTAGTAGCCACAGCCTGGGCAGATAAGCCTGGCATAGGGCCGGGCTGAGGAAGTAGGTGAAAACTCTAATCTGTATGTAGTCACGGATTTGTATTCTCAGATTTATGTTTACTAATTTAGTGTACTGACAGATATATACTTACAGATTTGTGATAACTGATTTGTAGTCGGGGGGGGGGGGTCGGGTCACAGTTGCTAACTTCTGCCTCTGTGTCGGGTTTCTAGTGGCGATAAATATTAGATTTTCTCTGTCTAATTCATTGTAGGTGAAAGACAGGTATAGTCTTGCTGGTTTGTCTCTTATTCTTGTAGTCTGTTACTAACAGTACTGGTACTGTCTCCGGGTTTCCTCTACATGTGTCAGTCGTACACACAATTCCAGTATATAAATGCGGGCACACACACACACACACACACGCAGAGACACACAAACACAGTGCCTAGCATTTCACCAGAAGCTCAGTTCAACCACATAGAATGTGCAACCAATGCTTGTCTGGCAAATCTAAGAGTGACCTGCAGGAATGTCAATAAAGAGTTTTGTGGTACTTTATGCAACATACAGTAAACTCTAGAGACTGTTGTGCGTGAAAATCCCAGATGATCGGCAGTTTCTGAGATATTGAAACCATCCCATCTGTCTGGCACCAACAATCATTCCACAGTCAAAGTCACTACGATCACATTTCGTACCTGTTCTGATGTTCAGTCTGAACAACTGAACCTCTTGACCATGTTTGCATGCTTTTAGGCACTGAGGTGCTGATTATAGGTTCTGAGTATAGGTCAGGCCCATGTTGGAGCACGCAGTACCAGTATGGAGCCCATTACTGAGGAAAGATTTACAAACCTGTAGAACGTGCAGAAGTGCACGTTCCCGAGTTAAGGGGCATGAACTATAAGGAGAGGCTAATCGAATTAAATCTAACGATATTGGAGGATAGAGGCACCAGGGGAGATATGATAACATACAAAATACTTATGGAAATTGATAGGGTAGAGATGGAAATTGATAGGGTAGAGAGGGACAAACAGTTTGAGTGGCGAGAAATGGAAATTCGGGGACACAGCTAGAAGTTAAAGACACAGATAAGTCACAGGGTTGTCAGGAAGTATTTTTTCAGGGTGATCTGAAAGTCAGATGATCTCGGTGAAGAAGTGGTGGAGGCAGAATCGATCCATAGCTTTACGAGCACATACAAGTTGAGAGGCGGGGCCAGGAGCTTGACTCTCGTAGCTACATATAGGTGAGTGTACACACACACACACACACACACACGTGTAGAGAAAAGCTACTAGTTATGAGTGATTTCAATCACAAGGAGATCGGTTCGGAAAACCTGGACCCCCATGGGGGTCCCGAAACATGGAGAGCCAAGATGATGGATGTAGTACTGAAAAACCTCAGGCATCAACATGTTAGGGACACTACCAGAGAGAGAGGTGAGGATGAACCAGCAAGACTGGACCTCATATTCACCCTGAGTAGCTCGGACATCGAGGACATCACATAGGAAAGGTCCCTCGGAGAAAGGTTAAGGGAAATTGGCCTGACGACACTGGAAGACAAGAGGGTTAGGGGAGACATGATAACGACATACAAAATACTGCGAGAAATTGACAAGGTGGAGAGAGACAGGATCACAATTGGAAGTTGAACACTCAAATGAGTTAAAGGGATATTAGGAAGTATTTCTTCAGTCACAGAGTTGATGTAGTGGAGGCAGGATCCATATGTAGCTTTAAGAAGAGGTATGATAAAGCTCATGGAGCAAGAAGAGTGACCTAGTAGCGGCCAGTGAAGATGCGGGGCCAGGAACTGTTGTCATGTGGGTTTTCGATACGTGGATGTGTAAAAATACTCACGTAGGCTGGTAGTACGTATAATATATAACGGGAAGTATGGAAAGCGCCAACAGCCGACCTGTCTCTCTCTGCTGCCTAACTACGATTGACCCATAGTGTCTACGGGTGAGGGTGTTTGAAATCCTGCTATGGTCAGCAGCAATATGAATACAGTCAATGATTCACACAGACGGTTGGTAATGAGTCATCTACTGGTACACTGGTTACTAGTAACTGGTTACTAGGAACTGGTACTACTACTGAGACTGTGACTCGACCCCTGCAACCACAACTAGGTGAGTACATACACACATTCTCACACATACACACGCACATGCACATTTACACACACACAAACACACACACACACACACACACACACATACACATACACACACACACACACACACACACACACACACACACACACACACACACACACACACACACACACACACACACACACACACACACAGGTTTAGCGCCTGTGGGAAGATGCTTCTACACAATTATGAATTTTTATGATTGGCTCTCTGCTGTCAGGGAGAAGTGAAAGGTCAAGACCTGAGTCACCTCTGGCGCCTGTGTGACCTTTGTTATGGAAAGATGAAAGGTCAATACCTGAATCACCTGCGACACCTGTGTGACCTTCGTTGTTAAAGAGCGATAGTGGGGGAGGGGGAGGGAGAGTCGAAGGTCAAGGCCGTTGTCACCTTTGTCACAGCTGTGACATTTATTTACCTACTCTTTCTCGTCAACTGTTATCACAGCCTTGTCTTCCCTTGTCATAATTTGAGGTCGCAGCCAGAATTAGATTTGTATCTCAGTAATTACAATACAAACAACGAGTTTGTGAAATTCGCAGAATTACAATAACTGTTTGTAAGGTAAAAACAATTCCTCGTGGCTTGAGAGCCGCACACGAGGCTGTGTTTTGTATTTGGCGCTTCAACGCCGAAGTAAATTCACGCAACGCGAGTAAGAGGCGTGGAAATCTGAGCATTTCCTAGAATAGCTCAGTCACGAAATCTGGTAAAACACTAGGCTTCCTGATCACCGTCCATGTGGCCTGGTCCAATACCAGGCTTCCTGATCACCGTCCATGTGGCCTGGTCCAATACCAGGCTTCCTGATCACCGTCCATGTGGTCTGGTCCAATACCAGGCTTCCTGATCACCGTCCATGTGGTCTGGTCCAAGACCAGGCTTCCTGATCACCGTCCATGTGGTCTGGTCCAAGACCAGGCTTCCTGATCACCGTCCATGTGGTCTGGTCCAAGACCAGGCTTCCTGATCACCGTCCATGTGGCCTGGTCCAAGACCAGGTTTCCTGATCACCATTTCGAAGCCTGGTCCAAGACCAGGCTTCCTGATCACCGTCCATGTGGCCTGGTCCAAGACCAGGTTTCCTGATCACCGTCCATGTGGTCTGGTCCAAGACCAGGCTTCCTGATCACCGTCCATGTGGTCTGGTCCAAGACCAGGCTTCCTGATCACCGTCCATGTGGCCTGGTCCAAGACCAGGTTTCCTGATCACCGTCCATGTGGTCTGGTCCAAGACCAGGCTTCCTGATCACCATTTCGAAGCCTGGTCCAAGACCAGGCTTCCTGATCACCGTCCATGTGGCCTGGTCCAAGACCAGGCTTCCTGATCACCGTCCATGTGGTCTGGTCCAGGACCAGGCTTCCTGAGTGATGCTCTATATGTGATTATTTTTTGTAGTTATGCACAATATATATATGTCGTGCCGAACAGGTAAAACTTGCGATTTTAGCTTAAATAACAACGCTCTTCTTGCCGAATAAGGCAAGTGAAAATTTGTGTATGCAGTAATTTCGCAAAAATAATTCTGAACCTAACAAAAAAATATATTTCATTGTGTTTGTTTATTATTAAATAATTGTAAACTTACCTAAAATATATATAGTTGGATTAGACTAAATTAAATTGCGCTTGTTATAATAAGGTTAGGTAAGTTTTCTAAGGTACTTTTGGTAGAAAATTGTTGATTTTTACATTAAGATAAATGAAAAAAATATATCTTTAAACGTATAAGAATTTTTTTTAGAAAGGACTTAATTTTAAATGAGTTCTTGTTAATTGACCAATTTTACCTGTTCGGCACGACATATATATATATATATATATATATATATATATATATATATATATATATATATATATATATATATATATATATATATATATATATATATATATATGTAGTAGGTTGGTAGACAGCAACCGCCCAGGGAGGTACTACCGTCCTGCCAATTGAGTGTAAAACGAAAGCCTGTGATTGTTTTACATGATGGTAAGATTGCTGGTGTCCATTTTTTGTCTCATAAATATGCAAGGTTTCAGGTACGTCTTGCTACTTTTACTTACACTTAGGTCACACTACACATACATGTACAAGCATATATATACACACCCCTCTGGTTTTCTTCTATTTTCTTACTAGTTCTTGTTCTTGTTTATTTCCTCTTATCTCCATGGGGAAGTGGAACAGAATTCTTCCTCGGTAAGCCATGCGTGTCGTACGAGGCAACTAAAATGCCGGGAGCAAGGGACTAGTAACCCCTTCTCCTGTATAAATTACTAAATTTAAAAAGAGAAACTTTTGTTTTTCTTTTTGGGCCACCCTGCCTTGGTGGGATATGGCCGGTTTGTTGACAAAAAAAATGTATATATATATATATATATATATATATATATATATATATATTTTTGTGGGTGTGTGTGTGTGTGTGTGTGTGTGTGTGTGTGTGTGTGTGTGTGTGTGTGTGTGTGTGTGTCCGAATTTAACCTAACTTAAAAATAACATTCGTAATTTTAAGAGGAGTGTTTAGAAATTGATGTTGATAATAACGTAAGGAAATTAACGTAATAAAACGAGGGAGGCTGCGTATTAAACCCGTTGAACTTGGGAACTGTGACGTACCTTGGATTGGTTTCTAGTTTTTTTTTTTTTACGCTCAAGAGCCAGGCCTAGGATTAGATTCTGCTCACTTTCTGATCAACCAGGTTGTTGCTGCCAGTGTTTAGATCTAGTACATGTACATCTTCAAACAACGTGGATTTTATTTTCCTGGGGACTCACGTAACTTATACAATAACGAAGAAAACAGCTGCTTTCTTACACAACGAGAGAAATAAGTACTCTATTATATAATAACGAGGGAAATAAGTACTTCATTATATAATAACGAGGGAAATAAGTACTCTATTATATAATAACGAGGGAAATAAGTACTCTATTATATAATAACGAGGGAAATAAGTACTCTATTATATAATAACGAGGGAAATAAGTACTTCATTATATAATAACGAGGGAAATAAGTACTCTATTATATAATAACGAGGGAAATAAGTACTTTATTATATAATAACGAGGGAAATAAGTACTTCATTATATAATAACGAGGGAAATAAGTACTCTATTATATAATAACGAGGGAAATAAGTACTTTTTATATAATAACGAGGGAAATAAGTACTTTTTATATAATAACGAGGGAAATAAGTACTTTTTATATAATAACGAGGGAAATAAGTACTCTATTATATAATAACGAGGGAAATAAGTACTCTATTATATAATAACGAGAGAAATAAGTACTCTATTATATAATAACGAGGGAAATAAGTACTTCATTATATAATAACGAGGGAAATAAGTACTCTATTATATAATAACGAGGGAAATAAGTACTCTATTATATAATAACGAGGGAAATAAGTACTCTATTATATAATAACGAGGGAAATAAGTACTTCATTATATAATAACGAGGGAAATAAGTACTCTATTATATAATAACGAGGGAAATAAGTACTCTATTATATAATAACGAGGGAAATAAGTACTCTATTATATAATAACGAGGGAAATAAGTACTTCATTATATAATAACGAGGGAAATAAGTACTCTATTATATAATAACGAGGGAAATAAGTACTTTATTATATAATAACGAGGGAAATAAGTACTTCATTATATAATAACGAGGGAAATAAGTACTCTATTATATAATAACGAGGGAAATAAGTACTTTTTATATAATAACGAGGGAAATAAGTACTTTATTATATAACGAGGGAAATAAGTACTTTATAATAACGAGGGAAATAAGTACTTTATTATATAATAACGAGGAAAATAAGTGCTTTATAATAACGAGGGAAATAAGTACTTTATTATATAATAACGAGAGAAATAAGTACTTTATTATATAATAACGAGGAAAATAAGTACTTTATTATATAATAACGAGGGAAATAAGTACTTTATTATATAATAACGAGGAAAATAAGTGCTTTATAATAACGAGGGAAATAAGTACTTTATTATATAATAACGAGGGAAATAAGTACTTTATTATATAATAACGAGGAAAATAAGTACTTTATAATAACGAGGGAAATAAGTACTTTATTATATAACGAGGAAAATAAGTGGTTTATAATAACGAGGGAAATAAGTACTTTTTTATATAATAACGAGGGAAATAAGTACTTTATTATATAATAACGAGGAAAATAAGTACTTTATATAATAACGAGGAAAATAAGTACTTTGTTATATAATAACGAGGAAAATAAGTACTTTATTATATATTAACAAGGTTCATCATTATATAATGAGGGGGAAACAGGTTCATCATTGCACAGTAAATTATCATTGGTATTCGTTAAACTTTAAACCGTCACTCTGCATTTTAGTTGACTCTCGCACTGTGATCTCAGTAGTTCGTTGTTGCTGTGAGTTATCTTCTATCACTTCCTTATGCTACGTTTAATTGCGGTATTTCGTAACTGTTCTGCTTCCAACTACTGGGGTATGTACTTTCTCTTTCTCTCTCTCTCTCTCTCTCTCTCTCTCTCTCTCTCTCTCTCTCTCTCTCTCTCTCTCTCTCTCTCTCTCTCTCTCTCTCTCTCTCTCTCTCTCTCTCTGCTAGGTAGATGTCTTTGCTCTTTGGACGCAGGACTCGAGTCTCTTCCGACCTCTTCTTGATTCTCTGATCTGGACGCTGCCTTCCAGTTCCAGGATAAATGGGAATCTACTCGTGTGCGCAGCTCTGTGATAGGCATTTCTTATTTCCTTTTACCACAAGCTCATGCAGAGTGGCATGTATATTCACTGCTTTTCTTATCATACTCCCTCTGTCAAGAAAAGTTTCTCTCTTCCTTCGTGCCCTCCGACTGTAAAATAATTCTTTGCAGTTCGTTCTGTCGCCTTGGCTATTCGCCCTATTTCGTAAATTCTGCCTATTCTCATGCTACACGGACTCACTCCATTGAAACCTCATAATTTTTTGGCATTCCCTATATTTCCACTTTTCAAAATCTCAACAACGCCATCTGTCGTCTAGATATCGAATCTGCTTTTCGTCTGACTACTACCCTTCGCAGTAATCTTGTTTGTACCTCTCCTCCTGTCACTAATGCTTCCGCTGTCCACTCGATTTCCTGCTCCTCTTGTCCTCGCCAATATTCTGATGTAACTAGCCACTCTATTTCTAACAGACTTAAAGAACACTAAAGATGTGTTCACACTGCTGACATTCATATTTTTTTTCTGTCGTCCTATTGGCTGGTCCTCTGCTAAAATAATCTGCCTTTCTGTTAGCCATCAACCTCGTCAACTTCACGATTATGCCTTTACACATAGCTACCCTAACATGAATCTTAGTCCTGGCTTTGCGCCTGCAACCTGCTTTTCACAATATATCAATTCTCTAATCTTCTAAACACACGTGACTTGACCTGACCTTATGCCTCTTCCTCCTCGTCCTCTATTTCCCTATCTCCTGTCTTTCGTCTTTCTTGGTTTTCTTGTATTTTCTAGCCTGGGCCAGTTGGCCTACTGCACTTCTTCTCTGCCACTCTGGTGACAGCTGCTAAATTAGTGTTGAGATGCTTCAGTCTTCACTGCCTCTCAAGGTAATTCATTCTCATTACTCTGTCACTTGACCAGCCTGGAGTGGGCCAGTACATCTCCTACAGCACTACTCACATCTTTTCCTCTTGTATACTATTGCTGCTGCTGCTTTTACTACTAATGCTACTACTACTTCTAGCACTACTTCTACTGCTACAACTACTGCTGCTGTTACTAATACTACCAAATCTTACATTACACCTACACTGTATTATTCCACCACTACTACTACTAACAATGCGTCTAATATTATTGCATCATTACCACTGCTATCACTGTTACTGCTGTTAAGTCTACTATTACTGCTTCCACTGCTACTACTACTACTACTACTTCCACTAATACTACTACCACTCCCACTACTATCACTTCCACTACTACTACTACCAGTAACAGTACTACTACTACTACCACTAATAATACCAAAACTAGTACTATTACTATTACCAGTACTAGTACTACTACTACTACCACTACTACTAATACCAGAACTAGTGCTATTATTACTACTACCACCAGTATTACTACTACCATCAGCAGTACTAATACTACTACTAGTATTAGTACTACTACTACTACTACCACCAGTACTAGTACTACTACTACCACCAGTACTATTACTACTACTACTACCAGTACTAGTTCTACTACTACTACCAGTACTAGTACTACTACTACTACTACCACTAGTACTACTACTACCACCAGTACTAGTACTACTACTACTACTGCTACCAGTACTAGTACTACTACCAGCACTAGTACTACTACCAGTACTAGTACTACTACCAGTATTAGTATACTACTACTACTACTGCTACCAGTACTAGTACTACTACCAGCACTAGTACTACCACCAGTACTAGTACTACTACCAGTACTAGTACTACTACCAGTATTAGTATACTACTACTACTACTGCTACCAGCACTAGTACTACTACCAGCACTAGTACTACTACCAGTACTAGTACTACTACCAGTACTAGTATACTACTGCTACTTTCACCATAACCAGCATCACCTTCATGTCCTCGCTTCCTAACGTATTTCTTTCAGGTCTTCCTTACTTCCCTCTTCCCTATTTCCGATTGTGACTTGACAATGGTCAGGAGAGATCGAAACACCGTCATGAGGTTTCTCTCAAGTGTTGGTTTCTGGTGAATTGTTCCAGCCAGGGTACTGTGTGTGTGGGGGGGGAGGGCTGCAGTATGTCCAAAGACATACTTTAAGAATGTCTGCAAGCATTCCATGTCTCAATTGGAGGCTGAGTAATTTCTTCGCCTCAAGTTGCCTCGCCTTGATCCACTTCCCTGGATCACTTTGCTTCGCCTTGATCCACCTCCCTGGGTCAAGTTGCTTAGCCTTGATCCACCTCCCTGGGTCAAGTTGCCTCACCTTGATCCACCTCCCTGGGTCAAGTTTCCTCGCCTTGATCCACCTCCCTGGGTCAAGTTGCCTCACCTTGATCCACTTCCCTGGGTCAAGTTGCCTCGCCTTGATCCACCTCCCTGGGTCAAGTTGCCTCGCCTTGATCCACTTCCCTGGGTCAAGTTACCTCGCCTTGATCCACTTCCTTGGGTCAGGTTGCCTCACCTTGATCCACTTCCCTGGGTCAGGTTGCCTCACCTTGATCCACTTCCCTGGGTCAGGTTGCCTCGCCTTGATCCACTTCCCTGGGTCAGGTTGCCTCACCTTGATCCACTTCCCTGGGTCAGGTTGCCTCACCTTGATCCACTTCCCTGGGTCAAGTTACCTCGCCTTGATCCACTTCCCTGGGTCAGGTTGCCTCGCCTTGATCCACTTCCCTGGGTCAGGTTGCCTCACCTTGATCCACTTCCCTGGGTCAGGTTGCCTCGCCTTGATCCACTTCCCTGGGTCAGGTTGCCTCACCTTGATCCACTTCCCTGGGTCAGGTTGCCTCACCTTGATCCACTTCCCTGGGTCAAGTTGCCTCACCTTGATCCACCTCCCTGGGTCAAGTTGCCTCGCCTTGATCCACTTCCCTGGGTCAAGTTGCCTCACCTTGATCCACTTCCCTGGGTCAAGTTGCCTCACCTTGATCCACTTCCCTGGGTCAAGTTGCCTCACCTTGATCCACTTCCCTGGGTCAAGTTGCCTCACCTTGATCCACTTCCCTGGGTCAAGTTGCCTCACCTTGATCCACTTCCCTGGGTCAAGTTGCCTCACCTTGATCCACCTCCCTGGGTCAAGTTGCCTCACCTTGATCCACCTCCCTGGGTCAAGTTGCCTCACCTTGATCCACTTCCCTGGGTCAAGTTGCCTCACCTTGATCCACTTCCCTGGGTCAAGTTGCCTCGCCTTGATCCACTTCCCTGGGTCAAGTTGCCTCACCTTGATCCACCTCCCGGGGTCAAGTTGCCTCCCCTTGATCCACCTCCCCGGGTCAGGTTGCCTCGCCTTGATCCATCTCCCTGGGTCAAGTTGCCTCAAATTGATCCACCTCCCTGGGTTAAGTTGCCTCGCCTTGATCCACCTCCCTGGGTCAAGTTGCTTCGCCTTGATCCACCTCCCTGGGTCAAGTTGCTTCGCCTTGATCCACCTCCCTGGGTTAAGTTGCCTCGCCTTAATCCACCTCCCTGGGTCAAGTTGCTTCGCCTTGATCCACCTCCCTGGGTCAAGTTGCTTCGCCTTGATCCACCTCCCTGGGTCAAGTTGCCTGAACTTGATCCACTTCCCTGGGTCAAGTTGCCTCACCTTGATCCACCTCCCTGGGTCAAGTTCCCTCGCCTTGATCCACCTCCCTGGGTCAAGTTCCCTCGCCTTGATCCACCTCCCCAGGTCAAGTTGCCTCGCCTTGATCCACCTCCCTGAGTCAAGTTGCCTCGCCTTGATCCACCTCCCTGAGTCAAATTGCCTCGCCTTGATCCACCTCCTCGGGTCAAGTTGCCTCGCCTTGATCCACCTCCCTGGGTCAAGTTGCCCCGCGTTTATCCACCTCCCTGGGTTAAGTTGCCTCGCCTTGATCCACTTCCCCGGGTCAAGTTGCCTCACCTTGATCCACCTCCCTGGGTCAAGTTGCCTCACCTTGATCCACCTCCCTGGGTCAAGTTGTCTCACCTTGATCCACCTCCCTGCTTCAAGTTGCCTCACCTTGATCCACCTCCCCGGGTCAAGTTGCCTCGCCTTGATCCACCTCCCCGGGCCAAGTTGCCTCACCTTGATCCACCTCCCCGGGTCAAGTTGCCTCACCTTGATCCACCTCCCCGGGTCAAGTTGCCTCACCTTGATCCACCTCCCTGGGTCAAGTTGCCTCGCCTTGATCCACCTCCCTGGGTTAAGTTGCCTCACCTTGATCCACCTCCCTGGGTCAAGTTGCCTCACCTTGATCCACCTCCCTGGGTCAAGTTGCCTCACCTTGATCCACCTCCCTGGGTCAAGTTGCCTCACCTTGATCCACCTCCCTGAGTCAAGTTGTCTCACCTTGATCCACCTCCCTGCTTCAAGTTGCCTCGCCTTGATCCACCTCCCCGGGTCAATTTGCCTCACCTTGATCGACCTCCCCGGGCCAAGTTACCTCACCTTGATCCACCTCCCCGGGTCAAGTTGCCTCACCTTGATCCACCTCCCCGGGTCAAGTTGCCTCGCCTTGATCCACCTCCCCGGGTCAATTTGCCTCACCTTGATCGACCTCCCCGGGCCAAGTTACCTCACCTTGATCCACCTCCCCGGGTCAAGTTACCTCACCTTGATCCACCTCCCCGGGTCAAGTTGCCTCGCCTTGATCCACCTCCCTGGGTCAAGTTGCCTCACCTTGATCCACCTCCCTGGGTCAAGTTGCCTCACCTTGATCCACCTCCCTGGGTCAAGTTGCCTCACCTTGATCCACCTCCCTGAGTCAAGTTGTCTCACCTTGATCCACCTCCCTGCTTCAAGTTGCCTCGCCTTGATCCACCTCCCCGGGTCAAGTTGCCTCACCTTGATCCACCTCCCTGGGTCAAGTTGCCTCGCCTTGATCCACCTCCCTGGGTCAAGTTGCCTCACCTTGATCCACCTCCCCGGGCCAAGTTACCTCACCTTGATCCACCTCCGCGGGTCAAGTTGCCTCGCCTTGATCCACCTCCCTGGGTCAGATTTAAAACTCTCCAGGCGAATTTTTGACCTCTCCACCATTAGCAGTATTTACTCCCCAGCAATTTCAGTGACCAGTGTGAAGACTTCCCCTGACATCCTCATGACCTCTAATATTAGCCATTCTATTGACTTTGACCACCACCAATTACTGCCACCCACCCGGGTCAATACCTGACCTCCTTTCTCCTCCATCACTCACCTTCACCTGGATGTGAAAGCTTAATTTACCACCAAGTCGGCTCCTCCAGAACCTCCTTTCTCTGAGGTAAATTCTGATGAGACAGACACCCCGTGCGCGCGCGCGCACACACACACACACACACACACACACACACACACACACACACACACACACACACACACACACACACACACACACACACACACACTCACACACAGACACACTCACACACACACACACACACACACACACACTCTCACTCACACTCACACACACACACTCACACACACACACACACACACACACACACACACACACACACACACACACACACACACACACACACACACACACACACACACACACCACCCAAGAAAGATAAAGTGAAATAAATGTGTGTGTGACCAGTGAGAGAAGCATAGTGAATAGGTTATATATCGAGAAGAAATGGAGGTGGATGTACACCAGGACATCACAACGAGTTGGACAATATACAGGCTGCTACAGGCTGCATCGCAAGTACCTCATCTATGCGTGGTTTTCGGGGAGTCGGGTGTGAGTTCTAATTAGCCGCCAAACTGTTTGTGAATGGTCCAACTCGCGTAGTCAATAACGAATAGCAATTGGTAATTTATAGCAGAACAGGGCGAGCAGACAGGTGTCTAATAGACTAAGAAGAAGAATAGGCATAGAAGACATAAACTAGTAGGTGGTTTTTGGTCAAGTCAGGTCAGAGGAGCACGAAGACCACTTGTCACACACACACTCCACATACACACTCTTACACCATAACGCAATCCCATCCGCTACTTTTCACACAATAAACCCACACACGTATAGTTTCACACACACAAGTTCACACCCCCACACAGACCACACACACATTCTCTCCCCCACACCCTCCCCTACCTCTATACCACTCCCTCCCCTTATCCCCCTCCTTTCCCTCTTTCCCCCCTCTCCCTCTCCCATTCTCTACCCTGTTTGTTTCTCCCTCCCCCTCTCTCTCCCCATATTTCCCCCTTCCTACCTTTCTCCTATTTTGCCACTGTCTCCCGCTTCCCCCTCTTCCCCCCTCTGCCCCTTCCCCACACACACAAACACATATTACAAATAACCACACAGAAATACACAAGTTTTTCATTCTGTGGTTACCAAAAAAAAACAAATGGGTTGTCAGAGAGCAGGATGGAAATCGAGAGGACTAGAAGATGAGTCTGGGAAGGAATATTGGGTAGCAGAGTGCATGAAAAAGGAAAGGAACATGAGTGGGGAAGGAAGCTAGAAGGGCTTAGCATGAAAATGGAGGAGAGGATAGCTGCATAGTGTAGGAAGTGGGAGATGCAAGTCACTGCAGCAGAGGCTAAGATACAGAGATTAGAAAGGAACTGAAAAATCTGAAACAGCCTAAAGAACTAAAGAGCAATGCGGGCATGACATCAGAAACTGCTACCTCAGTAACAAACGAGGGGACTGTAAGGAATTAAGTAGTGAAACTGCTTGCAGAAGCCCTATCAGGCCATCGTAGAGCCTGAGAAAAAAAGAGGATCACATCAGGAACAATCGAAGCCCTAACAAACCACAGCAGTGCCTAAGGAGAGCTGAAAAGGGAAAATGACAGACCACTGGGCCCAGGGACAACAGATTGTGAAGAGATTGAAGAAATGAAAGCTGCAATAGCGGCAACTAAATCAAATCAGGGGATACATAGAGATATGCAGTGGGAGAACAAAAGGGAGAGATCAGCTCCAGAAAGTTGAAGGGGAAACTTATGAAACAAGAAGACAAGGGGAGATAAAGGCGATTGAAAGCATCATGAAAGCAATAGAAGATGACATGACCCAGCTGGCAAATTTTCTGAGAATAGGGGGGTGTGCAAGAGGAAGAAACCGGCCAGTCAGAGTGATTTTCAAGGCAGAAGAAAGTAGTACTAAGGGACATGTCCATGTACTGGAGGTGTATCTCGACCGCGACAGAACACGAGAAAAAAGGCAGAAACTGATAGAGAGGGTACAAAGACGAAAGGAGGAAAGAAGGGCATAGATGGAGATGGACAGGAGAACCCAGAATCAGGAGGAAGATCAAATACAGCCTCACAACCACCTACAGAAACCCCATAACCCTGTCAACCCCAATGCAACCAAACATTCTAACCCAAAACCCACATGCCATTCCCAGTGCCCCCACCCACCTCATTACAAACTCCACCTTCACAGCAACCCCCCATAGTTCCTTGTCAGGTCTCCCACTTCCCCAACCCCAACATACCCCACAGACCACAGTTTTGGAAAAGTTGGAGGTTAGGTATACAAATACAGATGGAATAACAAATAAATAAGAGGATTGGGATGAAAGAATCAAGGAGGCATCCCCAGGCATAATAGCATTCACAGAAACGAAACTCACCAGGATAGCAGATGCAATCTTTCTACTTGGATATAAGATCCTGAGGCAAGATAGAGGGAGCAGAAGGGAAAGAGGAATTGCACTGCTCATTAAAAACCAGCGGGGATTTGACTAAATGGAGGGAATGGATGGAATGGGTGAAAGGGACTACATAGGACCAATCCAGTCTGGGGACCTTAAGGTGGTAATTGAAGTGATGTACAACCCACCACGGAACTGCAGAAGGTTAAGAGAAAAATACAAAGAGAGAAATAGAACAATGATAGACGCACTAGCCGAGATGGCCAGAAAAGTTCATATGGGTAGAGCAAAGTTACTAGTTACGGGTGTTTTAAATCACAAGAGGATTGACTGGGAAAGCCTGGAGCCCCATGGGGGTCCAGAAACATGGAGAGACAAGATGATGGATATGGTACTGGAAAACTTCAGGCATCAACATGCTGGGGACCCTACCAAGATAGAAGTGTGGATGAACCAACAAGACTGGACCTTGTATTCATCTTGAGTAGTTCGGACATCGAGGATATCACATATGAAAGGCCCCTTTTAACTAGTGATCATGCTGTTCTGCGCTTTGAATACGTAGTTTAGCCACGAATGGAGAGGGTAGCAGGAATAGGATGGGAGAAGCCAAACTACAAAAGGGATGACTACACAGGCATGAGAAACTTCATGCAAGACGTTCAGAGGGAAAGAGAATTGGCAGAAAAACAATAAAAGAAATGATGGACTACATAACAAAATACAAGGAGGCCGAAGAGAGGTTTGTTCCCAAGGGTAACAGAAATAATGGGAAGACCAGAACGAGCCCTTGGTTCACCCAAAAGTGTAGGGAATCAAAAACTAAGTGCACTAGAGAATGGAAAAAGTACAGAAGACAAAGGACCCAAGAAAACTAAGAGATTAGTTGAATCAGAAAGGAACAAACACAGATAAGATGGGAGGCTCAGCGACAATCCAAAAATGACATAGCATTGAAAGTCAAGTCTGACCCAAAGCTGTTGTATAGCCACATCAGGTGGAAAACAACAATCAAAGGTCAGGCAATCAGGCTGTGGAAGGTGGGGAGCTCACAAGAAATGACCAAGAAGTATGTGAGGAGCTTAACATGAGATTTAAAGAAGTATTAGAGTGGAGACAGGAAGGACTCCAGGAAGTCAGAATGGGGGAGGTACACCAACAAGCGAAACACCAAGTGCTGGATGAAATACACACAACTTGATACCTCAAAGGCATTGGGAAAGGTCAACATTTCTCCCTGGGTCCTTAGAAAGGGAGGAGAGATGCTGTGTGTGTGTGTAGGCAACTTCCTGAGTTATGGAAGATGGCAAATGCAGTCCCAGTTTTTAAGAGAGGGGACAGACACGAGACATTAAACTACAGACCTGTGTCATTGACATGTATGCAGAGTCATGGAGAAGATTATCAGGAGGAGAATGGTGGAGCGCCTAGAAAGAAACAAGCTTATTAACGACAACCAGCACGGTTTCAGGGAAGGAAAATCCTGTCACAAGCCTATTGGAGTTTTATGACAAGGTAACGGAAGTAAGACATGAGAGAGAGGGGTGGATAGATTGCATTTTCTTGGACTGCAAGAAGGCCTTCGACACAGTTCCTCACAAGATGTTAATGCAAAAGCTAGAGGATCAGGCATGCAAAACAGGAAAGGCACTGCAATGGATCAGAGAATATCTGACAGGGAAGCAACAACGAGGGTGTTAAAGGAATGTAAAGAGGAACTTAGCATACCTTTGGCTAATCTTTTTAACATATCACTACAAACTGGCATAGTGCCTGATAAGTGGAAAATGGCAAATGTAATACTTATTTACAAGGCAGGTGACAGGTCCTTCTCTTCGAACTATAGACCAATAAGCCTTACCTCCATAGTGGGAAAATTTATGGAATCAATAATTGCCGAAGCAATTCGTAGCCATCTTGACAGGCACAGATTGATTAATCTCAACACGGTTTTGCAAAGCGGCATTCCTGTCTTACGAATTTACTAACTTTTTTCACTAAGGTGTTTGAGGAGGTAGATCATGGTAATGAATATGATGTTGTGTATATGGACTTCAGTAAGGCTTTCGATAGAGTTCCACACCAGACGCTGTTGAGGAAACTTAAGGCACAGGGAATAGGAGAAGAAATTTTTTCCTGGGTAGAGGCATGGCTGACAATTAGACAGCAGAGAGTGTGCATAAATGGGGAGAAATCAGAATGGGGGCACGTCACAAGCGGTGTTCCTCAGGGGTCAGTGTTGGGCCCGTTGTTGTTCACAATTTACATAAACGACATAGATGAGGGAATAAAGAGCGACATAAGGAAATTTGCTGATGACACCAAAATAGGCCGTCCAATTCATTTTAATGAGGACACTAGAGCACTCCATGATGATTTGAATAGACTGATGCAATGGTCGGAGAAGTGGCAGATGCAGTTTAATATTGACAAATGCAAAGTTCTAAATGTTGGACAGGTAAATAACCATGCCACATATAAATTAAATAATGTAGATCTTAATACTACTGATTGCGAAAAGAATTTAGGAGTTCTGGTTAACAGTAATCTAAAACCAAGACAACAGTGCATTAGTGTTCGCAATAAAGCTAACAGAATTCTTGGCTTCATATCTAGAAGTATAAATAATAGAAGTCCTCAGGTTGTTCTTCAACTCTATATATCCTTGGTTAGGCCTCATTTAGACTATGCTGCTCAGTTCTGGTCACCGTATTACAGAATGGATATAAATGCTCTGGAAAACGTACAGAGGAGGATGACAAAGATGATCCCATGTATCAGAAATCTTCCCTGTGAGGATAGACTGAGGGCCCTGAATCTACACTCTCTCGAAAGGCGTAGAATTAGGGGGGATATGATCGAGGTGTATAAATGGAAAACAGGAATAAATAAAGGGGATGTAAATAGCGTGCTGAAAATTTCCAGCCAAGACAGGACTCGCAGCAATGGTTTCAAGTTGGAAAAATTCAGATTCAGAAAGGATATAGGAAAGCACTGGTTTGGTAATAGAGTTGTGGATGAGTGGAACAAACTCCCAAGTACAGTTATTCAGGCTAAAACGTTGTGTAGTTTTAAAAATAGGTTAGATAAATACATGAGTGGGTGTGGGTGGGTGTGAGTTGGACCTGACTAGTTTGTGCTGCTGGGTCTGGTGCAGTGCTCCAAGTCGGACCGAAACGTCGTCGAAAGCTTCTCTCTTTTATGTGCGGGTTATTTGTGTATGATCAGACTGGGTGGGTCATTGGGCTAATCCGGGGGGGTACATGGACCTGCTCCACATGGGTCAGTAGGCCTGTTGCAGTGTTCCTTCTTTCTTATGTTCTTATGAGTCATGGTACGTGATGAGGTGTCAGAGTGGGCGCCTGTGACGAACGGGGCTCCACAGGGGTCAGTCCTAGGATCTGTGCTGTTTTTGGTTTACGTGATTGAAATGACGGAAATGACTCAGAAGTGTCCCTGCTTGCAGAAATAACAGAAAAGCACTACATTGGATAAAGGCATACCTGACAGGAAAGAAACAAGAGTGATGATCCGTGTCGAGTTGTCGTAGCGGGTGCATGTGACAAGTGGGGTTTCACAAGGATAAGTCATAGGGACAGTGCTGTTTTTTGAACAAGTGAATGATATGACAACAGGGATCAGGTCAGAGGTGTTCCTTGTTTTCAGACGACTTGAAACTAATGAGGAGAAAACAAGTGGAGGAGGACAAGGAAAGGCTACAAATTGATTTGGATGGGATGCAGGACTGGTTTAACATATGGCTCCTGGAATTTAATCCCACCAAGCGCAATGTTATAAAGCTTGGGTAAGGACAAAGAAGACCGCAGACTAAGTACAGGCTCTGGGGAAAGGGCAAAGACTGCAAACCTCACTGAAAGAGAAGGGCGTTGATGTGAACATCACACCGAACACATTCCCTGAGGTGCACATCAAGTAACTCCTACAGCAAATGCACCTCTGACAATTCTAAGAATAGATTTTCTACATCTAAGAAAGAAGTCATGCACGACACTGTACACCGTGTACGTCAGGCCCATATTGGAGTATGCAGCACCAGTAAGGAACCCACACCTGGTCAAGCATATCAAGAAACTGGAGTAAGTACAGAAATTTGCAGCCTGACTAGTTCGGGAGCTAACTGATATATCCTATGAGGACCAGTTAAGTGAACCGAACCTGATGATACTGGGCGGCAGAAGGACTAGGGATATGATAACGACGTTCAAAATACTGAGAGGAATGGACAGGATGAACAGGAACAGAATGTTTCAGATATGGGAAATAGGAAAAAAAAGGCAACAGTTGGAAGCTGAAAAGTCAGGTGGGTCGCATGGATGTTAGGAAGCATTTCTTCAGCCTTAGAGTAGTCTGAAAATGGAATAATCTGGAGAGATAAGCAGTAAAGTCAGGATCCATACCTAGTAGAGAACAGTGAGAGGCGAAACCAGGAGCTGTGACTCGATCCCTGCAACCACATATAGAGGAATATACACACACACACAAACCAATAGCCAAAGAAAGAATCCCCTCGAATATTTAACAGTCTGCAATAGTGTGACCCACTGTGAGTGTTACTGCCAGTGTGACTCACTACGAGCGTAACTCACTGCAAGTGTGGCCCCACTACGAGTGTGACTATTGCGAGTGTGACCCATCGAAAGTGTGACCTAGCAGACTGTAAATAGAGTACCATCATCACTATCCATGCAGGATAGTAATAGTTAAAGATGCGGTGCTAACGAATGAGGGAAGGTGTGCGCAGAGGACAGGATGAACGTCAAGAATAAAAAAAGGAGTGCAGAGGATATATGAAAGAGGAGTAAAAGGGAATGGAATGTTATAGACAGAGGAGAGGGGAAAAACTGGGAGTGGACTATTGAGAAAATAGGGAGAAAATGTGAATTAAGTGTGAAGAGGATAGGAGAGGAAAAATGGAGGGATACTATGAAGAGAATAGGGATAATATAAAATAGGTAATGTGATGTGGAGAGGGAGAAGTGAAAGGAAAAAAATAGGAAATGAAGTATGTAGATGACAGGACAGGAGAGAGAGAGAGAAAGAGAGACAGACAGAAAAGAAATATGGAGTAAAGTGGAGAAAGAATAGGGGAGAGGAAAGGAAAGGAAGATAAACTACCTTGTAGTGACCTTGTAATATATCCTGGAGTCAACAGGGACCCTATCAGCCCCCTTCCCAGGCAAGGAAGGGATACCCCCTCCCCCCTCCTTCCATCCTTCCCTCCCCCATAAGATATACTCTTTATTTTCACACACTCCACATAACGCACCTCATACAGGTATTGAGGTACGTGTCCGACCCACAGTACCAGCATGAGGTGAAGTGTGTGTGTGTGTGTGTAGGTATACTACACAAATACAGGAACAAAATAAACACTTTTGGTATCGTGGAGAATTTAAAGACTTTGGTATCGTGGAGAATTTAAGGACTCACCTTTGGTATCGTGGAGAATTTAAAGACTTTGGTATCGTGGAGAATTTAAAGACTTACTTTGGTATCGTGGAGAATTTAAAGACTTACCTTTGTTATCGTGGAGAATTTAATTTAATTATCTAAGTAAAAATTCCCATCAAGGACAAACACATGTGCAGTGTCATTGTTGTCGTTGTATTATCTTCTTTCTCTCTTATTCTAAGCTTCCGCATCTCTGATTCTCAGCTTCTCCGCGTTTTAATCTCTCGTTTTTTTCCTGAACGCACTTCTGTGAAATCCCCTACGTTTTGCCCTATCTATATTTCGATTTTCCAGTAACATCCTCGTAGATAAATGGTCTAAAGAACATGCAAGATAGAGTTATCAAAACTTATTCTTTGGGTAACACTGATGATGGGTTGGGTGAATATTTTTCAGCGGGTTTGGGTTTGACAAGGATCTGCCACGTATGGGCCAGTAGGCCTGCTGCAGTGTTCATCTTTTCTTATGTTCTTATGATGATGATTAAGATACATGTGCAACAGTTGGGTATCTTTATTGATGAAACGTTTCGCCTACACAGAAGGTTTCTTCAGTCAGTTGTAATAATGTTGGTAGAATTACGGACAATATATTATTTATTAGGACATAAGTGCAACTAATGTGACATTTTATTGTGGAAACGTTTCGCCCTCCAGGAACTTTGTCAATAAAATGTCACATTAGTTGCACTTGTGTCCTTTTTACCTAACACATTCTTCAGTTAAATACAGAGGAAGCGGGTGTAGTAGTGAAATACAAGTGATGTAATCAGTCCCTCAAATATTTGAGGTGGTCAGTCCCTCAGCTCTATCGTCTGGAACGACAGTGTTCCAGACCATGGAGCTGAACTTTTCTCCAGGCTGAGGGACTGATCACCTCAAATATTTTTTCTTCAAGGTTGATGGACTGATTACATCATCTTTGTTTCACTATTATACCTGCTGCCTCTGTATTTGACTGAAGAAGCCTACTGTGCAGGCTTATATACATACATACATACATATATATATATATAGATATATATATATATATATATATATATATATATATATATATATATATATATATATATATATATATAATGTCGTGCCGAATATGTAAAACTGGTCAATTAGCAAGAACTCATTTAAAATTAAGTCCTTTCTAAAATTTTCTCTTATACGTTTAAAGATATTTTTTTTTCATTAATGTTGATGTAAAAATTTTTAATTTTGGTCCAAAAGAATCTTAGAAAACTTACCTAACCTTATTATAACAAGCTCAATTTATTTTAGCCTAACCCAACTAAATATATTTTAGATTTGTTTACAATAATGTAATACTAAACAAACACAGGGAAATATATTTTTTTCGTTAGGTTCAGAATGATTTTGGCGAAATTATTGCATACACAAATTTTCGCTTGTCCTATATGGCAAGATGAGCGTTGCTATTTAAGCCAAGATCGCAAGTTCTGCCTATTCGGCACGACATATATATATATATATATATATATATATATATATATATATATATATATATATATATATATATATATATATATATGCAATAAGATCACAGTAAACAGGTGATTTTAACATGATTAGTTTTGATGTTACTTCCTTGTTTACGAAAGTTCCTGTTGATGATTTATTAAGTTTCTTATCTGAAGAACTCGTTAACTATGATTTACCAATGCCAGTTCCTACTATCATTAAACTTATTAAACTTTGCATTGTTGATGCAAAATTTGCATTTAATGATAAGTTTTACACTCAGAAGTTTGGTATGGCAATGGGAAATCCTCTTTCACCTGTTCTTAGTAACCTATACATGGAATTTTTTGAAACAAGATTGCTTAACACAATCCTCCCTAATAGAGCTAAATGCTTCAGATATGTTGATGATATTTTGTGTCTTATGCCCAAAAATGTAGATATACACCATTTCCTTGGAAAATTAAATAGCTTAGTCAATTCTATAAACTTTATTGTTGAATTTGAAGAAAATAAATCATTGCCTTTTCTAGATGTTTTAATTATTGAGGGTAATAATGAATTCAAATTTAAAATTTACAGAAAACCTACAAATAACTATTCCTATGTCCACTATTATTCTTCGCATCAAGATAGAGTTAAACTGTCTGTATTCTCATCAATGTTTTTGAGAGCTTTACGAATTTGTAGTCCAGAGTTCATAGATGAGGAAATATCCAAAATTTATGAAATAGGTAATGATTTGAAATACCCAAGAAATGTAATTGATAAATCTTTTAAAGTTGCTAGAAATACTTTTTACAATCCAGAAAGGGACAACCAGCCTTATTCAACTAAAAATATGTTGGTTCTCCCTTACCATGAAAACTTGGTTGATATGCCTTCTCTTCTTAAGACTTTTAATATTAAAGTTGTATTCAAAAATCTTGATACAGTAAAAAAGCTTTTGATAACGAATTCCCCCCAAAATGCTGATGGATGTGTCTGTAAGATTCCTTGTAAAATTTGCGATAAAGTTAATTACGGTCAAACTGGTAAAAATCTCGAACTAAGATTAAAACAACATAAATATAGCATTAGAACTGGACAAGATTCCAATGCTCTATTTATTCATGAAAGAGATTTTAACCATCCAATTGATTTTCAAAAAGTTGAGAAAGTAGTATCAAGCAAGTCCATGGTCGACAGAAATATAATTGAATCTTGTTTCATAAAAAGCAGTTTTGACAATAATATGAATATTTCCTTTGGTTTATATAAATTAGATCCATTTATAATTAATATAATTTGAGAAGATTTTAATAATACATTGGACAAATAATAATTTTTAAAATTCTTATTTCTTGGGTAGAATAGTTTGTTGGTGGGTTGTGTGAAGGACCTGTCTAGTTGGGCCGGCGGGCCTGCTGCAGTGTTCCCTTTCTTATGAGTCGCGCATCAGGTGTTTCTTTGTTGTGGGATCTGATAGTGAGGTGTGGGCCACCCCTTTATATACCTTCCTTTGATGCTTTACTTTAATTGTTCCTTGATAATGTGAATATATATATATATATATATATATATATATATATATATATATTTTTTTTTTTTTTTTTTTTATATGATGGGGTCCACCTCTGGTGTAAATTGTGGGACCCATTGCCTCGGAGAAGTGCATAAAAAGACTTCAAGGAAGAATATTTGGATTTGGATTTCTTCCTGAAGCCGTTTGAATATTCCACTTCCCCTACCACCCCATCTTTTAGTATATTTTTTTTTTTTGCCAATAGGAATATTTTATTACATAATATGGCACAGAAGATTTAAGAGATACATTGTTGATATAAAGGTGGCATATACGGTACATATATAATATATATATATATATATATATTATATATTTTATATATATATATTTTATATATATATTATATATTAGGTCAGATATAATAGAAAATGGATGAATAGGAGACTGAAGCACCTATTAAGAGAGAAGAGAGGAATTTATAGGCGCAGCAGAAGAGGAGAGAACAACCTTATTGACCAATATATTCTCATTAAAAGAGAAACAAAGAAGGGGATCAGAACGGCTAAACGCGACTATGATATTAACCCTTAAACTGTCCAAACGTAGATCTACATTTTTTCAACATTTGAAATTATGTAAAAGAAGTTGATCTCGTTTTTTACATTTGACAACGTGTAAAAAAAACTTTGACCTACGTTTTTTTTTGTTATATTTGAAAATATGTAAAGAAACGTAGATCTACATTTGGTGCACTACGCATGTGAACGTAGATCTGTTTGGACAGTTTAAGGGTTAAAGTGTAACTCTACGTTGATAGCAAAGTGGGAATGTACCGAGTGATGGAGAATGTTTCTTTCTTTGCGTCATCTGGTGGTAAACGGCCGATTTGTCAACAAAAATATTGCAGATGTGAGATCTACCATAGTGGCAGCTGCGCAACTCTGCAAGACTCTGCATGTTGCAAGTACGTCATTGTTGGTGAGGTGTCCAGCGTTAACTTACGTTGAAGAGCAAGACACATGTTCAACACCTGGTTATCTTTATTGTTTGCTGTATAATCCTACGGGTTTAGCACTCCCCCATGATTATAATAATTTATTGTTGATTAAACCGTTTCTCTTACACAGTAGGTTTCCTCAGTCAAATACAGAGGCAGCAGGCGTGGCAGCGAAGTACAGGTGATGTAATCAGTCCATCATTCATGGATAAATAGTTCTGAGGTGGTCAGTCCCTCAACCTGGAGAATTATTGTTCAGCTCCAGACTGTGAAGGTGAACACTGAACACTGTTGTACATGCGTCTCACTCTTCAACTTGTCCTTATTCTATATCATTTTCATTATAGTTAACTATTTTTTAAAGTAGCATTTAACAAGATTCAGATTTTGACTGCTTATGATAAGCGGACGGAGTATCGAGCTGCCGCCGCTCCTTGAGCTGAATAACCCACACGGGTTTACCGTGCTACATTTAAAATATAAACTACAATATATTGCTTTGACAAATATTTTACATGAGGCAATTTTATTACCGAATCAACTACAAACTGTCCACTAGATGATTGGCAATTTCTGCAACTCTTGTAAAACGGCTGTAAATATTTATGAATCAGATTTTGTAGAATTTACAAAATTATTAAAAATACTGTGCCATCAGCACTGAAATATTGGTTGAAACAAGTTTTTCCTTGGAGACCAAAGTTTATTGGTTGACAAAAGTTTTCTCCTGGAGACCAAAGTTTATTGGTTGACAAAAGTTTTCTCTTGGAGACCAAAGTTTATTGGATGACAAAAGTTTTCTCTTGGAGACCAAAGTTTATTGGTTGACAAAAGTTTTCTCTTGGAGACCAATGTTTATTGGTTGACAAAAGTTTTCTCTTGGAGACCAAAGTTTATTGGATGACAAAAGTTTTCTCTTGGAGACCAAAGTTTATTGGTTGACAAAAGTTTTCTCCTGGAGACCAAAGTTTATTGGTTGACAAAAGTTTTCTCCTGGAGACCGAAGTTTATTGGTTGACAAAAGTTTTCTCTTGGAGACCAAAGTTTATTGGTTGACAAAAGTTTTCTCCTGGAGACCGAAGTTTATTGGTTGACAAAAGTTTTCTCTTGGAGACCAAAGTTTATTGGTTGACAAAAGTTTTCTCTTGGAGACCAAAGTTTATTGGATGACAAAAGTTTTCTCTTGGAGACCAAAGTTTATTGGTTGACAAAAGTTTTCTCTTGGAGACCAATGTTTATTGGTTGACAAAAGTTGTGGCATGCAAAGAGTACGTAACCTTTATTAGGCGCATGTACACACCCTCATTTACAGGCTATCTTCCCCAACCAGCGAACCAGGTAACTAAGAGTTGATGATGGGGCCCCGTCGTTCAACCAGTACCCGGGTTCCAGCCAATAAGAAGATGGTTTTGGCAATCGCAGAGGTTATGTGGGTACCACTCTCCTGTCTGCCCTTGTCATTCCCATTCTAGAGCTGGTTGAAGCACGGTCTGCTCTCTAGTGGCTTCTATTCTGCCTTGCTTACCGTGTATATAGTGTACATATTGCTGTTCTAAATTGGTGAAGGATAATACAAGTCAAAACTTTTCTGCTGTGTTTATTTTGCTCCCTTTACACCCAGGATAACAGGCCATTTGGACTCCTGGGTTGTAATAAGGAGGATGAGGGTGGAAAACCCCAAAAAATTGTTTTCATGTCTATAATTTGAGAATGTTTGGTCTCCGAGCGAAACGTTTCTACGACGGTTTCTGTTCTGCCATAGTGACGTTTTACCCACAATCGATCTTTATCAAGTACACGGAAATAAAAAGCAACACTGTCTCGTAAATACGAGCATCCAGAGGTCAGGTCAGGTCAGGTGGTAGGGATGTCAGTGAGACGAGAGTCAGGTGAACCATGGTGGAGCCTGGATCAGGACGAAGATTAAGGGTATTTTTATTGATGAAACAATTCGCCTACACAGGCTTCTTCAGTCAATTACAAAGGGAGCAGTAATCAGTCCATCAACCTTGGAGAAAAAGTATTTGAGGTGGTCAGTCCCTCAGCCTAGAGAAAAGTTCAACTCCATGGTCTGGAATAATATCGTTCCAGACCATGGAGCTGAGTTACTGAACATCTCAAATACTTTTCTCCAAGACTGATGGCCTGATTACATCGTCTTAATTTCATTAATACTGCTCCCTCTATATTTGACTGAAGAAGCCTACCGTGTAGGCGAAACGTTTCAAGAATAAAGATACCCAACTGTTGCACATGTGTCTTAATCTTCAACTTTCGGTATTTTATACCATCAACTGGATCAGGATGCTTGTGTGGAATATGGATAATTTGTGTGAAGGACTTTATTGATGTACATATTTCTCCGTTTTGCTGTATTGTTTTGGTGAGGTGGATACCTGTCATTATCATGAGATGTGTCTCCCAGTGGAGCTTTCAGCGCAAGACACGATAGAAGGTCGATCCTTCGTCAGCCGAGCACCAGACAGACGCTGGGCTTGAATAGTACCTGAAGTATTGAAGGAAATTCTTGGGTTTCTTTGTGAAAGGATTAGATAATTAGGTGGGTGGGAGCTAGGAATTATCTTAGTCGCCAATCATATATAAGTTCAAATATAACCTACACGGCTTTGTTTCGCGTACGAAAAAATTTGGTAATGTTGCAGGTAGGCGAATAGTAACATATTTTCTGGCATATAAGACGCATGAGTATATATGACAGGAAAAGCGACGTTTCCAAGGAATTGTAACAGTAAACAACTGCTAAAAGGTAACCCAAAGCCTTCCCTTGACACTGACCTTGATTCTGACCTTGACTCTGACCTTGACTCTGACCTTGACTCTGACCTTGACCCTGACCTTGACCCTGACTTTGACTGACCTTGACCCTGACCTTGACTCTGACCTTGACCATATAAGGCACAGGCTGATTTTCCAAGACTTTTTACTGGGGAAAAATCGCGCCTTATATGCCGGAAAATAAGGTAAATTGCCAGAATTAAAACATAGAAATATATAGGTCGAGCACACTAAATGTCCTCTGATAAATACAACATTTGCTGAATATTTGTTTTATGTCGTGCTGGATAAGTAAAACTTGCGATTTTAGCTTAAATAGCAACGCTCTTCTTGCCGAATAAGGCAAGCTAAAATTTGTGAATGCAGTAATTTCGCAAAAATCATTCTGAACCTAACGAAAAATATACATTTCATTGTGTTTGTTTATTATTAAATTACTGTAAACTTATCTAAAATATATTTAGTTGGAATAGGCTAAATTAAATTGCGCTTGTTATAATAAGGTTAGGTAAGTTTTCTAAGGTTCTTTTGGTACAAAATTATTAATTTTTACATTAACATGAATGAATATATATATATATATAAACGTATAAGAGAAAATTGTAGAAAATACTTTATTTTAAATGAATTCTTGCTAACTGACCAGTTTTACCTATTCGGCATGACATATATATATATATATATATATATATATGTGTGTGTGTGTGTGTGTGTGTGTGTGTGTGTGTGTGTGTGTGTGTGTGTGTGTGTGTATGTGTGTGTGTATCGGATCATTATTTAGTTGTAGCTACAGTTAGAGTAAGAGATAGATGGGAAAAGAGGAAGGTGGCAACAACAAGTAAGAGGGAGGTGAAAGTGTATAAACTAAGGGAGGAGGAAGTTCGGGTGAGATATAAGCGACTATTGGCAGAAAGGTGGGCTAGTGCAAAGATGAGTAGTGGGGGGGTTGAAGAGGGTTGGAATAGTTTTAAAAATGAAGTATTAGAATGTGGGGCAGAAGTTTGTGGTTATAGGGGTGGGGGCAGGAGGAAAGAGGAGTGATTGGTGGAATGATGAAGTAAAGGGTGTGATAAAAGAGAAAAAGGTAGCTTATGAGAGGTTTTTACAAAGCAGAGGTGTTATAAGAAGAGCAGAGTATATGGAGAGTAAAAGAAAGGTGAAGAGAGTGGTGAGAGAGTGCAAAAGGAGAGCAGATGATAGAGTGGGAGAGGCACTGTCAAGAAATTTTAATGAAAATAAGAAAAAAATTTGGAGTGAGTTAAACAAGTTATGAAAGCCTAGGGAAAATATGGATTTGTCAGTTAAAAACAGAGTAGGGGAGTTAGTAGATGGGGAGAGGGAGGTATTAGGTAGATGGCGAGAATATTTTGAGGAACTTTTAAATGTTGAGGAAGAAAGGGAGGCGGTAATTTCATGCACTGGCCAGGGAGGTATACCTTCTTTTAGGAGTGAAGAAGAGCAGAATGTAAGTGTGGGGGAGGTACGTGAGGCATTACGTAGAATGAAAGGGGGTAAAGCAGCTGGAACTGATGGGATCATGACAGAAATGTTAAAAGCAGGGGGGGATATAGTGTTGGAGTGGTTGGTACTTTTGTTTAATAAATGTATGAAAGAGGGGAAGGTACGTAGGGATTGGCGGAGAGCATGTATAATCCCTTTATATAAAGGGAAAGGGGACAAAAGAGATTGTAAAAATTATAGAGGAATAAGTTTACTGAGTATACCAGGAAAAGTATACGGTAGGGTTATAAATGAAAAAATTAGAGGTAAGACAGAATGTAGGATTGCGGATGAGCAAGGAGGCTTCAGAGTGGGTAGGGGATGTGTAGATCAAGTGTTTACATTGAAGCATATATGCGAACAGTATTTAGATAAAGGTAGGGAAGTTTTTATTGCATTTATGGATTTAGAAAAGGCATATGATAGAGTGGATAGAGGAGCAATGTGGCAGATGTTGCAAGTATATGGAATAGGTGGTAAGTTACTAAATGCTGTTAAGAGTTTTTATGAGGATAGTGAGGCTCAGGTTAGGGTGTGTAGAAGAGAGGGAGAATACTTCCCGGTAAAAGTAGGTCTTAGACAGGGATGTGTAATGTCATCATGGTTGTTTAATATATTTATAGATGGGGTTGTAAAAGAAGTAAATGCTAGGGTGTTTGGGAGAGGGATGGGATTAAATTATGGGGAATCAAATTCAAAATGGGAATTGACACAGTTACTTTTTGCTGATGTTACTGTGCTTATGGGAGATTCTAAAGAAAAATTGCAATGGTTAGTGGATAAGTTTGGGAATGTGTGTAAAGGTAGAAAGTTGAAAGTGAACATAGAAAAGAGTAAGGTGATGAGGGTATCAAATGATTTAGATAAAGAAAAATTGGATATCAAATTGAGGAGGAGTAGTATGGAAGAAGTAAATGTTTTCAGATACTTGGGAGTTGACGTGTCGGCGGATGATTTATGAAGGATGAGGTTAATCATAGAATTGATGAGGGAAAAAAGGTGAGTGGTGCGTTGAGGTATATGTGGAGTCAAAAAACGTTATCTATGGAGGCAAGGAAGGGAATGTATGAAAGTATAGTAGTACCAACACTCTTATATGGATGTGAAGCTTGGGTGGTAAATGCAGCAGCGAGGAGACGGTTGGAGGCAGTGGAGATGTCCTGTCTAAGGGCAATGTGTGGTGTAAATATTATGCAGAAAATTCGGAGTGTGGAAATTAGGAGAAGGTGTGGAGTTAATAAAAGCATTAGTCAGAGGGCAGAAGAGGGGTTGTTGAGGTGGTTTGGTCATTTAGAGAGAATGGATCAAAGCAGAATGACATGGAAAGCATATAAATCTATTGGAGAAGGAAGGAGGGGTAGGGGTCGTCCTCGAAAGGGTTGGAAAGAGGGGGTAAAGGAGGTTTTGTGGGCGAGGGGCTTGGACTTCCAGCAAGCGTGCGTGAGCGTGTTAGATAGGAGTGAATGGAGACGAATGATACTTGGGACCTGACAATCTGTTGGAGTTTGAGCAGGGTAATATTTAGTGAAGGGATTCAGGGAAACCGGTTATTTTCATATAGTCGGACTTGAGTCCTGGAAATTGGAAGTACAATGCCTGCACTGTAAAGGAGGGGTTTGGGATATTGGCAGTTTGGAGGGATATGTTGTGTATCTTTATACGTATATGATTCTAAACTGTTGTATTCTGAGCACCTCTGCAAAAACAGTGATAATGTGTGAGTGAGGTGAAAGTGTTGAATGATGATGAAAGTATTTTCTTTTTGGGGACTTTCTTTTTTGGGTCACCCTGCCTCGGTGGGAGACGGCCGACTTGTTGAATATATATGTATATATATTCAATATATATATATATATATTGAATATATATATATATATATATATATATATATATATATATATATATATATATATATATATATATATATGCCGTGCCGAATAGGCAGAACTTGCGATCTTGGCTTAAATAGCAACGCTCATCTTGCCATATAGGACAAGTGAAAATTTGTGTTTGCAATAATTTCGCCAAAATCATTCTGAACCTAACGAAAAAAATATATTTGATTGTGTTTGTTTAGTATTAAATTATTGTAAACGTATTTAAAATATATTTAGTTGGGTTAGGCTAAAATAAATTGCTCTTGTTATAATAAGGTTAGGTAAGTTTTCTAAGATTCTTTTGGTGTAAAATTAAAAAAATTTACATTAACATTAATGAAAAAAATATATCCTTAAACGTATAAGAGAAAATTTTAGAAAGGACTTAATTTTAAATTAGTTCTCGCTAATCGACCAGTTTTACATATTCGGCACGACATATATATATATATATATATATACAAAACAAAAACTTTCACGGCACACATAAGTACGATAATTCACCTAAACTACTGGGAACGGTTGAAGGTCCTTGATCTGTATTCCCTCGAACGCAGGCGAGAGAGATACATGATAATATACACTTGGAAGGTCCTGGAGGGATTAGTACCAAACCTGCACACGAAAATCACTTCCTATGAAAGCAAAAGTCTCGGGAGGAGATGCAACATTCCCCCAATGAAAAGCAGGGGCGCCACGAGTACACTGAAAGACAATAAGTGTCCGGGGCCCAAGATTGTTCAGTTGCCCCCCAGCATACATAAGGGGGATTACCAATAGACCCCTGGCTGTCTTCAAGAAGGCACTGGACAGGCACCTAAAGTCGGTACCTGACCAACCGGGCTGTGGTTCGTACGTCAGCTTGCGTG
Organism: Cherax quadricarinatus; assembly: GCF_038502225.1. NCBI lineage: Eukaryota > Metazoa > Arthropoda > Malacostraca > Decapoda > Parastacidae > Cherax > Cherax quadricarinatus. Next base: position 25,355,549 of record NC_091335.1, on the reverse strand, counting down.
CGGCCAGTAGTAAAAGCCTGGTTGATCAGACCCTGATCCACCATGAGGTCTGGTCTGAGACCGGGCCGCGGGGGCGTTGACCCCCGAAACCCTCTCCAGGTAAACTTTATGTGTGTGTGTGTGTGTGTGTATGTATGTGTGTGTGTGCAGAACAATCACTGTGAAAAAATAGTGAAATTCCAAGTGCTTTCGTGACTTCTCACATTATCAAGAAATTATAAAAATAGAAAGGTTAACAGGAAGACATACAAGGGCGAGACTACACCTCGCTGCCACCCCACAACACCACCTGACTTTTTACGATGATGTAGGTAGGTAGTCAGTGATCCCTGAAACACAGCTTATATTCTACCCAAAAATTTGTCTAATGTATCTTAATCTTCTCAACATAGTGACCAACAAAATCACTTTCTGTCTTAACAAACTGGGGAATCTCTTTTTCCAAGAAACACAAACATTCACTTACACAGACACATCAGGAGTCTACCACATACCATGCAAAGATTGCGACCAAGTATACATCGGACAGACAGACCGAATACTGTCAGCGAGGATCACTGAAGAACAGAGGCCAGTACGTTATGGACAGGAGAATCAGCCGATTTTCATGTTAGCAATAACAGTTGCAATATTCATTGGGAAGCTGCCGCCATCAAACACAAATCGCAGTTACAAAAGCAAAATCATAGAATCTACCCTAATTTTAATATCTCACAGGGAGAAAGGAAACCAGCTATTATTTAAAAATTAGTCTATAAGTAGTACATACTAGTACCCAACCTAATACGCAACACCAGCAAAAGATCAGGAATTACATATCTCAGAGGAACTTCCTACCCTGGTTCCAGTCACCTACTTCAAGACCTGTCCCACCACACCCACTTGCTCCCTGACCTGTCCCACCACGCCCACTTGCTCCCTGACCTGTCCCACCACGCCCACTTGCTCCCTGACCTGTCCCACCACGCTCACTTGCTCCCTGACCTGTCCCACCACACCCACTTGCTCCCTGACCTGTCCCACCACACCCACTTGCTCCCTGACCTGTCCCACCACGCCCACTTGCTCCCTGACCTGCCCCACCACACCCACTTGCTCCCTGACCTATATATATATATATATATATATATATATATATATATATATATATATATATATATATATATATATATATATATGAAAATAGATGGTATACATTTAAGTATTAATATAAACATTAATATGAGTTTCTTATATTTCAGGTAAGGTGAGTGTGGAGGACGCTGGGAGCAGCGTTGGCCAAATATTGCAACAGTCAAGTGAGTTAAATCAAATACGTCATTGGAAAAATTCTCACAAGGGCAGACAGGAGTACGGGGAAGGTGAGAGGGATGGAAAGGGGAAAAGAGTGGTGTGAGAGGGGTGGGTGAGAGGGATTTAAATGAGGGGGAGGAGGAGGAAAGGATGAGGTATAGAAATGAGGGGAGACGGATTTGGGGTAAGAGTTGGGAGTAAGAAGAGAGGGAGGGGAGTAAGAGGGATGGATGTGAGGGCAGAAGAAAAGAGGGAGGGAGAAAAGAGGATAAAAGGGATTAGGTCAGAGAAAGAGATTAGATTTTACCGCTTAAGTAGTTAGCTTACTGTGCACTCCGTATCCATCTCGTTGACGGTAGTGAGAGAGCTTATGGTTGCAGAAAAGGCCTAGGAACTTGGCTCCTAAAAGGATTAACAGGAGTACATCTGAATTTATATTTACATTTGACTTATCTGTTGCAAGAAAATTAGGAAATTTTCTTAATATAGCCGGTATCTTATTTTCATCAATAAGACATCTTAACATATCACATATACTATCTCTATATTCCTCAACGTTGAAGATAGTGTCCCTAGGGCTGACCACATACTTTGCATTTCGATTGATCATCTGTGTGTCTGCCAAACTGCCAGAAGCGCTTGTAACCAAGCCTAAGCTTGGTCACTACATCAGTCAGTGCTTGTAACCAAGCCTAAGCTTGGTCACTACATCAGTCAGTGCTTGTAACCAAGCCTAAGTTTGGTCACTACATCAGTCAGTGCTTGTAACCAAGCCTAAGCTTGGTCACTACATCGGTCAGTGCTTGTAACCAAGCCTAAGCTTGGCCACTACATCGGTCAGTGCTTATAACCAAGCCTAAGCTTGGCCACTACATCAGTCAGTGCTTGTAACCAAGCCTAAGCTTGGCCACTACATCAGTCAGTGCTTGTAACCAAGCCTAAGCTTGGCCACTACATCAGTCAGTGCTTGTAACCAAGCCTAAGCCTGGTCACTACATCAGTCAGTGCTTGTAACCAAGCCTAAGCTTGGCCACTACATCAGTCAGTGCTTGTAACCAAGCCTAAGCTTGGCCACTACATCAGTCAGTGCTTGTAACCAAGCCTAAGCTTGGCCACTACATCAGTCAGTGCTTGTAACCAAGCCTAAGCTTGGCCACTACATCAGTCAGTGCTTGTAACCAAGCCTAAACCTGGTCACTACATCAGTCAGTGCTTGTAACCAAGCCTAAGCTTGGCCACTACATCAGTCAGTGCTTGTAACCAAGCCTAAGCCTGGCCACTACACCAGTCAGTGCTTGTAACCAAGCCTAAGCCTGTCCACTACATCAGTCAGTGCTTGTAACCCAGCTTATGCCTGGCCACTACATCAGTCAGTGCTTGTAACCAAGCCTAAGCTTGGCCACTACATCAGTCAGTGCTTGTAACCAAGCCTAAGCTTGGCCACTACATCAGTCAGTGCTTGTAACCAAGCCTAAGCTTGGCCACTACATCAGTCAGTGCTTGTAACCAAGCCTAAGTTTAGCCACTACATCAGTCAGTGCTTGTAACCAAGCCTAAGCTTGGCCACTACATCAGTCAGTGCTTGTAACCAAGCCTAAGCTTGGCCACTACATCGGTCAGTGCTTGTAACCAAGCCTAAGCTTGGCCACTACATCAGTCAGTGCTTGTAACCAAGCCTAAGCTTGGCCACTACATCAGTCAGCGCTTGTAACCAAGCCTAAGCCTGGTCACTACATCAGTCAGTGCTTGTAACCAAGCCTAAGCTTGGCCACTACATCAGTCAGTGCTTGTAACCAAGCCTAAGCTTGGCCACTACATCAGTCAGTGCTTGTAACCAAGCCTAAGCCTGGTCACTACATCAGTCACTGCTTGTAACCAAGCCTAAGCTTGGCCACTACATCAGTCAGTGCTTGTAACCAAGCCTAAGCTTGGCCACTACATCAGTCAGTGCTTGTAACCAAGCCTAAGCTTGTCCACTACATCAGTCAGTGCTTGTAACCAAGCCTAAGCCTGGTCACTACATCAGTCAGTGCTTGTAACCAAGCCTAAGCTTGGCCACTACATCAGTCAGTGCTTGTAACCAAGCCTAAGCTTGGCCACTACATCAGTCAGTGCTTGTAACCAAGCCTAAGCTTGTCCACTACATCAGTCAGTGCTTGTAACCAAGCCTAAGTCTGGTCACTACATCAGTCAGTGCTTGTAACCAAGCCTAAGCTTGGCCACTACATCAGTCAGTGTTTGTAACCAAGCCTAAGCTTGGCCACTACATCAGTCAGTGCTTGTAACCAAGCGTAAGCTTGGCCACTACATCAGTCAGTGCTTGTAACCAAGCCTAAACCTGGTCACTACATCAGTCAGTGCTTGTAACCAAGCCTAAGCTTGGCCACTACATCAGTCAGTGCTTGTAACCAAGCCTAAGCTTGGCCACTACATCAGTCAGTGCTTGTAACCAAGCCTAAGCCTGGCCACTACATCAGTCAGTGCTTGTAACCAAGCCTAAGCTTGGCCACTACATCAGTCAGTGCTTGTAACCAAGCCTAAGCTTGGCCACTACATCAGTCAGTGCTTGTAACCAAGCCTAAGCTTGGCCACTACATCAGTCAGTGCTTGTAACCAAGCGTAAGCTTGGCCACTACATCAGTCAGTGCTTGTAACCAAGCCTAAACCTGGTCACTACATCAGTCAGTGCTTGTAACCAAGCCTAAGCTTGGCCACTACATCAGTCAGTGCTTGTAACCAAGCCTAAGCTTGGCCACTACATCAGTCAGTGCTTGTAACCAAGCCTAAACCTGGTCACTACATCAGTCAGTGCTTGTAACCAAGCCTAAGCTTGGCCACTACATCAGTCAGTGCTTGTAACCAAGCCTAAGCCTGGCCACTACACCAGTCAGTGCTTGTAACCAAGCCTAAGCCTGTCCACTACATCAGTCAGTGCTTGTAACCAAGCCTAAGCTTGGCCACTACATCAGTCAGTGCTTGTAACCAAGCCTAAGCTTGGCCACTACATCAATCAGTGCTTGTAACCAAGCCTAAGCTTGGCCACTACATCAGTCAGTGCTTGTAACAAAGTCTAAGTTTCGCCACTACATCAGTCAGTGCTTGTAACCAAGCCTAAGCTTGGCCACTACATCAGTCAGTGCTTGTAACCAAGCCTAAGCTTGGCCACTACATCAATCAGTGCTTGTAACCAAGCCTAAGCTTGGCCACTACATCAGTCAGTGCTTGTAACAAAGTCTAAGTTTCGCCACTACATCAGTCAGTGCTTGTAACCAAGCCTAAGCTTGGCCACTACATCAGTCAGTGCTTGTAACCAAGCCTAAGCTTGGCCACTACATCAGTCAGTGCTTGTAACCAAGCCTAAGCCTGGCCACTACATCAGTCAGTGCTTGTAACCAAGCCTAAGCTTGGCCACTACATCAGTCAGTGCTTGTAACCAAGCCTAAGCTTGGCCACTACATCAGTCAGTGCTTGTAACCAAGCCTAAGCTTGTCCACTACATCAGTCAGTGCTTGTAACCAAGCCTAAGCTTGGCCACTACATCAGTCAGTGCTTGTAACCAAGCCTAAGCTTGGCCACTACATCAGTCAGTGCTTGTAACCAAGCCTAAGCCTGGTCACTACATCAGTCAGTGCTTGTAACCAAGCCTAAGCTTGGCCACTACATCAGTCAGTGCTTGTAACCAAGCCTAAGCCTGGCCACTACATCAGTCAGTGCTTGTAACCAAGCCTAAGCTTGGCCACTACATCAGTCAGTGCTTGTAACCAAGCCTAAGCCTGGCCACTACACCAGTCAGTGCTTGTAACCAAGCCTAAGCTTGGCCAGTTCATATTTCGGGACGCTTCATAAACATATGTTTATGTTATCATTGTGGGTTATAGATCTACTCAGGCTTCTAACTGCATTCCTCTAACATTCAGTTTCATTATTTACCTCTCTCCTAATATTCGTAATAATAAACACAGACATACTTAAGCTATATTTTACATTTTCCTTCAGGATACTTTTTTTGGGCTAACTTATCAACTTTATCATGAAGGAGTAAATCCAATGTGTGGTGGAATTCATAACAATTGTACATCAATTCTTTTTTTTTCCCCCGGATTTTTGAGTATCTATTTCTGGCTTCTCCAGTGAGCATGTTGTGAGTCGAGAGCCTTCATTGATGACGTAGAATCAGTAATAAATAATCATGAAGTCAAGCTCAGTGTCATCTTCAGCTCCATCAGGTTGTCAAACAATTCAGTTTGCAGTGTAGACGCCTAGTTGTTAATTCTCATGATTAACTCAGAGTTCCTGTCGGTGGCAGAACAGATGCAGCCCTGCCTGGAGACTACTAAGATTCATCAGTGTATATAACTTGTGATAAATTATTACTAACAATTAAGCAAGAATTTTTTTCTTGAGCAATTGCCTTTGTAAGTGATGTAAGGATGAGCTTCTTGGGAAGGGCTTCCAGGTGAGTGATATTAAATAAACACATCTTCCATAGATGGATGAAATGTTCTTATTGTCTACAGTGATACAGTTCGTGCAACTTACAAAACTTAATATAATTGAATGTTCTTTCATCCCATTTAGATCTATGCTTATCTACTTCTAGACATTTATTAAGATTTGTACTGACAGTGTCCGGTTCATTTCTTAATATTCTAATACCAAGTACAGTGTTAATCTCAATAATTCTAGGAACACCAATCTCCTTTCTCATATTAATAACTTCGGTAGTTTTAGGACAGCCAGGAATAATTCCGAGGACTTAATTTTGCGGTATCTCCAAGGACTGGAGAGAATTTTGCTTTGCTATCATCAATATGGGCTCAGTATTATCAGTTAAGGATCTAATACAATCTATGTACATCATTCTCACTATTCTCACCATAGTTGGGGCTGTAGCCATCAAAAACTTTGAAAACATTTAGCCTCTTTGCTCATCTTGTTTAAATGTGGATTTATTGAAGGGTATACCTACACCAAAATATTTGTAAGATTTAACGGCGTTAATGTCGTTTGCTTATCAATATCTTAGATTTACATGAAGATATGACGAGGCTTAATCGATTACAAATTACTTGAACCTCGTTAAGAATGGTACCTATCATCTTATACCCTGTTGTATGGATGATGGCATCAGCATAGCTTATAGCTATATGTTTAGGAGAGGCAGGTAGGAGAGTATTAATGAAGGCATTAAATAGCATGGGACTGAGAACTCCTCCCTGTGGTGTGCCTCGGGACATTTCTTTAAACTCACTGCTAAAACGCTTGGTAGAGGCCAGGGGATACTCTACTGTTTGACGGATATCCAATGTTCATTGCGTTTAGTACATGTAGTAAATCAGTTCCGTTTGCGATATCAAAATAAGATTTTATATCAAGAAATGGGAAAGAAATAATAGAATAGTGTGTAGTGAGAAAGGTGGCATTTCAATTCTGAACACTTCCAAAAGACCAAAAAGATGAAGTGAAAGTTGGTGTCTGATTCTGCAGTATAATCTGTTATGAATAATTCTTTCAAAAGTTCCACAAAGACAACCAGTTAATGAGATGGATCTAAGCATATAAATCAGGCTGTTGCAGTTTAGGGAAAGGCAGAAAGAGACTGTTGGTCCAGGAAGTAGGTAGAACACCCTCGGTGCTAACTGAGATGATGCAATGCTAACTGAGGATGTCATAAGCTATACCGTTCTCTCCAGAAGCGGTTGATCCACCTTATTTAACGCAATATCTAATTCATATTAAGTGGGGAAGCAATCACTATCATCAATATTTTGGCTCATAAAGTTAGCCAATTTCAGCTTTCCTTCAGAAGCAATCTTTAATTTTCTCTTAATATAAGACGGGAGATTTTCATGCCCGAATATTTTTGACCAGTTATTGATGAGGTCAATAACTGGTCAAAATAACATTACCATTTGTTTCCTACATATTATATTTGTACCTTTCAAGGTTAAACTTAAAGCGTTAAATCTATTTAATCCACTAGTAATTTGTTTTCATTCCTGTTGGAAAGTTCTCGATCGCTACCGCACTCAGCTCACACACTGAGGTCCAGAGTTCGAATTTCCTCCGGTACGGCTGGAAAATATTAAGAACGTGTTTCCATAAGACACCTGCTGTCCCTGTTCACCCATCAGTATAAAATGGGTACCTGGGTGTTAGTCGACTGGTATGGGTCGCATCCTGGGACAAAACTGCCCTAATTTGCCCGAAATGCTCAGCATAACAAGCGGCTTTCTGTATAGTAGGACTGTGGTTCTGTACTCAGGGTACGCTGTACCAGACCTCCAGCTGCTACATGTGTTAAGTTGCGAAGTTGTGGATCATTACAGTACGTATGATGGCGCTCATTTTTATTTATGGTGGAAGATTTATGTTCTCTTTTTCTATTCCCTTGATCTGTGAGCAAGTTCTCGATGGTGGCATCTAAATCATTTTTTAGTTTTTGTGTGCCAGTGGTTCTTAATTCTTATACCATTGATCCAAGTGGTTAATAAAGTTATCTTTGTGCTCTGGGTTAAGAATGAGGCTTTTCCTTCTGTACTGAGCTCCTTGATTTCTGGAGATATGATCAAGATTGACAGTTGAGTCTTGGGAAGTGATCTGATAGAAGATAATTAACTAGGACAGAATCATGCATCGTATATGATGCATTCAATGCAAGGAACAGATGTAATATACCACCATATATGTGAGTAGACTCCGTAGTGCCCACAACTCTAGTATTATCATGCTCCTTTACAAATTTCATTAGTTTAATTCTATTGGTGTTTGTTATACACACTCCAGTATTCTTATGTCTGGCATTAAAGTCTCCAAGAATGAGAGTAGTTTCACTATTGATGTTACCTGGTAAGGCATCAATCAGGTTGAAAGTCATTAACGGGGACGTAAAAATCGAAGATCATGATGGAAAAGCTGCCAGTATATATTTTAATACCAGGATATTGGATACTTACTCGACTTTTGAGGTCAATGAGTGACTGCTGCAAGTTCTTTCTAACACAATTGACCTTAAGTTATACACTACATATCCAGGGAACTTCAGGAGAGGTACTCCATCTACGTCATAACCTACATTACTGCAAACAAATTGCATCAATGTTCTTGGTTACTCTAATGTGATGAAAACCAGGGAACCGCTTCCTGATGGAGGCAATATACCACGAAAAAAACTGTAATCTCTCCCCTGTAGTAATTTATTGCATCTTGCTCATAAAACTATTATGCCGGAACAATAATATGTACACACTTCTGGGCAAATAACATTGTGTCTTCTTATTTTCGTAACAATTTTCTCCACACATTACTCGGCATTCTACCAGCAGAGTCCAAGGTAATGTTTACAAGAATCATTTGCTTCCTAATCATAAATTGTTTTAAATTCAAGAGAAACTGTTGCACCTATATTTACATAATGAGTAAGCAGCTGGTGGAGAGGGTTATTGATTTTATACAATGATGTTACGACTTGTAAGAGGTCACGTAACTTTGAAAGTTTTTTCACGTAGAGACGCTTCTGGGTAAGTCCTTCCTTCAGTACCTGTCACATTACCAGGTACTGTAGTGACCCCTGGCGTTCTCTGGTGGTACCTCTGGTGGTGACTGGCATCATCTGATGGTAAGCCTGGTGGTGATTCTGGCATCATCTGGTGACTCTGGTATCATCTGATGGTGACCCTGGTGGTGATTCTGACATCTGGTGGTGACTCTATTGGTGACCGTGGTGGTGACTCTGGTAGTGAGTGGTGGTGACTCTGGTAGTGAGTGGTGGTGACTCTGGTGGTGACTCTGGTAGTGAGTGGTGGTGACTCTGGTGGTAACTTTGGCCACCTAACACGGCAGACAACCACCTGAGGCAACAGACAGCCATCTACCACGGTTTTTAGCCATCTACAACACCAGACAGCTACCTACTATGACAGATAGCCACCTACAACACTAGACAACCTCCTACCACGGCAGACAGCCACTATCAAGGCAAAAAAAACCACCTACAAGGCCAGATAGCCAGCTACCCCGACAGACAGCCACCTAGCACGGCAGACAGCCACCTAGCACGGCAGACAGCCACCTAGCACGGCAGACAGCCACCTAGCACGGCAGACAGCCACTGTTTATGGCAGGCCTGGCAGACAGGCAGCCTGCTGGCTAGTAACTGAATACATATTTCATGCGAATTATCTCAAAAAGAGACTGGCAGGCCTATTTAGGCTGATGCTGACAGAGTTTATTAAGCTCAGTCTTAGCTTATTAAGCTCACTCTAAGCTTATTAAGATCAGTTCCAGCTATTAATCTCAGCTTACAAAGGTGGATCTTGGCAAAGGTGTGTTTCAGCTTGAGTTATGTCTCAGCTTATTAACCCACGTCTAAGCTTATTAAGCTGCATCTCAGCTTATTAACTGCATCTCAGATTATAAATCTTCGTCTATATTGACTCAGCTAAATGTCAGCTTAATCTCACACTGTCTACCTCTCTTTCCCTCCCCTCAACAGCTCTTGTTCCGTGGAACTGCAGGCACCCTTCCTCAGATCAACCTGGCTTGCTTCACATTTCCCCAGGCGATGTGCCACTCCTGAGGGTTTGGCGCCTCGCACCCGCCTCCACCTCTCCCTCGAAGCTTCAGGAGTGGGTACGAACAGGCCAAAGAAAGCAGGAAAGTGAATCACAGCGTCACAAAAATGAATTCTTTCACTAAACAATTACTAAGAAGTGATTTCCATGTTTGTCGTCTGATTTTGTGTGTGTGTGTGTGTGTGTGTGTTAGTGTGTTAGTGTGTGTGTGTGTGTGTGTGTGTGTGTGTGTGTGTGTGTGTGTGTGTGTGTGTGTGTGTGTGTGTGTGTGTGTGTTAGTGTGTTAGTGTGTGTGTGTGTGTGTGTGTGTGTGTGTGTTAGTGTGTTAGTGTGTGTGTGTGTGTGTGTGTGTGTGTGTGTTAGTGTGTTAGTGTGTTAGTGTGTGTGTGTGTGTGTGTGTGTGTGTGTGTGTGTGTGTGTGTGTGTGTGTGTGTGTGTGTGTGTGTGTGTGTGTGTTAGTGTGTTAGTGTGTGTGTGTGTGTGTGTATGTGTGTGTGTTAGTGTGTTAGTGTGTGTGTGTGTGTGTGTGTGTGTGTGTGTGTTAGTGTGCTAGTGTGTGTGTGTGTGTGTGTGTGTGTGTGTGTTAGTGTGTTACTGTGTGTGTGTGTGTGTGTGTGTGTGTTAGTGTGTTAGTGTGTGTGTGTGTGTGTGTGTGTGTACTCACCTAGTTGTACTCGCCTAGTTGAGGTTGCGGGGGTCGAGTCCGAGCTCCTGGCCCCGCCTCTTCACTGATCGCTACTAGGTCACTCTCCCTGAGCCGTGAGCTTTATCATACCTCTGCTTAAAGCTATGTATGGATCCTGCCTCCACTACATCGCTTCCCAAACTATTCCACTTACTGACTACTCTGTGGCTGAAGAAATACTTCCTAACATCCCTGTGATTCATCTGTGTCTTCAACTTCCAAATGTGTCCCCTTGTTACTGTGTCCAATCTCTGGAACATCCTGTCTTTGTCCACCTTGTCAATTCCTCTCAGTATTTTGTATGTCGTTATCATGTCCCCCCTATCTCTCCTGTCCTCCAGTGTCGTCAGGTTGATTTCCCTTAACCTCTCCTCGTAGGACATACCTCTTAGCTCTGGGACTAGTTTCTTTACGTGCTTGGCTAGGCGTGGGTTCCAAACTGGTGCTGCATACTCCAATATGGACCTAACGTACACGGTGTACAGGATCCTGAACGATTCCTTATTAAGATGTCGGAATGCTGTTCTGAGGTTTGCTAGGCGCCCATGTACTGCAGCAGTTATTTGGTTGATGTGCGCTTCAGGAGATGTGCCTGGTGTCATACTCACCCCAAGATCTTTTTCCTTGAGTGAGGTTTGTAGTCTCTGGCCCCCTAGACTGTACTCCGTCTGCGGTCTTCTTTGCCCTTCCCCAATCTTCATAACTTTGCACTTGGTGGGGTTGAACTCCAGGAGCCAATTGCTGGACCAGGTCTGCAGTCTGTCCAGATCCCTTTGTAGTTCTGCGTGGTCTTCGATCGAATGAATTCTTCTCATCAACTTCACGTCATCTGCAAACAGGGACACTTCGGAGTCTATTCCTTCTGTCATGTTCACAAATACCAGAAACAGCACTGGTCCTAGGACTGACCCCTGTGGGACCCCGCTGGTCACAGGTGCCCACTTTGACACCTCTCCACGTACCATGACTCGCTACTGTCTTCCTGACAAGTATTCCCTGATCCATTGTAGTGCCTTCCCTGTTATCCCTGCTTGGTCCTCCAGTTTTTGCACTAATCTCTTGTGTGGAACTGTGTCAAACGCCTTCTTGCAGTCCAAGAAAATGCAATCCACCCATCCCTCTCTCTCTTGTCTTACTGCTGTCACCATGTCATAGAACTCCAGTAGGTTTGTGACACAGGGTTTCCCGTCCCTGAAACCATGTTGGCTGTTGTTGCTGAGATCATTCCTTTCTAGGTGTTCCACCACTCTTCTCCTGATAATCTTCTCCATGACTTTGCATACTACACATATCAGTGACACTGGTCTGTAGTTTAGTGCTTCATGCCTGTTTCCTTTTTTAAAGATTGGGACTACATTTGCTGTCTTCCATGCCTCAGGCAATCTCCCTGTTTCGATAGATGTATTGAATATTGTTGTTAGCGCCTCTGCTCCCTCTCTCAGGACTCATGGAGAGATGTTATCCGCCCCCATTGCCTTTGAGGTATCTGGCTCACTCAGAAGCCTCTTCACTTCTTCCTCGGTTGTGTGCACTGTCTCCAGCACATGGTGGTGTGCCCCACCTCTCCGTCTTTCTGGAGCCCCTTCTGTCTCCTCTGTGAACACTTCTTTGAATCTCTTGTTGAGTTCCTCACATTCTTCACAGCCATTTCTTGTTGTCTCTCCTCCTTCCTTTCTTAGCCTGATTACCTGGTCCTTGACTGTTGTTTTCCTCCTGATGTCCCTGTATAACAGCTTCGGGTCAGATTTGGCTTTCGCTGCTATGTCGTTTTCATATTGTCGCTGGGCCTCCCTTCTTATCTGTGCATATTAATTTCTGGCTCTACGACTGCTCTCCTTATTCTCCTGGGTCCTTTGCCTTCTATATTTCTTCCATTCCCTAGCACACTTGGTTTTTGCCTCCCTGCACCTTTGGGTGAACCATGGGCTAATCCTGGCTTTTTCATTGTTCCTGTTGCCCTTGGGTACAAACCTCTCCTCAGCCTCCTTGCACAGTGTTGCTACATATTCCATCATCTCGTTAACTGGCTTCCCTGCCAGTTCTCTGTCCCACTGAACCCCGTTCAGGAAGTTCTTCATTCCTGTGTAATCCCCTTTCTTGTAGTTTGGCTTCATTCGTCCTGGCCTTCCTGCTTTTCCCTCCACTTGTAGCTCTACTGTGTATTCGAAGCTTAAAACCACATGATCGCTGGCCCCCAAGGGGTCTTTCATATGTGATGTCCTCAATATCTGCACTACTCAAGGTGAATACTAGGTCCAGTCTTGCTGGTTCATCCTCTCCTCTCTCTCGTGTAGTGTCCCTTACGTGTTGGTACATGAAGTTTTCCAGTACCACCTCCATCTTCTTAGCCCTCCATGTATCTTGGCCCCCATATGGCTCCAAGTTCTCCCAATTGATCTCCTTGTGGTTAAAGTCACCCATGATCAGGAGCTTTGCCCTGCATGCATGAGCTCTTCTGGCCACTGCAGCCAGTGTGTCAACCATCACTCTATTGCTCTATTGCTGTTTTGTGGTGGGTTATACATCACTGCAATTACCACCTTTGGACCTCCAGAGTGAAGTGTTCCTGCTATGTAATCACTTGTTTCCCCACTGTCTCCTCTCTCCAGCTCATCAAAATTCCATCGGTTTTTGATCAGCAGTGCCACTCCTCCACCCCCCCTGTTCCCTCTGTCTTTCCTCAGGATCTGGTATCCTGTTGGAAAGATGGCATATGTTATCATACATGTAAGCTTGATTTCTGTGAGAGCTATGATGCCAGGCGATGCCTCTTTGACTCTTTCGTGCCACTCCCACTTATTTGTTATTCCATCAGTGTTTGTGTACCATACCTTCAGCTTCCTTTCCAACACTGTGGTTTGGGGGGCTTGTTAGGGTGGGAGACCTGGTAGCATACTTTGGGATTCTATAGCTGGGTGTTGGGTGGAAGCTGTGAGTATGGATTGTAGTTTGTGTTGGGATGGTGTGATGGGTTGTGGGGTTCTGAGGATAGTTCTGTGTGTGCTTGCCCTTTCTGCTCTGTCCTGCTCTGATTGACTTCTGCTGGTTCCATCCTTGTCTCCTTTCCTAGCTCCTTTCGCTTTTTCGTCCTCTCCCTCAGCTGCTGTCGTTCTGTTTGTGTTCTGTTTCTGTCTAGGGACACCCTCTTGTACCCTCCCGACCATTTCAGCCGTGGTTTCTCTTGGAGGATCCTGTTCCGCACTGTTTCTGTCCTGAGAATCAGCTTGATCAGTCGTTTTCTCCTCTTCAAGTACCCCCCTATTCTCTGAAAATTTACAATCTCCGTGATGATGTTCTCAATCTCCTTTCTTTCTGCCTCTTGTCTTTCAGTGTGTGTCCTTTCCTCTCCTGAAGCCCATGGATAATCACTGATTTAGCCCTTTCCTCCTCCCATTGCCTCTCCCTCTGTAACTCTGGTTCCTGTCTGTACGTGGTAATTTTCTCCCTTGTTTTTTTCCAGTTTCTCTTGGTAGCATGGTTGTGCCTCTGCATTTGACCTATCACCCTCTCCATCTGCACCCAGCTGCTCTCCCCTTTCACTCCTTGGCCCTTCTTGGCAGGCTGATATGACCTTAGCATAATCCATATCTCCATCCTTCCTGTTTGGCCTCTCAGCTTCATATGCTGTGTCTTCTCTGGTCAATGCCCTTGTAACTTGCTTCAGTCTGTTTACCTCATCTTCTAGGAGCCTTATCCTGGCTACTGCAGTTTCAACTTGTGCCTCCCAATTCTCTCCTTCTCCAACCTGTGTGTGTGTGTGTGTGTGTGTGTGTGTGTGTGTGTGTGTGTGTGTGTATGTGTGTGTGTGTGTGTGTGTGTGTGTGTATGTGTGTGTGTGTGTGTGTGTGTGTGTGTGTGTGTGTGTATGTGTGTATGTGTGTACTCACCTTATTGCACTCACCTAATTGTGGTTGCAGGGGTCGAGTCATAGTGTGTGTGTGTGTGTGTACTCACCTATCTGTACTCACCTAATTGTGGTTGCAGGGGTCGAATCATAGCTCCTGGCCCCGCCTCTTTACTGGTCACTACTAGGTCTTTCTCCCTGCACCATGAGCTTTATCATACCTCATCTTTAAACTATGTATGATTCCTGCCTCCACTTCATCACTTGTCACACTATTCCACTTTCTGACAACTTTGTGACTAAAGAAATTGTTCCTAACTTCCCTTTGACTCATCCGAGTCTTCAACTTCTAATTGTGGCCTCTTGTTTCTGTGTCCCATCTCTGAAACATAATGTCTCTGTACACCTTGTCAATTCCTTGCAGTATTTTGTATGTCGTTATCATGTCTCCCCGAACCCTCCTGTCCTCCAGTGTCGCCAGACCAATTTCCCTTTACCCTTCTTCGTAGGACATTCCCATCATCTCTGGAACTAGTCTTCTTGCAAATCTTTGCATTTTCTCTAATTTCTTGAGGTGCTTAACCAGGTGTTGGTTCCAAACTGGTGCTGCATACTCCAGTATGGGCCTGACTTACCTGGTGTACAGAGTCTTGAACGATTCCTTACTGAGGTATCAGAGAGCTAGCTAGGGGATTTATACTGCAATAATAGCATGGATGCAGTATTTAAAGTATAAAAGAAAATTTTAGAAAGGACTTAATTTTAAATGAGTTCTTGTTAATTAACTAGTTTTACCTATTCGGCACGACATTATATATATATATATATATATATATATATATATATATATATATATATATATATATATATATATATATATGTGCAATAAGATCACAGTAAACAGGTGATTTCAGAATATGCAAAACAACCACTCTGAAAAAATAGAGAAATTCCAAGCGCTTTCATGACTACTCACATTATCAAGGATAATGTGAGTAGTCACGAAAGCGCTTGGAATTTCTCTATTTTTTCAGAGTGGTTGTTTTGCATATATATATATATATATATATATATATATATATATATATATATATATATATATATATATATATATATATATATATATATATATATATATATAAACACTGATGTCTGGCCGAAGGAGACTCAAACCTACGAACCTTGGAACAAGGTACGCAGTGCTATACCAAACTCAACACACTGGACCAATACCTTGGAGTTCAGCTTGCTTACAGCTTTTCATCTCATCCCCTGCATGCATCAGCCTTACTAGAGATTTTAACAATGCAAGGAATTCGCAAGAGCAGGCGAAATATACACAAACACTGATCTCTGGCCGAAGGAGACTCGAAGCACAAGCTGGACGCCAAGGTATTGGTCCAGTGTGGTGAGAATGGTAAGGCACTGCGTACCTTATTCCAAGGTTCGTAGGTTCGAGTCTCCTTCGGCCAGAGATCAGTGTTTACATAAGAACATAAGAAAGAAGGAACACTGCAACAGGTCTACTGACCCATGCGGAGCAGGTCCATGTCTCCCCCCGGATTAACCCAATGACCCACCATCTCCGGATAAGCCCAATGACCCACCTTCACTCAAGGAAGGAGCACCTCACTAGTATTCACCTCACTCTGAGCCTTTATATACCCTCTGTGTCCATGTATTGTTTGTAATGGCTTGATAAAGCTCCTGGAGAGCGAAACGTTGCCACAAGGACCTGCCTCGTATGGGCCAGTAGGCCTTCTGCAGTGTTCCTACATTCTTATGTTCTTATGTTCTTAATAAATGTCACATTAGTTGCACTTGTGTCCTTTTACTTTACATATTGTCGGTAATTCTACCAACTTTATTACAGGTATTACATTTGCCATTTTCCACTTATCAGGCACTAGGCCAGTTTGTAGTAATATGTTAAAAAGATTAGCCAAAGGTATGCTAAGTTCCTCTTTACATTCCTTTAACACCCTTGCAAACAGTTCATCAGGACCTGGGGATTTGTTAGGTTTTAGTTTCTCTATTTGTCTGAGGACCATGTCACTAGTTACCGCTATCGTACATAGTTTATTATCATCCTGTTCTACGTAATCTATTATTTCAGGAATATCGCTAGTATTTTCCTGGGTGAAAACTGAGAGGAAGTAGGTATTTAGAATTTCACACATATCCTTATCACTGTCAGTGATCTGACCTGAGCTACTCTTAAGTGGGCCAATCTTGTCCTTAATCTTACTTCTGTATGCCTGAAAGAACCCTTTTGGGTTAGTGTTTGAATCATAACCCCTTTTTGCTTTTCTTATTCCTTTCTTTATTTCTCTCTATAACTGAATATATTGATTTCTTAACTGCCCATCCCCTCTCTTGATACGCCTATATATGCCTCTCTTTTGACCAATGAGATGTTTCAATCTATTGTTCATCCATTTGGGATCATTTTTGTTAGATCTAATTTCCCTACTCGGAACAAAAGTTGTCTGGGCAGCTAGAACTATGCTCTGAAAAACGTCATATTGGCAACCAAGATCACCTGCCTGACCCATAGTCAGGACATCCCAATTTAGCCCACCCAGGTAACTTTTCAGTCCCATGAAGTCGGCCAAGCGAAAATCTGGGACAGAGATTTGATTACATTTATCTGGGTAATTCCATGATATATTGAAACTAAGTGATTTGTGATCACTTTCTCCAATCTCATCATTAACCTCAAGATTATTAATAAGTGAATCTTTGTTGGCAAGAACCAAGTCAAGCAGATTGTTTCCTCTAGTTGGTTCTGTCACAACCTGTTCTAAAAAGCAATCCTGAACCGTATCAAGAAAGTCACTAGACTAAATATTTCCTGTCATATTGTTCCAATCAATTTGTCTAAAGTTAAAATCTCCCATTATCACAACATTTTCATATCTAGATGCCTTATGAATTTCGTCCCATAACCGCTTACTGCACTCCCTATCAAGGTTTGGGGGCCTATAAATGACACCCAAAATTAATTTGTCACGTCCCTCGAGAAACTGTAGCCAAACAGATTCTGTGTTCGATGTTTCTAATCTTATGTCATGTCTAAGACAATTTAAATTTTCTCTGACATACATCGCCACTCCACCACCCTTCCTGTTGACCCTATCAATGTGGAATAGTTTATAACCCTGTATGTTGCATTCAGAAGGCATTTCTCTATCTTTCAGGTTGAACCAGGTCTCTATTATACCAGTAATATCTATATTACCTACACTTGCAAGTAATCTTAGCTCATCTATCTTATTTCTTAGACTCCTACTATTTGTATAGTATACCTTAAGGGAGCTAGTCACTCGTTGCCTTCTACTATCTCTCTTTGTTTGTTGATCAATTAATTTGCCATTATTAGCAACTTTATTTTGAATATTGTCTTTTAAACATATCCCTGATGTATCCCGGTAATAACTGCTGTTTTTAACCCTAATGCTGCAGCCTACCTCTGCAATCTATCAGTTTAAATTCCTAGACAAGTCATCAATTACCCTCTCTATCGAATTGGCTAATGCAACCACTCCATCCCCAGAGAGATGAACCCCATCCCTTGCATACATATCAAGTTTGTCAAAGAATAGGTCCCAGTTATCAATGAATGGGATTGCAAGTTCCTTGCAGTACCTGTCTAGCCAGCAATTTATACCATTTGCCCTAGACATCCATTCATTGCCCACTCCCTTTCTAGGCAAGATGCTACATATGACTGGGATCCCTCCCTTAGACCTAACTACTTCTATGGCTGACCTGTACTTATCAAGCAGCCCTTCCCAATGTCATTACCCCCAGCACTAAGACAGATAATGGGCTTGTTCCCATTATCTGCCATAATATTATCCAACCTGCTGACTATGTTACAAAATGTACGGTCCATATATCTTACCTGAGAATCGCCTATTAAAATATTCTTACCTTGATTAGCAGGGGAATCAGTGGTACCTTCAATCTCACTAACCACTGAAGTACACTCGTCATGGAGAACAGAGAATCGATTTCCTACCTTCACACCTTCTCTATTAACTCTCCTCATCTTCCTTCTTCCTGAACTGTGAACCACTTGCCACTTAAAGCGGCTGCCACTATCACTGCTGGTGACCATTTCCCCCTTATCGGCTATATCCTTCTCACACTCACTCCCAAACTCATCTATACGAAGCTTCAGCCTCCTATTTTCCTCCTGAAGAAGTAGAATCTCCTTCTTCAACACTTGAACCTGAGATTCTAAAACACTACAACAAGTCATGGTGCTTGGTAACAGCCCACGCTAACTCCCAAGAGCTTAGGCAGGTATGAACACACGTGACCACTGACCTCAGCGTTCTGTTTGTGTATATTTCGCCTGCTCTTGCGAATTCCTTGCATTGTTAAAATCTCTAGTAAGGCTGATGAATGCAGGGGATGAGATGAAAAGCTGTAAGCCTTCTCCCTGAAAGCTGGCTGCCTTGGATCAAACGTCTAGCGCAAGCTGGACGCCAAGGTATTGGTCCAGTGTGGTGAGAATGGTAAGGCACTGCGTACCTTGTTCCAAGGTTCGTAGGTTCGAGTCTCCTTCAGCCAGAGATCAGTGTTTGTGTATATTTCGCCTACTCTTGCGAATTCCTTGTATATATATATATATATATATATATATATATATATATATATATATATATATATATATATATATATATTATTTTTATTATCACACTGGCCGATTCCCACCAAGGCAGGGTGGCCCGAAAAAGAAAAACTTTCACCATCATTCACTCCATCACTGTCTTGCCAGAAGGGTGTTTTACACTACAGTTTTTAAACTGCAACATTAACACCCCTCCTTCAGAGTGCAGGCACTGTACTTCCCATCTCCAGGACTCAAGTCCGGCCTGCCGGTTTCCCTGAACCCCTTCATAAATGTTACTTTGCTCACACTCCAACAGCACGTCAAGTATTAAAAACCATTTGTCTCCATTCACTCCTATCAAACACGCTCACACATGCCTGCTGGAAGTCCAAGCCCCTCGCACACAAAACCTCCTTTACCCCCTCCCTCCAACCTTTCCTAGGCCGACCCCTACCCCGCCTTCCTTCCACTACAGACTGATACACTCTTGAAGTCATTCTGTTTCGCTCCATTCTCTCTACATGTCCGAACCACCTCAACAACCATTCCTCAGCCCTCTGGACAACAGTTTTGGTAATCCTGCACCTCCTCCTAACTTCCAAACTACGAATTCTCTGCATTATATTCACACCACACATTGCCCTCAGACATGACATCTCCACTGCCTCCAGCCTTCTCCTCGCTGCCACATTCATCACCCATGCTTCACACCCATATAAGAGCGTTGGTAAAACTATACTTTCATACATTCCCCTCTTTGCCTCCAAGGACAAAGTTCTTTGTCTCTACAGACTCCTAAGTGCACCACTCACCCTTTTCCCCTCATCAATTCTATGATTCACCTCATCTTTCATAGACCCATCCGCTGACACGTCCACTCCCAAATATCTGAATACATTCACCTCCTCCATACTCTCTCCCTCCAATCTGATATCCAATCTTTCATCACCTAATCTTTTTGTTATCCTCATAACCTTACTCTTTCCTGTATTCACTTTTAATTTTCTTCTTTTGCATACCCTACCAAATTCATCCACCAATCTCTGCAACTTCTCTTCAGAATCTCCCAAGAGCACGGTGTCATCAGCAAAGAGCAACTGTGACAACTCCCACTTTATGTGTGATTCTTTATCTTTTAACTCCACGCCTCTTGTCAAGACCCTCGCATTTACTTCTCTTACAACCCCATCTATAAATATATTAAACAACCACAGCGACATCACACATCCTTGTCTAAGGCCTACTTTTACCGGGAAATAATCTCCCTCTTTCCTACATACTCTAACTTGAGCCTCACTATCCTCGTAAAAACTCTTCACTGCTTTCAGTAACCTACCTCCTACACCATACACCTGCAACATCTGCCACATTGCCCCCCTATCCACCCTGTCATACGCCTTTTCCAAATCCATAAATGTCACAAAGACCTCTTTAGCCTTATCTAAATACTGTTCACTTATATGTTTCACTGTAAACACCTGGTCCACACACCCCCTACATTTCCTAAAGCCTCCTTGTTCATCTGCTATCCTATTCTCCGTCTTACTCTTAATTCTTTCAATAATAACTCTACCATACACTTTACCAGGTATACTCAACAGACTTATCCCCCTATAATTTTTGCACTCTCTTTTGTCCCCTTTGCCTTTATACAAAGGAACTATGCATGCTCTCTGCCAATCCCTAGGTACCTTACCTTACCCTTAAATAATTGCACCAACCACTCCAAAACTATATCCCCACCTGCTTTTAACATTTCTATCTTTATCCCATCAATCCCGGCTGCCTTACCCCCTTTCATTTTACCTACTGCCTCACGAACTTCCCCCACAACCACTATGAAAAAATAGAGAAATTCCAAGCGCTTTCGTGACTACTCCTTAGCTAGACCCCTTATATACCTTCCTTTGATGCTCTACTTTCATTGTTCCTTGATAATGTGAGTAGTCACGAAAGCGCTTGGAATTTCTCTATTCTTTCACAGTGGTTGTTTTGCATATTTTGAAATCACCTGTTTACTGTGATCTTATTGCATATCTATATATATATATATATATATATATATATATATATATATATATATATATATATATATATATATATATATTATTTATGGGGAGCGCTAAGCCCGTATGGATGATTCAGTCACTGCAAATATAGCTCAGTTTTTCCTTTTCATTTTTTTCAGTTAATTTATGTATGATGGATTAAAAGTGAATAAGAAATAATCTTGACCTTGTCTTGATATAATTTTTTTTTTAAACAGCTTTTCTTTAATTGCGTTTTTTAATTAATGGGGTTTTTTATAATTTTGTTAAGTGAATTTTCTCTGTCATTTGCGCCTACGGTAGAGCGTGCGTTGTTTACTGTGCTCTTGATCCATTAATTATGTTATTATGAAGAGAGAGAGAGAGAGAGAGAGAGAGAGAGAGAGAGAGAGAGAGAGAGAGGGTGAAGACGTGTCACAGTTGTGCTCCTCAAACTTTCTTAATATTACTTAACTACGAGGGTTGGTGAGGACAAAAACTGTTCAGTGACGTAGTACTACCTACAACACGTTAGTACAAGTAAGCCAACTCCTCCATAGAAGCGAATATAAGCGAAATCAGTGATATTTAAAAGTGTTTTGGTGAAAAATGTGGTGAGAGTGAAGGGACAGTGGCAGGCCTAGGAGTGACGTCACTATTGCCTTTACAGTGAGCATCTAATATTATATCTCTTTTGTGCTACGTACTAACAGCTGGGTGCTGGGTAAAGTACAGTGATTTGTGTAACATCTTCCTGTAGTGAGAACGTGTATAAGATAGTGTTTATTGAAGGCAACACTTCCAGCTCGCCGGCCCACTGCCTGCCCTCACCCTCCCTCACTACCCACCCCACTATAAACACCACCCACGATACCACCACCCACGATACCACCACCCACGATACTACCACCCACGATACCACCACCCACGATACTACCACCCACGATACTACCACCCACGATACCACCACCCACTCTCTCCCTCCTGTGAACTTCATTGTTAACCTACTACGCCTCCCCTGTGATGACTTCACATCGCAAAATAGCAAGAATATCTACGCTATCTGGCTATTGTCCCAGTAGTTACTGCAGTGTTTGTAGGTATACGACAAAATACTTCTTAGATGTAAGGAACCTACTTGTTCCAACTACTGCCACACAGATTGCAGAAGAAGAATTTTGTTGCAGCCAGGTTGAAAATCTCAGAAAATTGAAGGATATCCATAATCCTGTGGTATATGTGAATACAAACCTGGTGCAACAGGAGGAAGGTTCCGAAGTACCTCAGGGGCTCTTGTCCAGACATCAAAACTGCCCTCTTGGGCTGTGTTGTAAAGTCGCAGCTAAGATAATCCATCACAGGGAAGCACTTCAAGAGCTCCTCAAATCATTAGATAACCTTCAAGCTGTTGTAGGTCAGTGCAAGCCTGCATCAAGTGACGTAAGCTGCTCAGCTGATGGCGACACTATTGACAAAGACTGGAAGTCCCACACTGTGCTTAACTCAGGGGTAAATAACTGGTGGAATTCTGTCATCGCTAAGGTCCCACAGACTGACAGAGTTCAAAACACTACCTTTGGGAATTCTAACACAATTCCTCTGACCACCACAGAGGGAACAGATCCTCTTTCCAGCAACGAAGCAAGCCTTGGATCTATTAATTCTCCTACACCTGACATCTCTGTTTCAGCACCTGCTAGTACACTAGACAGTGCACATACCATCTCTGATCCTACACCTGTCAGCGCACCTGCCGACACTATTCCAGCATCTGGCAGCAGTGCTTCATCGACAAGTTCTGAGTCAGGATTTTCTCCAGAGATTGGCGCAGTTAATAATCAGGGAACTATCACTGCACCTGAACACCTACTGCTCCAAAATACGAACAGCAGGGACACATCTGTCAGAACTGCACAGGGGCGTGGTAGAGGACATGGTAGAGGACGTGGAAGAGGACGTGGAAGAGGACGTGGAAGAGGACGTGGAAGAGGACGTGGAGGAGGAAGACATCTACAGTCGTCTCACCCTCTACCAACACAGTCCCAGCCGCATAACCTGCAGACAAATCAGCAAAACACGAAGGGTGCAACAAATAATAGTCCACCCTCCCAGGCACCAAGGCAGTGCTCTCGCTGTCACCGGAAGAGGCACACCAACAACTGGCTGAGAAATACCAGGTGCAATTACTGCCACAAAAAAAAAGGACATCAGGAGGACCAGTGTCGGAAGAAAAAGGAACTTGACAGACAGGACCACCTGTTTAGAGACCTGTTCTGGGAACAAACCAGCAGCATCTCTGAATTGGTGAACACTCACAAATCACCCACTCAGCTACTCCTATCTCAGCCCAGCAGGTGGTATTGTGCCTTATACAAGACCACAGACCTACATCCCTGCAGCTGCCTCAGTACCCTACCTCTCTCAAGGGCAGGCATCTTACATGCCTTACACACCCACCACCTCAAGTTGAACACATCATGAGGAGTCAGTCTATCAGCATCCTGTCGGCCAACATTAGAGGATTCATTACTAATGTTGGAGAGCTCACACATAGTTTTGTGAACACTCAACGTCCCGACATAATAGCTGTTGTTGTAACATTTTTGGACGACAGGACTCCAGAAAATTTTGCAAAAATTGCTGGCTACACCTCATGGATGAGAGGAGACAGGCAAAGGCAAGGAGGAGGTGTTGCTGTGTGCTTCTCTAAAAGTGTTCATGCCCACCACATAGATGTTGCCACCTTTACCCATCTTGAAATGATGTTCTTCAAGCTCTGCATAAACACTAGTACCTCTGTACTAGCATGTGCAATGTACAGACCTCAGTGGCAACATGCAGACCACATCAACTTCCTAATGGAAAATATTGACTCCCTTCTGCTACAACACAATTGTCAACATATCATAATTGTTGGTGACCTCAACCAACACCTTATACAGAGGGACTTTGATGACCTTCTTCAGTGTTTGACATGAGAAACTTTGTTGATTTCCCCACTCACATCTCTAGCTCCTCCCTTGACCCAGTAGTGAGTGATCTGGCAGAAGGCATAGTCACTTGTCAACCCCTCGGCTATGTTGGATCGTCTGACCACAAGGCTGTTTTTACGACACTTAAGATCTCAACAGAACGAGGTGAGGAGTCCACACGCACAACCTGGCTATGGGAAAGAGGTAATTGGCCAGCCCTTTGCTCTGAGCTCGCAAACACCGATTGGAATGCTCAGAGAGAGAGAGAGAGAGAGTTAATTTTGAGTAGACAGATAATTAAGAGAATACATTACAGTTCATATCGAGACTGGTTGTAAAAAAATATGACTATCTACTACGCTCTAGTTTGAGAACTGTTTACTCTGGATTAGGAACTATCTACTACTTTCTGGATTAAGAACTATCTACTACTTTCTGAACTGGAACTATCTACTACTCTCTGGATTGAGAACTATCTACTACTTTGTGAACTGGAACTATCTACTACTCTCTGGATTGAGAACTATCTACTACTTTCTGAACTGGAACTATCTACTACTTTCTGAACTGGAACTATGTACTGCTGTCTGGACTGAGAACTATCTTCTCTTTCTGGATTGAAGACTATCTACTCTCTGGACTGAAGACCATCCACTAACCTTTGGATTGAGGACCACCCTTATCTAGAGAGTGTAGCAAGGATAGTAAAGCAGAAGGCTCTCTTCCTACTCTCGATGCGCTGGTATGAAACAGGGTAAGGGGGAGAGCTGGCTACGGCATTTATACTGCAATAACAGCATGGATGGAATATTTAATAATTTTGTTAGTAGGTTTGTGTTTGAGAAGGAGTTGCCTAGTATGGGGCCAGTAGGCCTGTTGCAGACTTCCTCCTTATGCTTTTAGGAGCTACAACTACCTCTACAGCAATTGTACCTCTACAGCAATTGTACTAATCTTATTACAACTACTCATGATAATCCTCTGTAACCGACATTGCCGACTACGACAGGTTCGATTTTTCCCTCAGTCACGGATAGTTCTACCTCTAAATACTGTGCCACAGGAAGAAGATGACAAGCGACTATCTTGTGTAGTTATGGAACTTTCACCACGATACCTGTGCGAACTACCCAGAGAAGACTAGCAGAAAAAAAAACAAAGAATATGCAAGATTGAGGAGCATGGCTTCACAGTCACACCAGAAGAAACACGACAGTAAAATACCAAATAATAAACGTTAAGAATGAAGGAGGATAACCCGTGAGAAACGACATGGAAGACTGTGAGGAGCTGAACAAATGATACAAGAAAGTGTCCTCAGTGGAAACAGGAACAACAACGGTGAGTCGAAGGGCAAGGATACACCACCAGGCACTGGACACTGTACACGTAACAGGGGAAGACGTGATGAAACTACCGAGTGAGCTGGATACAACGAAGACAATGGGACCTAACGAAGTGTCGCCATGGATTCTGCAAGAGGGTTCAGAGTCTAACATCAACGATAAGTCAGTGGATATAGGAAAATTGCCAGAGATCTGAAATACAGTAAAACAAGTTACAGTATTTACGGAGACAGATAAAAATCAATAAACTACAGATCACTATCACTGATATGGATACTTTGTAGTGGAGAAGATTTTTCATAAACAATAATCAATACGGAATTAGAAATCTCATATCATGTTTCACAAACCTGATGAAGCTCTATGGCAAGGTAACAGAAGTGAGGTGAGACAGAGAGATGAGTGAACTGCATGTTCATGGACAGCAAGAAAGCATTTGTCCCAGCACCTCACAAGAGACCTAGAGTATACCTCGAGGATGTTATGTAAGACACGTATGCAACAGTTAGGTATCTTTATTATGAAACGTTTCGCCTACACAGTAGGCTTCTTCAGTCAAGTACAGAAAAGTTGATAGAAGCAGAAGATACTTGAAGACGATGTAATCAGTCCATCACCCTTAAAGTATCTTCTGCTTCTATCAACTTTTCTGTACTTGACTGAAGAAGCCTACTGTGTAGGCGAAACGTTTCATAATAAAGATACCTAACTGTTGCATACGTGTCTTACCTAACAACCTGTCGGTATTTTATACCATTTTAATGTTCATACCTCGAGGATGTTCTGGGGGTCAACGCCCCCTTGGCAAGATCCATGACCACATTTCGAGACTGTAATAAAAATTTGAGGAGCAGGCAGATGTTAAAGAATATCATGCGGGGAGAATATAGTCTCATTGTCCAAGAAGAAGAGTCAGAATGGGAAAGTATAACTAATGGGAATCCACAAGGATCAGTACTGAAACGGGTTCTGCTTCTGATATACTGTGAAAATTAGACACACATGCCACATCTGGGTGTGTCTGTTGTAGACGTTTCGCCATCCAGTGGCTTTATCAATACAAATTCAAGGACATGATTGGAAGACAGTAGAACTATATTCAAAATATGAGGTAATCATTCCTTCAGCCTTTGAGTTGGTGTGAAGAGCACCGTAGTCGTGAAGATTCTGGAGCATAGGCAAAAAGGCTGGCGCTTATATACTGGCGTCAGGTGGAAAGGGACTGGCAGCAGACGAGGGCATAATCACTGGTAGACGGGATTCCCCAGTGGAAATAGGTGATGCCCAAAGGGACGGGTTAGTGTTAGCAGTAGCCGTGAAGAAGGTTATATAGATGTCCTCTGGCCCAAGATTTCTTTTTATCTTTATTGTAGACGTTTCGCCACTGGATGGCGAAACATCTACAATAAAGTTACCCAGATGTTGCATATGTGTCTAGTTTTCATCTTGTCGATATTGTAAACCATTCATGTACAACTTATCAGACACTGCAACATCATGGAATCTTGGTTCGGAGGACGTCTACATAACCTTGTTCACGGCTACTTGGATAATTATCCTAGGTAATCTACTCATAGGTACAATTATCCTAGGTAATTTACACATACATTTTAACTGTGTATGATAATTGTACTTATGTGTACCTGTACCTACTTACGCAAAACAAACTGCCAAAAGCATACAATCAATCGAATAAAATCTGCAGCCAATGCTCGTGTGACATAATCTAACAGGAATCCCACTAGAGACATTCAGAACCTCTCATACAACATATACTAGACCCATCTTCGAGTAAGCAGCACCAGTACTGATCCACGCCTGCATAAAGCATGTCAAGAAATGAAAAGAGTGTACAAAATGGGGTTCCCTGTCCAGTCTTCTGTTTATTCACTGACATTGACAGTTTATGAACTGTGGTTGAAGGCTGTGAATTAAATGTACCGTAAAAGCTTCTGGTCCTGCGGGTAAAAATATTTGAGTCACAGTTGCTGCCGCTGATGCAGACATGTCACAGAAGTGCAAAGCTGGCGCTGTATTTTTTCCTCCCGTTTTTCATATATTTCAGAAAAATTCTGTCTCGTAAATTCGGAACGTTCCCATAGAGCAATTTCGCACATTTTTCCGTGCTTTTAAGATGTATTTTCAAAACTGAGTCAGCTAAATCATTTTACCTACGTTAGCTTTTGTAGACGGCTGAGCACTAGACAACAGGAGTTTTGTAGCTGAATGGCTGCTAGCTCTGACAGTTGTAGCAACGACTTTGTACCGTCCAGGAAACCTTCTAACAGGAACTGTAAAACCAGCTGATTTATGCAGGTATAACACACACACACACACACACACACACACACACAACAACAACAACAACAACAACAACAACAACAACAACAACAACAACAACAAAAACAACAATATTCAATACATCTATCGAAACGGGGATTGCCTGAGGCATGGAAGACAGTAAATGTAGTCCCAATCTTTAAAAAAGGAGACAGACATGAAGCATTAAACTACAGACCAGTGTCACTGACATGTATAGTATGCAAAGTCATGGAGAAGATTATCAGGAGAAGAGTGGTGGAACACCTAGAAAGGAATGATCTCATCAACAGCAGCCAACATGGTTTCAGGGACGGGAAATCCTGTGTCACAAACCTACTGGAGTTCTATGACATGGTGACAGCAGTATGGTTTCAGGGACGGGAAATCCTGTGTCACAAACCTACTGGAGTTCTATGACATGGTGACAGCAGTAAGACAAGAGAGAGAGGGGTGGGTGGATTGCATTTTCTTGGACTGTAAGAAGGCGTTTGACACAGTTCCACACAAGAAATTAGTGCAAAAACTGGAGGACCAAGCAGGGATAACAGGGAAGGCACAACAATGGATCAGGGAATACTTGTCAGGAAGACAGCAGCGAGTCATGGTACGTGGCGAGGTGTCAGAGTGGGCACCTGTGACCAGCGGGGTCCCACAGGGGTCAGTCCTAGGACCAGTGCTGTTTCTGGTATTTGTGAACGACATGACGGAAGGAATAGACTCCGAAGTGTCCCTGTTTGCAGATGACGTGAAGTTGATGAGAAGAATTCATTCGATCGAAGACCAGGCAGAACTACAAAGGGAACTGGACAGACTGCAGACCTGGTCCAGCAATTGGCTCCTGGAGTTCAACCCCACCAAGTGCAAAGTCATGAAGATTGGGGAAGGGCAAAGAAGACTGCAAACGGAATACAGTCTAGGGGGCCAGAGACTACAAATCTCACTAAAGGAAAAAGATCTTGGGGTGAGTATAACACCAGGCACATCTCCTGAAGCGCACATCAACCAAATAACTGCTGCAGCATATGGGCGCCTAGCAAACCTCAGAACAGCATTCCGACATCTTAATAAGGAATCGTTGAGGACCCTGTACACCGTGTACGTTAGGCCCATATTGGAGTATGCGGCACCAGTCTGGAACCCACACCTAGCCAAGCGCGTAAAGAAACTAGAGAAAGTGCAAAGGTTTGCAATAAGACTAGTCCCAGAACTAAGAGGTATGTCCTACGAGGGGAGGTTATGGGAAATCAACCTGACGACACTGGAGGACAGGAGAGATAGGGGGGACATGATAACGACATACAAAATACTGAGAGGAATTGACAAGGTGGACAAAGACAGGATGGGGCACAGCAACAAGGGGACACAGTTGGAAGTTGAAGACACAGATGAATCACAGGGATGTTAGGAAGTATTTCTTCAGCCACAGAGTAGCCAGTAAGTGGAATAGTTTGGGAAGCGATGTAGTGGAGGCAAGATCCATACATACCTTTAAGCAGAGGTATGATAAAGCACACGGTTCAGGGAGAGTGAAATAGTAGCGACCAGTGAAGAGGCGGGGCCAGGAGCTTGGACTCGACCCCCGCAACCTCAACTAGGTGAGTACACACACACACACACACACACACACACACACACACACACACACACATACGTACACACACACACACACACACACATACGTACACACACACACACACACGTACACACACGGGCAGACTCAAGCACTTTGTGAAAAGGTACAAGGCATCGTGGGTGTCCAGATTGCCTATTCGTTGTTCCATTTTTCTCAGTTCTTCCAATTTCTTCCTGAGGATTGTGTCAATGGCATCGCTTCCCAGAGGTGCTCCAAGCAAGACACTATTTATGGCGGCAATGACTGATGCTCCAGGTAGTTTGGATCTCACTGCATTTATCACTTGTTGACTGAGATTTCACATTTGGACACACACACACACACACACACACACACACACACACACACACACACACACACACACACACACACACATTAATCCTGATATTTGTCATTACAGCATTCTTGACTGGTGGTGTACAGGTACGTGGCATGCAGCTCCAAAGGCCCACGTTTAACAGACAGGTTTTAAACCTAATACACCAAACACCCAGTGGCTGGAAAAGCTCAAGTGAACGTATTTAAATGAAGGAGTTGCAGGTGTAGTAGACCAGTGTAGACACTGGATGTGTTTACCTGGTCTGGTCTGGTCTGGTCTGGTCTGGTCTGGTCTGGTCTGGTCTGGTCTGGTCTTCCCCGCTGCTAATAAGAGTTTAACAACATTCAAAGAACGGATAAAAGCTTTTAGGAGAAATTAGGTAGCAAGTTACTTAGTGGGGAGAGGAAGAGTTAGAACCTAGTAGGCAGGAAGACATGTTGCGAAGGTATTGACCACGTATGTATACATGTGTATATCCATGTATGCACGTACGTATGTATGGATACATACATGTGTGTATGTATGCTTGTGTATATGCATGTACGTATGTATGTATGCATACATACATATGTGCGTGTATGCTTGTGTATATGCATATGTGTACTTACGTATGTATGTATTCGTGTATGTATGGAAGTATGAATGTATGTATGTATATATATGTACGTATTTGTATGTATTTGTATGTAAGTGAAAACCTGAAGAATGGATGAGGATTCGAACCGTGGTGCTGGCATGTATCAAGCCCAGCACTGTACCACACATCTCTTTATCAAATGATAATCTCATACAACCACCTTTCTTGAATTATGCTTGTACGTATGTATGCAAGTATTTATGTATACATTTTTATGCATATGTATACATTTATGTATAGATTATTCTCGAACCACTTTTTTATTGAGAAAGTGAGATATGACGAAAGTGCTGGAAATTCAGTTCCTCTTTCAATTCGCACTTTTAGTTCCCGTTGATCGTGCAGTTGCAAGGTGAAAGTTGCACCCAGTGTGCCAGTGAGTGTTGCAACTATGGTTGTTCAGGTGTTGCAACTTATGATTCAACCAGTTTTATGGTGAGGTTTTAATTTCCTGGACTGGGGTGTCGGATTGTTGATCCATTGGTGTATCCACCAGACCAGTGTGATGTATCCACCAGACCAGTGTGATGTATCCACCAGACCAGTGTGATGTATCCACCAGACCAGTGTGATGTATCCACCAGACCAGTGTGATGTATCCACCAGACCAGTGTGATGTATCCACCAGACCAGTGTGATGTATCCACCAGACCAGTGTGATGTATCCACCAGACCAGTGTGATGTATCCACCAGACCAGTGTGATGTATCCACCAGACCAGTGTGATGTATCCACCAGACCAGTGTGATGTATTCACCAGGTTAGTATGATGTATCCACCACTACTACCTTCTTATTGCCACCTCTATCACTCTTGCATTCTAATACTACTACTACTATTACTGCTACTGTTACTACTACTACTATTATTACTACTACTATTATTACTACTGTTACTACTACTTCTACCACTACTAACTACCACTACTACTAACTACCACTACTACTACTACTGCTGCCACCACTACTAACTACCACTACTAACTACTACTACTACCACCACTACTACTAACTACCACTGCTACTTACTACTACTACTACCACTACTGCTATCACTACTAACCACAACAATACTGCTCACTCCTCCCCTTCTACCACTCCCGTCCCCCTCCCTCCTCCCGTATATATTTCGGCTATCTTCCCTTCGCCCTTTTGTGTTACTAGTTAATAGTACAATTTGGCCTGAAATGTCATCATAAGTGTCAGTCTCCCGTGTGCGCGTTATTTGTACATATTTTAATTCCAATATTCCATATTCCGTCATTTTCGCCTCTCAGTTATATTGACTGGTCACAGACGGGGCCGCGGGGGCGTTGACCCCCGGAACTCTCTCCAGGTAAACTCCAGGTAAACTTGTCTTATGAGTTTAATAATAACTAAAGTGATACTCTCACAGTAACATCATACTATTACACATAATGTTACTAGGAATTAAAAGATCTCTCTTATTATAATAGTTAAAAGTTCATATTCTTATACGTAATTAAAATATCACATTCTTATACATGATAAAAAGTTAAAGATTATATTAATATTCTCTATGTACTGTGACACAGTGAGAGGGGATTCCCGACGGGCAAAAAGTATGGGGAAGGTGCGGAGAACGTGTGTCTAACATCGCCAAATCCTTACGAGGACCCATTACATAATGAGCAATCCGGGGATTTTGTATATCATCCTTAAGACTGTACACAAATGACTCTACTAAACAATTGTCGAGTTTGTACATTCCATCATATATATAAAGGATTCCTATCATGTTTGATGAGAGGTTTCAGTTATGTCCTTTTCATAATGGAACTATTGGGTACAATGACCTGAGGTGCTGCCCACCTCGGCGGATGATTGTAAGTACTAATTCGATTAAAGATTGTATTTGACTCATGAGTCGTCCTTACCGAGTACTGATGTTGGGCTAATCTGATTTCAAGTGGTTTACCCGTCTGCCCGACATACGAAAGATAGCATATCGTGCCGAATATGTAAAACTTGTGATCTTGGCTTAAATAGCAATGCTCATCTTGCCATATAGGACAAACAAAAATTTGTGTATGCAATAATTTCACCAAAATCATTCTGAACCTAATGGAAAAAATATATTTCGTTGTGTTTGTTTAGTATTAAATTATTGTAAATGTATTTAAAATATATCTAGTTGGATTAGGCTAAAATAAATTATATTTGTTATAATAAGGTTATATCTGGAGTTTACCTGGAGAGAGTTCCGGGGGTCAACGCCCCCGCGGCCCGGTCTGTGACCAGGCCTCCTTAGGTCAGTGTCCCAGGATGCGACCCACACCAGTCGACTAACACCCAGGTACCCATTTTACTGATGGGGAACATAGACAACAGGTGGAAAGAAACACGTCCAATGTTTCTACTCTGGCTGGGAATCGAACCCAGGCCCTCACCGTGTGAAGCGAGAGCGTTAACCACCAGGCCACCAGGTAAGTTTTCTAAGATTTTTTGTTGTAAAATTTATAATTTTTACATCAACATTAATGAAAAAAATATACCTTTAAACGTATAAGAAAAATTTTTAGAAAAGACTTATTTTTAAATGAGCTCTTGCTAATTGACCAGTTTTACGTATTCGGCACGACATATATATATATATATATATATATATATATATATATATATATATATATATATATATATATATATATATAATATAGGGAGGTACCACCTCTAGAACTGTTACCACGCAGAAACCAGTCCTGGAAAGAAACATGGCTTGTGAATCAGGCTGCCCAGTCTATGTGGCATTTGTGTGGCCTAGTGGACTAGAGCGTTGCCTGAGAATCTTGACCATCCTCAGTAGTAGTTTCGAATCCTGCAGACTGCGATCTTTCTTTGGATGTACTCGCTTGTTTCTGCGTGGTGTATTGATTTTATATATATATATATATATATATATATATATATATATATATATATATATATATATATATATATATAATGTCGTGCCGAATATGTAAAACTGGTCAATTAGCAAGAACTCATTTAAAATTAAGTCCTTTTTAAAATTTTCTCTTATACGTTTAAAGACATATTTTTTTCATTAATGTAAATGTAAAAAAATTTAATTTTGCACCAAAAGAATCTTAGAAAACTTACCTAACCTTATTATAACAAGAACAATTTATTTTAGCCTAACCCAACTATATATATTTTAGATTTGCTTACAATAATTTAATTCTAAACAAACACAGTGAAATGTATTTTTTTCGTTAGGTTCAGAATGATTTTGGCGAAATTATTGCATACACAAATTTTCGCTTGTCCTATATGGCAAGATGACCGTTACTATTTAAGCCAAGATCGCAAGTTACCAGACCTTGTCACGTGGAGGCCAGTGGTTCGTCTTAAGGTCTACAACAATGGGTATGTATCCTCGCCTTTCCCACATTCATGCGTCCAGGAATCCATCCGTGGGCCTCCGGATATCTGCCCTTCCTCACTTCCCTAAGGTCAGCCTTCCCATGTTATCCACTTCACTAAGGTCAGTTCCTTCTCATAGCTGTTGTTTCGCTCAGGGTCATGGCTTCAGGTGTCCATCCGTGTCCCCTCCGTTATTGACCTTCCACCAATGTCCTGAGGGTCAGCAGTCTCACCGCAGGTATGTAGTTCCAGGTGACCTTTCAGTCACCATCACCACTT
This sequence comes from Cherax quadricarinatus, assembly GCF_038502225.1. Taxonomy (NCBI): domain Eukaryota; kingdom Metazoa; phylum Arthropoda; class Malacostraca; order Decapoda; family Parastacidae; genus Cherax; species Cherax quadricarinatus. The sequence continues at coordinate 25,321,612 of NC_091335.1, read as the reverse complement.
CTCTAAGGTTACTGCTTTAATCACCCAAGAAGCACTGTGCATGATATTATTACACAAGTGTATTAATATCCTATATACAGACAGATGTAATTACAGATGAGGACATACAGAAAATCTGTACATAGTAATAACATCCGCCTGGACAGCCGCGACCGTCGACTACCTAGAGAATAGAAATCTTCCATCTAGTTAGCCTACCAAGAATGGCCACTCGAGGAAAATCTCAGACTCGTATTTATATTTCATATTTCATTCATATTTGTTAATTTTTTTTTATATTTTATTTAAAACTTGATGTACAAATATTATATATAGGCAGGTACACACATTAATATGTAACAGTGGTACTAGTTATAAGCCATAATTCAACATTGATACTACTCCGTCCACTGAATAACTACATCATACATAATGGTGCTAAAACGTTTTATTGTTTACAGATGAGAGTTCGTTTGTGAATCTATTCGTTCCCACTATTAAAACTCCAGTTTATTTTTAATCCTGTTTAGTATTTGGAAGTGACGAATGGTTCTCAGGTACACATACATACACTCACACTCACGGACACTTTTCTTCCTCTCCACTCATGCATCTTACACATACACCATCATATATTTACTTACACGGAGAAGCAACACCCACAACCTTGTGTATCACACACACACAAGTTACTGAAACAAATATGTAAGCACAAATGTACATGCGCACACTTCTCGCATCCATGTGCACACATTTTCACACACTTAAAAATAAGAAAATATAGTGTGAACGATGAAAGGGGAATAAGGAAATTCATGATAATTACAAAATTTCACGAATTTTGATTAAAGATAATGGAAAAATGTTGCTTTTTTTGGAATTTTTAAGACATCCTCAGAGAGAGGAATAAAGATGTGAAGAAGTAAGATGTGGCCAGACGTAATTATCAAATAATTACAGATGCTTCTGTCACTTCTCACATCTTTATTGTCTCATCTTCAGGTCCGTCCCTTGAGCATCATCTGCTTCCATAGGGGTTTCCCATATACCTGTGACAGTGGCTTTATCATCACTCACCACCACACCACTCACCACCACCACTCACCACCACCACTCACCACCACTCACCACCACACCACTCACCACCACCACTCACCACCACCACTCACCACCACTCACCACCACACCACTCACCACCACCACTCACCACCACTCACCACCACACCACTCACCACCACCACTCACCACCACTCACCACCACACCACTCACCACCACCACTCACCACCACATCACTCACCACAACATCACTCACCACCACACCACTCACCACCACCACTCACCACCACCACTCACCACCACATCACTCACCACCACATCACTCACCACCACATCACTCACCACCACATCACTCACCACCACCACTCACCACCACACTACTCACCACCACACTACTCACCACCACACCACTCACCACCACACCACTCACCACCACACCACTCACCACCCATCACTCACCACCACCACTCACCACCACTACTCACCACCATCACTCACCATCACTCACCACCACCACTCACCACCATCACTCACCGCCCATCACCACCATCACTCACCGCCCATCACCACCACTCACCACCACCACTCACCATCACTCACCACCACCACTCACCACCACTCACCACCACCACTCACCACCAGCCACAACTTTGGCCTGGCACACTCACCATTATTCTTCTTACCTTCACCTTTATAAGACTTTCTTGCCTAACTCTGCCAACCTCTTACCTCCCTCTTGACAATAGCTGCAGCTCTTGGTCCGCTGCTCCTTAACAGTTCCCCGCCAAACTTTTATTATTCGCCAATAGTTTCAGCTTCCCCCGCCACCCTACGACGTTTCGCCCTCACTGCTCCGCTACTTTTCACTCAGTCATCTTTTTACTCTCTGCTTCTTTCTCAAGATTGTCTAGTCTCCCTTTGTATTTATTTGCTTATAGTTTTCTTATATTCATGCAGATTTTCTCTATATTCATCCATATTTTTCTTGTATTCCTTATATTCATCCATATTTTCCCTGTATTCCTTCATATTTTCCCCTATATTCGTCTGTATTTTCCCTGTATTCCTTCATATTTTCCCCTATATTCGTCCGTATTTTCCCTGTATTCTTCCATATTTTCCCCTATATTCGTCCGTATTTTCCCTGTATTCTTCCATATTTTCCCCTATATTCGTCCGTATTTTCCCTGTATTCTTCCATATTTTCCCCTATATTCGTCCGTATTTTCCCTGTATTCTTTCATATTTTTCCCTATATTCATCCATATTTTTTCTGTATTCTTTATTATTTTCCCTATCTTTATTTTTTTATTTACACTTCGGCTGCTTCCCACCAAGGCAGGGTGACCCGAAAAAGAAGAAAAAATATCACCATCATTCACTCCATCACTGTCTTACCAGAAGGATGCTTTACACTACAGTTATAAAACTGCAACATTAACACTCCTCCTTCAGAGTGTAGACACTGTACTTCCCATCTCCAGGACTCAAGTCCGGCCTGCCGGTTTCCTTCAATCCCTTCATAAATGTTACCTTGCTTACACTCCAACAGCACGTCAAGTCCTAGAAAAGTAGTTGTCTCCACTTACTGCTACCTAATACCCTCACGCATGCTTGCTGGAAGTCCAAGCCCCTCCCACACAAAATCTCTATCACCCCCCTCCCTCCAGTCTTTCCTAGGACGACCCCCCCCCGCCTTCCCTCCACTACAGATTTATACCTCCATATTTTTCCCATATTCCTCAATATTTCTCATAAATTACTCCATTTTCCTTATATTCCTCTATATTTTCCCTCTATTTCCCCTATATTTTCTTACATATTCCCATATTTCGCCTATACTTATATACTCCCTATATTTCCCCTTATAGCTTCCCTTATTTCTTCACATATTCCTTATTTTCCCCTATATAGCTTTATATATTCCTTATGTCTTCCCTATATTCCCTTAAATATTCTCAACATTTCCCCATCTTTATTCCTCATATTTTAACCTACTTTTCGCTATACTAGTATATTTTCCCACTATATATCCTATTTTCCCTTTATTCTCCTTTCCCCATATTTTCCCTGTCTTTTTCCCCAGTGTATTCTTATGACTTTCCTCATATTTTCACTATAATTTTTCCTGTATATTATTAGGGCTTTTTCCATATTTTTCAACATTTTCTTATATTTTTATTTCTACTTATTTTCTTCACTTTCAGCGCCATGTTTCCTTTGATGTCTTTCTCGTAAATATCAATAATGCTGCGTCTTCTTTCATTTACTGTCTTATTCTGTGTTTCATTCTCTTTCCTCACCTTCCAGAGTGTTTTTCTCCTCTTTCCTCACTTTCCAGAGTGTTTTTCTTCTCTTTCCTCACCTTCCAGAGTGTTTTTCTCCTCTTTCCTCACTTTCCAGAGTGTTTTTCTTCTCTTTTCTCACCTTCCAGAGTGTTTTTCTCCTCTTTTCCCACCTTCCAGAGTGTTTTTTTCATTTCTTCAAATTCCAGTGTGTATCTCTTCCTTTTCTGACCTTCCAGGGAGTTTTTCTTCTCCATCCAGAGTGTTTTTCCTTCCCTTTCCTCATCTTCCAGTGTTTTAATTCTTTTCCTACAGTGTCCCGTAGCTCGATCTCCAGCACACTGAGCTCCGGGGTTCGAATCTCCAGAACGGCTGGAAAACGTTAGGAACGTGTTTCCATGTTCACCCATCAGTATAAAATGAGTACCTGGGTGTTAGTCGACTGGCATGGGTCGCAAAACTGACATAATGTGTCCGAAATGCTCTGCATAACAAGCGGCTTTCTAATATATAGTAGTATGTCACTGATGTCAGCTAGAACTGTATACCTTGTACATGTACTTGTAGAAATAAAGATATTATTATTATTATTATTATTATTATTATTATTATTATTATTGTTATTATTCCAAGGCGTTTTCCTATCTTCCAAGATGCTCTTCTTATTTCCACAACTTCCAGAGTAATTTACTATTCTTTTCCACCTTCCAGCGTGTTTTCCCTTCGTTTTTTTCTACTTTCCTGAATGTGTTTTCGTAGTTTTCTCCCCTTCCTTAGTCTTTTTCCTTCCTGTTCCACCTTCCTGGGTGTTTTTATTCGCCTTTCCCACCATCAAGACTCGTTTTCCTCCCCTTTCCCCACCATCAAGACTCGTTTTCCTTCCCTTTCCCACCATCAAGGCTCGCTTTCCTTCCCTTTTCCACCATCAAGACTCGTTTTCCTTCCCTTTCCCACTATCAAGACTCGTTTTTCTCCCCTTTCCCACCATCAAGACTCGTTTCCCTTCCCTTTCCCACCATCAAGACTCGCTTTCCTTCCCTTTCCCACCATCAAGACTCGTTTTCCTTCCCTTTCTCACCATCAAGGCTCGCTTTCCTTCCGTTTCCCACCATCAAGGCTCGCTTTCCTTCCCTTTCCCACCATCAAGACTCGTTTTCCTTCCCTTTCCCACCATCAAGACTCGTTTTCCTCCCCTTTCCCACCATCAAGACTCTTTTTCCTTCCCTTTCCCACCATCAAGACTCGTTTTCCTTCCCTTTCCCACCATCAAGACTCGTTTTCCTTCCCTTTCCCACCATCAAGACTCGTTTTCCTCCCCTTTCCCACCATCAAGACTCGTTTTCCTCCCCTTCCCCACTATCAAGACTCGTTTTCCTCCCCTTTCCCACCATCAAGACTCGTTTTCCTCCCCTTTCCCACCATCAAGACTCGTTTTCCTCCCCTTTCCACAATTAAGCAGACTCTCTGAGGCTCTGCAGAAGCCGCTATTCTTGAAACCTTCTTAAGCAGCCTTATAAATACCACTAAAGTCATTGTTTTTGTATTTTTTTTTTATGTCGATAAGGTTCACCTTCTTATCTGACTTACCTGCCAAACTTACCTTAAGCTTATCTGTTATGAAATATTTGTTATAGGCTTTACGTCACACGAACGGACGCGTGCAAACACACGTACACACACACACACACACACACACACACACACACACACAAACACACACACACACACACACACACACACACACACACACACACACACACACACTGACACACACTGACACACACACACACACACACACACACACACACACACACACACACACACACACACACACACACACACACACACACACACACACACACACACAGACACACACACACAGACGCACACACACAGACGCACACACACAGACGCACATACACAGACACACACACAGACACACACAGACACACACAGACACACACACACACACACACACACACACACACACACACACACACACACACACACACACACACACACACACACACACACACACACATACTGACACACCCGAAACTGCTGTATAGCCACATCAGGAGGAAGACAACAGTCAACGACCAGGTGATCAGGCTGAGGAAAGAAGGTGGGGAACTCGCAAGAAACGATCATGAGGTATGTCAGAAGCTCAACATGAGATTTAAGAAAGTATTTACAGTAGAGACAGGAGGGCTCTTGGAAGACAACGCAGAGGGGAACACAACAGGGAATATACCAACAAGTGTTGGATGACATACAAACAACGGAGGAGGAGAGAAGGTGCTGAGTGACCTTGATACCTCAAAGTCGATGGGACCGGACATCTCCCCGTGGATCCTTAGAGAGGAAGCAGAAACGCTATGTGTGCCACTAACCACAATCTTCAACACATCCCTTGAAACTGGGCAACTACCTGAGGTATGGAAGACGGCAAATATAGTTCCCATTTTTAAGAAAGGAGACAGAAGCGAGGCACTAAACTACAGACCAATGTTTCTGACTTGTATAGTATGCAAAGTCATGCAGAAGATTCTCAGGAGGAGAGTGGTGGGGCACCTGGAACGGAACAAGATTAATAACGACAACCAGCACGAATTCATGGAAGGCAAATCCTGTGTCACAAACTTTCTAGAGTTTTATGAGGTGAATTTAATGAGAAGAATTAAATCAGATGAGGATCAGGGAGGAATACAAAGAGACCTGCACAGGCTGGACACCTGGTCCAGCAACTGGCTTCTCGAATTCAACCCTGCCAAATGCAAAGCCATGAGGATTGGGGAAGGGCAAAGAAGACCGCAGACAGAGTATAGGCTAGGTGGACAAAGACTGCAAACCTCACTCAAGGAGAAAGATCTTGGGGTGACTATAACACCGAGCACGTCTCCGGAGGCACACATCAACCAGAAAACCACTGCTGCATATGGGCGCCTGGCAAACCTGAGAACAGCATTCCGATACCTTAGTAAGGAATCGTTCAAGACACTATACACTGTGTACGTTAGGCCCATACTAGAGTATGCAGCACCAGTTTGGAACACACACCTGGTCAAGCACGTCAAGAAATTAGAGAAAGTACAAAGGTTTGCAACAAGGCTATTAGCGCTTCCCCCTTGATTATAATAATAATTGCAACAAGGCTAGTTCCAGAGCTCAGGGGAATGTCCTACCAAGAAAGGTTGAGGGAAATCGGCCTGACGACACTGGAGGACAGGAGGGTCAGGGGAGACATGATAACGACATACAAAATACTGCGAGGAATAGATAAGGTGGACAGAGACAGGATGTTCCAGAGATAGGACACAGAAACTAAGGGTCACAATTGGAAGCTGAAGACTCAGACGAGTCACAGGGATGTTAGGAAATATTTCTTCAGTCAAAGTCGTCAGGAAGTGGAATAGGGAGCAGAAAGAGAGGGGACCTAGTAGCGATCAGTGAAGAGGGGGGACAGGAGCTGAGTCTCGACCCCTTCAACCACAATTAAGTGAGCACACACACACACACACACACACACACACACACACACACACACACACACACACACACACACACACACACACACACAGATGGCTGAGAACATTTCCCGATATCCCTGTGGCTCCTTTGTATATTGTGTGTGTGTATGTGCTCACCTATTTGTACTCACCCGTTTGTGTTGGCAGAAGTCTAGTCTACTAAGGTCTCTCTCTCCCTGCTCCATGAGCTTTACCAAACCTCGTCTTATGACTATGTATGGTTCCTGCCTCCACTACGTCACTTTCTAGGCTATTCCACTTTCTAGCAACTATATGATTAAAGAAATACTTCATAACATCTATTTGACTCATCTGAAACTTCAACTTCCAATTGTGACCTCTTGTTTCTGTGTCCCATCTCTGGAACAT